>NC_072389.2:85670225-85978246 GCF_028885625.2 Pongo pygmaeus | reverse complement strand
AATAATAGTGTGTTCCAAGGATGACTACTATATAAACAGAACAATAAGTATTGGCAAAGATGTGGAGAAATTGGAACTCTTGTGCACTGATGGTGGGAGTGTAAAATAGTACAGCCACAAAAAATTAGAATTACTGTATGATTCAGCAATTACACTTCTGGGCATATAACCAAAAGAACTGAAAGCAGGGTCTCAAAGAGATATTTATACATGGATATTCAAGCAGCATTATTCACAATGCCAAAAGGTGGAAGCATCCTGTGTCCATTGACAGATGAATGGATACACAAAATGTGATATATATATATGAGATGGAATATTATTCCACCTTAAAAAGGAAGGAAATTCTGACACATACGACAACACTGATGAACCTGGAGGACGTTATGCTAAGTGAAATCAACCACTCTCAAAAAGACATATACTGTATGACTATTTAGATGCGGTACCTAGAGTTATCAAATTCATAGAGACAGAAAGTAGAATGATGGTTGCCAAGGGCTGAGTGGAGGGAGAAATGGAGAGTCATTGTTTAATGTGTACAGAGTTTCAGTTTTGCAAGATTAAAAGAATTGTGGAGATAGATGGTGGTGATGGCTGCACTAGAAAGTGAGTGTCCTTAATGCCACCGACTGTACACTTAAAAATGGTTAAGATGGTAAATTTTAGGCTCTGTATATTTTATTGCAATTTTTTAAAAAGTGATGCTAAAGAGGTACCATCTATTTTTATAATTAATTTTTGTTAGAAATGGCTATTGAATTGTATTGACTGATTTTTCTCTTCCATAAAGATGATCTTTTTTTTTTTTTTTTTTTTTTATTTGAGACGGAGTCTCGTTCTGTCACCCAGGCTGGAGTGCAGTGGCACGATCTCGGCTCACCGCAACCTCCGCTTCCTGGGTTCAAGCGATTCTCCTGCTTCAGCCACCTGAGTAGCTGGGACTACAGGCATGTGCCACCATGCCCGGCTAATTTTTGTGTTTTTAGTAGAAACACGGTTTCACTATGTTGGCCAGACTGGTCTCGAACTCCTGACCCTGTGATCCACCCGCCTCAGTATCCCAAAGTGCTGGGATTACAGGTGTGAGCCACCATGCCTGGCCAAAGATGATCATTTTTATATTTGATCTATAGTTCTAAAGTAGTATATTAATAGGCTTACTTATTGAATTTTTCTTGTATTATTGATATGCTTAGCACAACTATAGTGAGTTTTTCTTTCATTATGTTGTTTAATTACATCTGCTAATGTTTTAGTTTAGATTTTTCATCTATATCTACCTGATATAGCCCAATTCATCAGTAGTATCAAATGAGCTTACGTTAAATGATTCTAAACTCCCATTTTACCTTCCCTTACACTCTTTTATCCTCCCTTTTATGATAATTCCAGGAAACTTACTCAGGCCAAAGGATACTTACACTCAGAGAGAGAAAACCAGAATGCCAACTAAGTCAGCATGGGAGTCTGTGCTGTTTGTTTCGTTGTTAGTTCTGTTGCTTCATCCGCTGGTGTCCCCGGCAGTCTTACTCATGTGTGTTCTCTTGTTTAGCAGTAGTTCCTCTGGGCAAGACAGGAAGGGGCTGAAAAGATCTGCTCCTGAAAGGGTTAGTATTCAAATACTCTCCCTCCACCAGCAGCAAGTGAGGCAAGATGGACTCAAAGACTCACTTGGACTAAATCCTTCTCCCCTGTTCTCCAGGTCCCAAGTTCTCCCTATACTTTAAGATGATTGGATGCAGGCATACCCATTGCTTTGCCCCATGGGCCCATAGACAGTTCCAGAAATGAGTATGTTTATGATTTCCAGTCTTCCCCATGATGCTTACAGTCTCCATACTACATATTTCCATGTGTGAGATTGCTTTCCAATATTATGCTTGAAAACTTTCTCAGTCTCTGCCTAACTTACTGGTCCAGTCAGGGTTTTCACTCCATGTTTTATCAATTTTGATAATATGTATTTTTATAGAAATCTGCCTATTTCATTGAAATTATTTGTTTTTTTTGTTTTTGTTTTTGTTTTTTTTCTGAGATGGAGTCTTGCTGTGTCACCCAGGCTGGAGTGCAATGGTACGATCTCAGCTCACTGCAACCTCCGCCTCCCGGGTTCAAGCGATTCTCCTACCTCAGCCTCCTGAATAGCTGGGATTACAGGCATGCGCCACCACACCGGCTAATTTTTGTATTTTTAATAGAGACAAGATTTCACCGTGTTGGTCAGGCTGGTCTTGAACTCCTGACCTTGTTGTGATCTGCCCACCTTGGCCTCCCAAAGTGTTGGGATTACAGGCGTGAGCCACGGCACCTGGCCTCAAATTTATTTGTTAATGTATACTTGTGCTGTCAGCACTCTGGGGCAAATGTGACTTTCTTCTGAGCGTGAGGATAAAATAATCTACTGAGAATTAAACTGCAAACCCAACTCAAAAGGATCATAGTAGAGATGTTTGAAGATTGCAATTGTTGTTTTTAGTTTGTGGGCCTCTTTGAGGGTCTTCATGAAGCCTGTAGATTCTCTCCTTAGAAAATTGCAAAAACTATATGTAAAGCTTTCCATCTAGTTTAGAAAGTTCCCATATCTCCCAGAACCTGTCTGCGGACCATGGATCCATGTCCATGAGCTCTGTAACTAAAATGATGGAGCAGCTCCTAAGACTGCCATTGTTCATTTGCCCTTAGAATGCACTGACCTATCTGAAACAAGCCAGTGTCAATCATAAAGAGGGGAAGATTGGTCCTCATGGAAGCAGAGACAGAGGAGAGTCAGAGATGCAATAATCGGCAGTGTTCATCACAGCACGGTCCAGGGGATAGGCAGTTTCAGTGGCTGAATTTCACATATGCTGGTCTAGCTGACAAGGTGATCCTTATTGTAAAATGAACGTTTTTATCTAGTTTACATTCTTCACAAGGATGTCTTGTTATTAGAAATGCTTAATTTATCTAACAGACTTCCTTTGTTGTGATTAATATGATTGGGCTGTTTTCTAGCCTCAGTTATATTTCTCATTTTTAATTTATAAATTGGTAGTTGGATTTATACATCAGTCTTATGAACTTGGCTATTGTGAGTCTGCCTGTGAGAAATGGCTCTGATGACAAAATCAGCATTCTGAGATGCAAAACTGAGCACTTGATACAGTAACCAAATGAGGATAGGGAATGCTGCCCCATAATGCCTCTCAGGGAACATCCCACTGGGTTCATTCAGGCAGGACATCTAACAGTATTATTGTGATGGCCAGGCTGGCTATTCTCAACACATAGAACTATCCTATACCTAATCGTATAGCCCTTTCTTCATTCTAATTGTAATTATTCCTGCTCCTTGACTAGGATTCAAAGGATTATCTGTTTATGTTATCTTTTTAAAAATGTTTCAGGCCATGCGCGGTGGCTCACGCCTGTAATCCTAGCACTTTGGGAGGCCGAGGCGGGTGGATCACGAGGTCAGGAGATCGAGACCATCCTGGCTAGCATGGTGAAAACCCGTCTCTACTAAAAACACAAAAAATTAGCCGGGCGTGGTGGCGGGCACCTGTAGTCCCAGCTACTTGGGAGGCTGAGGCAGGAAAATGGCGTGAACCTGGGAGGCGGAGCTTGCAGTGAGCCGAGATGGCGCCACTGCACTCCAGCCTGGGCGACAGAGCCAGACTCTGTCTCAAAAAAAAAAAAAAAAAAAAAAAGTTTCATCTTTTTTTTTGCTTGTTTTTAAAACAGGATCTCTCACTCTGTCACCCAGGCTGGAGTGCAGTAATGCAATCATGACTTATTGCAGCCTCGACCTCCCTGAATCAAGTGATCTTCCCACCTCAGCTTCCTGAGTAGCTGGGACCACAGGCTCACACTACCTTGCCTAGGTAACTTATTTTTATTTATTTACATTTTATTTTGTTTTTTTTTGAGATGGAGTCTTGCTCTGTTGCCCAGGCTGGAGTGCAGTGGTGTGATTTTGGCTCACTGCAACCTCCGCCTGCTGGGTTCAAGCCATTCTCCTGCCTCAGCCTCCCAAGTACCTGGGACTATAGGCGTGCACCACCACCCCCCGCTAATTTTTTGGATTTTTAGTAGAGACAGGTTTTCACCATGCTAGCCAGGCTGGTCTTGAACTCCTGACCTGGTGATACTCATGCCCCGGCCTCCCAAAGTGCTCGGATTACAGGCGTGAGCCACAGCACCCGGCCTATTTTTATTTTTATTTGTAGAGACGAGGTCTCCCTATGTTGCCCAGGCTGGTCGTAAACTCCTGGGCTCAAGTAATCCTCCCATCTCAGCCTCCCAAAATGCTGGGATTACAGGTATGAACCACCACACCCAGCCACCATCTTGTATTTACTTATCAATTCTCCTCTTTCTTATGGCTTCTAATTGATTTAAATACTACTTTAGGCCGGGCGCGGTGGCTCACGCCTGTAATCCCAGCACTTTGGGAGGCCGAGGCGGGCGGATCACGAGGTCAGGAGATCGAGACCATCCTGGCTAACACAGTGAAACCCCGTCTCTACTAAAAATACAAAAAATTAGCTGGGCAAGGTGGCTGTCGCCTGTAGTCCCAGCTACTCGGAGGCTGAGGCAGGAGAATGGCGTGAACACGGGAGGCGGAGCTTGCAGTGAGCCGAGATCGCGCCACTGCACTCCAGCCTGGGCGACCGAGCCAGACTCCGTCTCAAAAAAAAAAAAAGAGTGAAATACCTGAATAGATGCTTTACCAAAGAATAATATATACACATGGCAAATAAGCATATGGAAAAAAATGTCCAACATCATTTGTCATTAGGGAAATGCAAATTAAAACAAGAGGTATCATTATGCACCTATTAGAATGGCTAAAATCCAAAAACCTAAAACACAAGTTTCTGGCAAAAATGTGGAGCAACAGGAATTCTCATTCATGGCTGGTGGAAAATGCAAAATTATGCAGCCACCTGGAAGGGAGTTTGGCAATTTTTTTACAAAGGTCAACATAGAGTTAACGTATGATCCGGCAGTCACACTTGTTGGTATTTACCCAACTGATTTGAAAATGTCTATCCATGCAAAAAGCTGCACACAAATGTTCATGGCAACTTTATTCAAAATTGCCAAAAACTGGAAGCAACCAAGGTGATCTTCAATAGGTGAATGGATGCATACAGTGTGATATATCTATACAATGGAATAGTATCCAACAATAAAAAGACGTGAGCTATCAAAGTGTGAAAAGATGGATGAATTTAAATGCATATTGCTAAATTAAAAAATTAGCCAAGTATGGTGACACACACCTGTGGTCCTAGCTACTTGGGAGCTAAGGAAGAAGGATCACTTGAGCCCGGGAGGTCAAGGCTGCAGTGAGCCATGTTTGTGCCACTGCACTCCAGCCTGGGCAACATAGCAAGACCCTGTCTTGAAAATAAATAAATATAACTATTGGATACTAGGCTTAGTAGCTGGGTGATGAAGTAATGTGTACAACAAACCCCCACGATGTGAGTTTACCTATATAACAATCCTGCACATGTACCCCTGAACCTAAAAGTTAAAATAAATTAAAAGAGTAAAATTCTCAGTAACCCCATAAACACCCCTGCAAACCCATTTTCTCTCCAATGAACTTGCATCAGTGACCTGCCTTGTCTAGGCCTTGGCCCAGTAGACCCCACAAGTGGCCACTATTAAGGTGTACCTGGTTCGGTGAGCAAAATGGTTGGATCCCCAGCTATTGCTGGGAATCCACCACACGTGCAGAAGAGGAGGTGATGGATGTCTTCTGTTTGTCCCTCTAGATATACTTTTTCTTTCTTTCTTTTTTTTTTTTTTGTTTGAGATAGAGCCTCACTCTATCTCCCAGGCTGGAGTTCAGTGGCACGTTCTCGGCTCACTGTGACCTCTGCCTCTCAGGTTCAAGCAATTCTCTTGCCTCAGCCTCCTGAGTAACCGGGATTACAGGCACCTCCCACCATGCCTGGCTAATTTTTGTATTTTTAGTGGAGACAGGTTTTCATCATGTTGTCCTGACTGGTCTTAAACTCCTGACCTCAAGTGATCCGCCCTCCTCAGCCTCCCAAAGTGCTGGGATTATAGGTGTGAGCCACCACAACCAGCCTAGATATATTTTATCATGTCCTCCCCAACTCTGTACCCTGAAAGGCTGACCCACATGGACTTCCTCAGTGAGTATCCTTGTCCTTTAGCCTCCAGTGGTGTCTGGTGCATGGGAAGCACTGGCAGGAGATGGGAGGGAGGGAGGAGTGTCAGGTTAGGGTGTTTATTCTTGGTTCTAGCGCTGCTGGTCATAGAAGATTGGTGACACTCTTCTACCAAAGCCATTCTCCTGTCAATGGCCTTTTCCGCCCAGCCACTCTTTCCAGGTTCTAGTAACAGTTCCCTCTCCTTGTCCCTATCAGTCCAAAGCTTAGCGTTCACGCTATACTACATGTGTAGAGCTTATAGGTAGCACCTTGCAAACCCACTGTGGCCTGGGTGCCAGGCAGATATGGGCTTGCCCCAGTGTGAGAAATCAGTGTTCATTAAATGAATGAATCAGTCAACGAATCACATGTTAAAGAAGTTTCAAGACACCCTTGTAACAATACAACTGAGTGGTTAGAGGACTGAGTAGTCAGTGCTGGGCTCAAACTGTGGCACCTTCAACTCACCCAGGTGAGTGATCTATGTTGTTCTAGTTCTCTAAGCCTTAGTCTCTTATCTTTAAAGTGGAGATAATAATATCTTCTTCGCTAAGTTAATTAAATGAAAAATAGTCTCTGCAAAGTGCTTAGCATAGTGTCTGGCACAAAAAAAATGCTTAGTAAACAATAAGTGTTATCTAATAAGTTATCTAATCCAGTCATGGCTAAAATTAGATGGTCTTTTGCAATAGATAAATGAGTAAGGACACAAATAGATAATTAGCAAGCAACCAAAAGTAATTGGCAAACAAAGTGGTAAACATGTTCAACCTAGCTAGTAAGCAAAGAAATGCAAAGGAAACAAACAATGAGATACTATATCTTGCCTCCAAAGCTAGAAAATTGTTTTAACTATACTTAAAGCCAGAAAGGTCATGATGAAACAAGGAATGTCAATCATTCAGTTTGGGGCACAAAAATACTAGAAGGCAATAGTTTTTAAAATTTAAGTGCACCTACCTCTGACCTAGTAATTGTGCTTTTAGTAGTCTAGGCTACAGAAATACTCAAAGAAGTGAGTGCAGAGAAATTCCTAACACCGTTGTTTGTAATAACAATAGACAGGTAGGTAGACAGGAAGGAAGGAGGCAGGGAAGAAAGGAAGGAAGGAAGGAGAGAGGGAGGGAGGGAAGGAGGGAAGGAAGGGGGGGGAAGGAGGAGAGGAGGGAGAGAGGGAGGGAGGGAGAGAAGAAAGGAGGGAGGAAAAGAGGGAAGCGAGGGAGGGAGGGAAGCTAAATATCCATCAAAAAGGGAGCACCTAGCTAAATTATGATACAGCCATTTTATGCATTGCTATGTAGCTGTTAAAAACAAGTCCGTTTCCAGGGGTGCTGCCTACTGCTGTCTAGGTTGTTCACTGCACAAGGGAGCCACTGCCAAGGGAATTTCATTGACATCTTAGACATATACTGAGATGTGAGAGCTTGCTTGTCCTCATATAGTTTAGTGCCAGCACACATAGCCATGCACACACTCAGCAGAGCATGCACTCACACTCACCAGCACACACATGCATATGTAGTTAAAACCAGTCCCACATGTATTCTAGGAGCCCACTGAAGTCTCTTCTTATTCACCTGCTGTTCCAATTCCTGCCTCCTGCCCAACTCCAAATCTGACATGGATTCCTCATATGGAGGTGGACTGTGCCGTCTTTGGAGGCTCGAGCACACTGGCATTCAGGGAGTTCAGAGTATAAGTGGGTGAGAGTGTGGTGCACAGCCAGGCCATGCCAGAGCCAGGCCACACTCTGGAAAGCACCCTTGGCAGAGCTAATCAAATTGCGCTAACTTAAAAAATATTTATTTGATAAAGGAGTGCCTTTTTCTAAATCCAGTAGAGGCATTGAATAGGCTGGGGAAGGCACTGTAGATTTCTACCTGTATGTAAAAAGCAGGTTGCAGAACAATAGGTACAATGTGATTCCAGTAGATAAATATGTTCATATATGTAAATGCATAGAAGAGAGACTGTTACAGTGGCTATTGCTGGACAGGAATATGGGTGGGGAAAAGAGGAAGGCAAACTGCTCTTTTTTCTTCCTTATAGTTTGAATTTGTTTGTTTGTTTGAGAGAGGGTCTGGCTCTATCCCCTGGGCTGTAGTACAGTGGTGGGATCTCAGCTCACTGCAATCTCCACCTTCCGGACTCAGGCAGTTCTCCCACTTCAACCTTCAGAATAGCTGGGAGTACAGGTGAGCGCTACAATACCCTGCTAGTTTTTTTGTATTTTTAGTAGAGATGGAGTTTCGCAATGTTGCCCAGACTAGTCTCAAACTCCTGGGCTCAGGTGATCCAGGCACCTAAGCCTCCCAAAGTGCTGGGATTACAGGTGTGAGCCACTGCGCCTGGCCTCTTCCTTATAGTTTGAATTTTTTTTAATGTGAATGTATCCACATACTACTTGTGTAATTTAAAAAATAAGTTAAAATCAGAAATAACAAAGTAGTGCCAAAGTGAGGTTTAACAACTATAGCCATTCAGTAAAATATTTCAGTTTATAAAAAGTCTAGAAGTTATCTTTGAAAGTTAAGTGAATAAAGCAGGAGAGAACATTCTATGAATATGCCAATAATATTTAAGTGAAAAGGCAAGTCACAGAACAGTACTATGTTAGGATCCTATCTGTGTTAAAAATGTAGACACATGTATACCTACAAATGAAATAAATACCTGTAAAGATAGATACCAAATTGAAAATAGGGGTTATTATCTCTGAGGGATGGGTTTGAGGCTAAGAGAAAGCTTATTTATGAGTGTTTGATTTTTTTCTAATGAAGATATATTAACTTTATAATAAAAATAAATTATATATAAACAGATACATAAAGTATGTGTTTATATAAACACATGTATGTGTGTATATATAAATATGTGTATTTAAAAATATCTATATATATCTCCTATATATAAATATATATACATATTTAAATATATATACACATACACATGTGTAAGTGTAAACACATATATATGCCTAGGAAAATAGATGTTTATAGTTATATATACACGTATATATTTATATATACGTGTATATATATTTACATATGTGGCATTATAGGTGATGATTACTATTGGCTTTTTTATTCATGTGTTTTTCATATTTTCACCAATTTTATAATCTGGCAAGAATTTTTTTAAAAACAAAAAGGTTATAAAAAAAGGAAAAACCTAAAAAAATTGTATAGTATAATCACTAGTGAGTGAAAGTAAGCATAAATTTAATTCATGGAAAAAAATCTAGGAAAAACTAGAATTAGTGGAAATTTGGATGTTAAAACATTTTTTTTCTCTTCTTTTTCTTTTTCCCCAAGTCTACGATAATGAATGAATATTAGTTCTGGTGCTAGAAGATAGTATAACTTAAAAATGTAAATATTTATTAGGTGCACCCAAAGATCATCATTTTAGAGATGGAGAAACTTAGGGCAAGCAGGGGCATTGGCTGCTAAAGGGGGTGCAGGCTGGGGCAGGTCTCACCTCTGGGTTCTAGAGCTCCTTCCAGCCCCCTTCAAGCCGCCATCACATTTCTGTTCTCGAGTTTGGAAAGAAGGGACACACACTGGTGCCCGTGCTGGCAGTCTGCTCACATCACACCTGACTGAGGGGTCTCCCCAGGGCCTTGAGCTCCTGGCTGGCTAATTCTACTTAGTGATAGGGTAACTGAGGTTAGACATCCCTGAGGTGGCAAAGTAGGGTGATCAGTTTGTCCCAGTTTGCCTCAGATTTCCCCAGTTTTAGCACCTAAAATCCTGCATTCCAGGAAATCTCCTGGGCCTATAAAAACCAGAACAGGGCCGGGCACGGTGGCTCACCCGTGCAATCCCAGTACTTTGGGAGGTCAAAGTGGGTGGATCACCTGAGGTCAGGAGGTCGGGAGTTCGAGACCAGCCTGGCCAACATGGTGAAACCCTGTCTCTACTAAAAATACAAAAATTAGCCGGGCGTGGCAGCAAATGCCTGTCCTCCCGCCTACTCGGGAAGCTGAGGCAGGAGAATCGCTTGAACCCGGGAGGTGGAGGTTTCAGTGAGCCAAGATCGCGCCACTGCACTACAGCCTGGGTGACAAAGCGAGACTCCATCTCAAACAACAACAGCAATACAGAACAGTTGGTCACCCTACAGTGAATTGTGATTCCCAAGAACACCAAACTGGGAACCAGGAGATCAGATACCTGAACTCCTGTGTGGTATTACCTTACCTCTCTGAGCCTCAGTTTGCTTATCAGTAAAACAGTATCATCTCCCCAGACTCTACCTTAAAGGGTCGTTTTAAAGAAAAACAAATGTGAAATTACGTTGTAAACTAAGGACTGTGTCCATAGGGGAGGGTCAGGGTGGACTTTGCCCTTGGGGGAGTCAGCTAGAGCCCTGGAGGCATGGCCACAGCATTCTGATCACTGCTTACTTTCCATTCTCCTTGACATCCAAAGTCACACCCACCTAAAATCCTCTCATGAGGTCAATCCAACAAGTCTTCAGATCTGGTGAGGTGTGACTCCGAGGGTTCTACAAACTTTTTCTGTAAAAGCCTTTGATGGTTAATTTTTTTTTTTTTTTTTTTTTTTTTTGAGACAGAGTCTTGCTCTGTCACCCAGGCTGGAGTACAGTGATGCAATCTCAGCTCACTGCAACCTCCGCCTTCTGGGTTCAAGTGATTCTTCTGCCTCAGCCTCCCAAGTAGCTGGGATTACAGGCGTGCATCATCACGCCCGGCTAATTTTTGTATTTTTAGTAGAGACAGGGTTTCACCGTATTGGCCAGGCTGGTCTTGAACTCCTGACCTCGCGATCCATCCACCTTGGCCTCCCAAAGTGCTGGGATTACAGGCATGAGCCACCGTGCCTGGCTTTGATGGTTAATTTTATGTGTCAATTTGGCTGGACCACAGTACCCAGATATTTGGTCAGACATTATTCTGGATATTTCTGTGAGAGTGCATTTGGATGAGATTAACATTGAAATCAGTGGATTTTGAGTAAAGTTGGTTGCCCTCCACAATGTTGGTGGGCCTCATCCAATCAGTCAAAGGACTGAATGGTACAAAGACTGACCTCCCCTGAGGAAGAAGGAATCCTGCAGCAGACAGCCTTCAGACTCAAACTGCAACCTTGGCTCTTCCCAGGTCTTCAGCCTGCCAGTCCACCCTGCAGACTGCCAGCCTCCATAATCACATGAGCCAGTTCCTTAAATCTCTTTCTCTTTTTTTTTTTTTCCTTTCTCTCTATCCTATTGGTTCTGTTTCTATGGAAAACCCTGACTAGTACAAAATCCAAATAGAACATGTTTTAGGCTCTGCAGGTCATGTGATCTCTGTCACATCTACTCAACTCTCCCATTTTAGCTCAGAAGCAGCCATAAACAATACACAAGGTATCGTCCACCTTGGCCTGCTGACATTTGAGGCTGGATCATTGTTTGTTATGAAGGCTGTCCTGTGAACTGTAGGATATTTAGCAGTATCCTAGTCTCTACCCAGTTGACACCAGTAGCACTCCTCAGTTGTCACAACCCCAAATGTCACTGGGGAGGGTGGTCTGATGTAAATAAATGAGCATGACTGTGTTCTATTGAAACATGATTTACAAAATAGGTGCTATTTTGTAAATACATTATTGTAAAACATTATTTACAAAATGGTTGGTTTGGCCCATGGGCCATAGTTTGCTCTAGGCAGTGGGGTCAACCAATGTCAGCAATGACCTGGAGCTTTGAGGAAGGAGACCCATCATCGGAGAGTGATGAGGGAGCCTGCAGGAGACCTGTAACGTCAAGCCAGATTCCCCTTCCAAAGCGTTGGATGGAGCCAAGTCCCAGGCTGAGGATCCTTGCTATGTCTTAGGTAGGGGTTGTTAGGTCAGATGATGATGCTGTAGCCTTGACAGTGCAGTTGCTGCAATGAGGGGAGGCCTAAAAGAAGCTTTAATTTTCTTTTTTTTTTTTTTGGAGACAGAGTCTTGCTCTGTTGAGCAAGGACAAGCAATTCTCCTGCCTCACCCTCCCGAGTAGCTGGGACTACAGGTGCACGCTGCCACATCCAGCTAATATTTTTTTGTATTTTAGTAGAGACAGGGTTTCACCGTGTTGCCCAGGCTGGTCTCAAACTCCTGAGCTCAGGCACTCTGCCTGCCTCAGCCTCCCAAAGTGTTTGGATTACAGGCATGAGCCACCGTGCCCGGCCAAGAAGCTTGAATTTTCTTACTGTGCATCCCAGTTGGGGTTGAAAGTTTGCAGAAGAGAGGGATATTAGGTGCCTCACCACATTTCCTCTGGGCTTCCCTAGTGGCCGCCTCATTTCCTTCTCACCATTTCCACAATCTTCAATCTGTCAAGAAACTGTATTTTTGAACCTTTTCGCATTTTCATTTGGCAGCCAAAGTAGGTTAGCCTATTTCACATGGAAAGTAATTGGGTTTCACGCTTGTCTATCACCCCTCTTAGCCATGGCATGTAAATACGGGAGAAGGAGGCAGAGGAAGTATCCACAGACCCCCAGGGAGGAGGGGCATTGCAGGGGTTGCTGGGGAAGAGTTCCTTATCTGTGGCCTAGCCTTGTGTCCCCAACACTGGGCACATGCCATGCTCTCAAAGCTCTGGTTAATAGGAGCTTCATAGGAAGTTATATTTCAAAAGGAGACAATTTTCCTGAGCATGCTATTTGCAAAGGGGATGGGAGCATTTTTGTATTTGTATTTATGAGTGTGACTGTTCTAATGAAACATTATTTACAAAATAGGTAGCCAGCTGGTTTGGCCTGTGGGCCATAGTTTGCTAACACTGCTATAGGCGATGGGGACAACCAGTGTCAGCACTGACCTGGAGCTTTAAGGAAGGGGACCCATGGTTGGAGGGTGATGAGGGGGACTGCAGGAGACCCATAATGTCAAGGAGTGACAACATAAAGCCACCCTTAGAGAATGAGCCTTCTAGGAAATCTTGGCAGGGAGTTGTGCCAGGGCCTTAAATGCAGTTGGCAACAAATGCTACCCAATCAGACCAGCCACCTGCAACACACTGGAGTCCCAGCAATGGTTCTGAAACCCTAATGTATATGAGAATCACCTTGAGAGCTAATGCAGCTGGCTGAGGTACAAGCTCATTGGAGTACACAAGTGCCTGGGCCTTTGTGTTTTCACCATGTGCTCCAGATGAGCTCCAGCTCATTCCAGCCAAGAATTGAGAACCATTGGGTTCAAGGCTTGCCACTCAAGTGTGGTGTGTGGACAGGCAGCATCAGTATTATCTGAGTGTTTGCTACAAATGTAGCATCTCTGAGCCCACCAGGACCTACTAAATCAGTGTTGTCATTTTGACAAGGTCCTTAAGGATTTTTATTCACCTTATAATTTGGGAAGCATTAGAGCTGGATCGTAGAGTAACTGGGCAGCAGGTGAGCCCCAAGAAAAGGTGGCCCCAGGCCCAAAGAAAAGACTTCAGCTGAACAAGGTCACTCGTCTGAACTGACAAAAACAGGGAAGAGTCCAGTCAGACAAAAGAACTCTCAAGTGAGGAGAACAGGAGCCGTCTGTTACTCAAAGAAATGGATCCCGAGTCTGGGGTGGCAAAGAAATCTTGGGGAGCAACACAGGCCCTGGCCAGGCCAGAGGTCAACTGCAACAATAGGCCCCAGGTGCTCATCTCATTTGCAGGGCCTCTCACAGTCCATATTTGTGCTTTACCCAGACTCCCTGCCCCAGGCCAGTGCCTGCCTGAGTCCTAACCCCTCCAACTTTGCTCTTTCTTAGCCCCAAACTCTGCCTTCACATCTGGTGATGAAATTCAGCTTCTCTGCTTCACAGGCCCTGGTAACCAGCCTTCATTCCCTGTAGTTGCTCTAAGAAACTCTCCTGGGGAGTCTGGGAATGGAGAGTGCATTTGGAAAGCCCCTAGGTGGTTCTGATAGACAGCTCCTATGCATGACTCCACTTTGTGGGTTCCAGAAACTACCAGTCTGTCCCCTGATCCATCAGGCCTAACAAGTAAGATCTCCACCGCTAGTGAGGGCAGATCACTGTGCTGTCTCTGGGGTTCCTGCCTATCCCACCCATAACTAGGTAAGTAGTCCTTTTGTAAATAAATCTTCCTCACGTTATCCTAACTTGAGTGAACCTGTCGGGATCCTGATTGATACAATGGATCAATGATGGGAAACATCACATCCTTAGGGGGAGATCTCATCTCAACTCACAGTGGTACCGACAGGGTAAGCTTACCAGAATCCAGGAGTGCAACATTGGAATATGACATGTACAACAAGGGGCTCATTTTACTACAAGAGATGTAGGGAAAACGTCCTAACAGTAGGCACAATCTAACCACGAACCATACCCCAGAAAGGGAGTGAGCAACCCATGAAGGCAGATTCAAGCAAAAGCTTAAGGCCCATTTATCGACAGAGTACAGCAAGTTTGCTTTCCTGCTCAGGTGGGAGGCTGGGCTCAGTGACCCAGACAGTTCCCTCCAGCTCTGAGGTTGTGAGTCTACAAATAGCCCCGTGATTCTCCTACACCCTCCTCACAGCTCTCCAGGGACTCAGGTGCTAGCTGATGGTAAATGTGTTGATGGGGGAAAAAGAAAAGATTGGAACTTCCCTTAATACCTTGTTTTCCCCCTCATCACCCGACTGATGGTGACTGACCCTGAGGGTGCAGATGGGTGGGGTTGGGATAGAACCCAAAAGCATTGCCAGCTCAGAAGTTCAGAAAAGTCAGCATGCAGGTTTCCCGGGAGGACGTATGTAAAACATAGGATCCCCATCTAGGCAGCTGCCAGACCCGAGGCTGTGGGCGGCGGAGCAGCCAACATGCTGGAGATCTGCCCAGGAAACTCCAGCACATGGGAAGTCTGGCAGGCAAAAGGCAAGGCCACTTCAGGGTGAAAGGGGGCAGGCGGCAGTCAGATACCGGCCAAAGGGGCCTGGGCAGCCTTAAAAGAGTCCCCATGGAGTGGGAAAGTGAGAAAGGGCTGGGTTTCAGGCAGCATGCATTTTCTGGGTTGGTCCCTGGGGTCTTGGTGTCCCGTATTTGAATTGCAACGGAAGAGAATTTAGGAGGCGGGTAGAGGGGAGTACATGGCAGGAGTCAGAGGCTTTAAGCCCCACTGAACAGAGAGAGACTAAGATCACTCTTTTTTTCTTTTCCTTTTTTTTTTTTTTAAGACAGAGTTTCACTCTTGTCGCCCAGGCTGGAGTGCAATGGCACAATCTCGGCTCACTGCAACCTCCACCTCCTGGGTTAAAGCAATTCTCTTGCCTCAGCCTCCCAAGTAGCTGGGACTACAGGTGTGCGCCACCATGCCTGGCTAATTTTTGTATTTTTAGTAGAGACGGGGTTTCCATCTTGGCCAGGCTGGTCTCGAACTCCTGACCTCATGATCCACCCACCTCGGCCTCCCAAAGTGCTGGGATTACAGGCGTGAGCCGCCGCGCCCAGCCGTAAGACCACTCTTAACCCATTCATTAGTGAACCCCTGCTCCATGGAGTACCATGCTAGCTGCTAAGGTTAGAGTGATGAAGAGGAGGGTCTCCACCCTCCTCACTAGCTCAAGGCCACCTGTCTTGCCTCCATCAGGACTAACTAAGCAGCCGAGGTGTGGCTGAGTCAGCAGGCAGGAAGTGTGAGTGGCCTGCATCTTAGGAGCTGGGGCTGGCAGGGTGCCAGATTAGAGAGGCAGGTGCTGAGGGTAAGATTCTACACAGCAGTTAATGCCTCTCCCTCTATTATCCCCGATCCAGACCAGCTGTCCTGGCATGTGTGCAGACCTGCAAGTTCAGCAAAGCGCACAGACTTTAGTGTGACCAACTGTCCCAGTTTGCCCAGAGCTGGTTTGGTTTTAGCATTGTCCCAGGAAACCCCTCTAGTGCAGGACTGAGGTCCTTGGGGCAGCTAAGAGTGAGGAGTGGCCGCATGCCAAGTGAGTAATTGCTGGTGCTGTGGCAAAGCCCCCAGGCTTGGTCCTTGGAAGTTTGAACACTGTTGGGCTGGTATTTGTTCCCAGCTGCCCTGAATGACCACACAGCTGCGTGTTTGGGAAACAATTAGTGGCATTCCTGACCCAAATACCTCCAATCTGGTTCATTAGTCACTCATATATGAGGAAATGAATTCAGGAAAAACACAATCATATATTATTTTGGTGTGAGTGTCTACTCCCCAGTGTCACCCTGGTGTTTTGTTCTCTTATCACTCTAGATTGTGAATTTTTATTTTTAGCTGTCTTTCCCACCAGGTTCTCTCATAGAATCCTGAGTCTGGTGACTTAGTGTATTGCACATAATAGGGACTCAAGTAGTGTTTCATGAATAAATGCATGAAGATTCAATCTGTCTGTTGCAGAAACTAGGAGCCAAAAGGGCAGAATGAATGGTGAAACTGATCATTTTGAAAGGCGGTAAGTCAAAGTGAGAGGACCAGAATAGACACTGTAGGAAGTCTGGTTTCAAGCAAGCAAACAGGAAGCATTCAAACAACAACTCACAATCGTCCATGGGCCTTGTTTGTTAGATTTCCTGGCAGAGGCTCTGTTTGTTTAGGGGCCTCCCTTCCAGCTGCTTTGCTGCCAGGCCCAGTGTCTTCTCTCTTTTGCTAGATGTTCATTCCTCCAACGCATATTTACTCAGACACTGAGTCAGGCACTGGGCTGGGCATTGGCAAGGTGCAGAGGCTAGAAACAGGATGTCCCCCTAGGGGGTGCATTACACATACACACACACAGACACCCACACACATAGCCAAGATGCAGTAGAAAAAGCAGTTAAGGCCGGGCGTGGTGGCTCATGCCTGTAATTCCAGCACTTTGGGAGGCTGAGGCGGGCAGATCACGAGGTCAGGAAAGTGAGACCATCCTGGCTAACACAGTGAAACCCCGTCTCTACTAAAAAATACAAAAAATTAGCCTGGTGTGGTGGCGGGCGCCTGTAGTCCTAGTTACTCAGGAGGCTGAGGCAGGAGAATGGCATGAACCCAGGAGGCGGAGCTTGCAGTGAGCTGGGATCGTGCCACTGCACTCCAGCCTGGGCAACAGAGCAAGACTCCATCTCAAAGAAAAAAAAAAAAAAGAAGTTAAGTGTCAGGAGGTATGGGTACCTTCTTTTGAAGGGCGTTGTGTGACCTGACAGGTGTAAGCCAAGCTCTTTAAAGGCCAGAAGGATGCCATCCCCTGTTTGACGTGGGCCTGCCCTGCAGCTCCTCCTTGCATCTCCTGCACCTGCTTTCTTGCTCATCTCTGCAGGCTGTAGGCTTGTCTCTATATATGACTGTCAAATGCCACTGGCATGTAAGTGCGCCACTTGGCTCTCAGCCCCTCCCATGCTGGCTGACACTGGCAGCTGACTGTGTTTTACTCATTCTCAACTCCACCCTCTCCTGCCCAGTTGACTTTGATGCTGGGTGTTTGCCTCCTATGCCTACCAATGCATTAAATTTTTATATGCAATGCTTCCTCTTTGCAGGCAGTGGGTTGGGTGCTGGGACTGTATTGGTAAACGAGTTTCTGTGCAGCTCATTATGGAGGAGGAGGGAGACAATAACCAGTCAATTATATCCAGTGTGATAAGTGCTATAATGGCCTAAGTTCCTGGGGCTGTAGGGTGGAGTAGGGATTGGAGGTGGCCAAACCGGAAGTAAGGAGACCAGCAAGGAGGCTGCAGCTCTATTTTTCAGTGGTACGTTGTGCCATGATTACAGTTCCATTTCTTTATCCATCTGTCTCCACCACCCATCTCTTCATTCATTCATGAGCTCCTTCAACAAGCTCTTGAAACACCTATTATGTGTCAGACACTCTGCTAGGTCCTGGGAATACCATGATAAAAAAGACTGGTTCCTCTACCACATTGGACTTTTGGCTTCCCAAATGTGTCCAGCTCCTCCCTGCCTCAGAGTCTTCACACTCACTGTTCCCTCTGCTTGAAAGATCATAGTCCCCATCTCCATGACCAATTTACCTCCTCTAGCCTTTAGACCTCAGCTCAAAAGTCACCCCCTCAAGGAGGATGTCCCTGACCTCTTAACCAGTTCAGAGCCCCATTATGATGTTCTCACAGCAACCTGTAATTTTCTTTCATAGCACCTGTAATTACATATTTATTAGTGAGCCTATTTCATTAGTGTTGGTCTCCCCAACACTTGGTCCTCTGTCAAGGACTCATTTGTTATAACATTTATACTGTCTAACCCCTGGTAGGTTATTTAATACATATAAATTAAGTGGATGGATAGATGATGGTTGGATGAATGGGATGGGTGGATAAATGGATGGATAGATGATTGCATAGATTGATGGATAGATGATTGGAAGGTTGGATGGATGGGATGGATGATTGGATGTTTAGATGGTTGAATGGTTGGATGGTTGAATGGATGTACGGTTGGATGGATGGATGGATGGATGGATGGATGGATGAACTGGAGCTGAGGCAGAGTAAAGGCAAGGACACATTCAGAGACTGATCCAGTAGTCAGAGCAGAAAAGAGGTGAGAATTGGTGAATGGGCCAAGACAGTAAAAGCAGAAAAGCTGAGGAGGGAATTGACAGCAGGAATCTGCAGAATTTGGTCTCTGATTGAATGTCAGGGGTGAAGCAGAGGGAGGAGTGCAAGGTGACAGCCAAGCTTCTGACTGAGGGCTAGGGAGGCTGGAAACAAAGGAGAGCAAATCTGGAGGTGTATGATAAAGAGGATGAGTCCTGAATTTAAGAATCTGCTGAGGCAATCAAGTGGAAATTTAAAATGATTTTGGGCCACTGTGGTAGTTAAGATACTACTGCTATCTGCCGTAAGAAATAAATTCTACAGTTTCAGTGGCTTAACACTATAGATGTTTTGGGTTTATTTTATTTTATTTTTGTTTTGCTACCCATGACAGTCCAATGCAGGTGTTTCAGATCAGCATGGCAGCAAGGTGACATGGTGGTTTAGGGGACCAGACTTCTTCCCTCTTGTGGCTCCACCATATCATCTTAGCCCAAAAGGGCCATCTAGCATTTAAACCCTCTTCCAAACTTTATAAGGAAGAGCCTACCTCCCACCATAAAGCGAAAAATGCCCAACTCGTACTTTCTCAGATTTCCTTGCATCCAAGGCACGGGCACATGGCCTAGCCACTGTCATTCAGACACTTCTCCCTCAGACTGTGATTTGGAAGCTAATGGCATACAGAATCCATTCAGGTGAGGGAGGCAGCAGGAGAGTTTATCCTGCCAGTGTTCTGAGGCTGGCATGGCACCTATTCCAACTGCAGCATCTAGTATTCAATGTCAGTGATATTAGTGGCCCAAGATTCTATGACTTCGTCCACTGATGACACTTCTGTGGCATGATCTTTGACGTTGTTTTTTGCTGTGTTGCCTGGTGTCCTTTCAGAGATTCTGTGAATTATTTAATATCTTTCACATTTTTTTTCTGTGTAAATTCACGAAGGTTGTTTTCTGTTGCTTGCAACTAGACACTTGGTCTCATATAGGCCAAGTATAAATGTACAGATAGAATTTAGATATGCAGTTGTAGAGCTTAGGAGATCTGGGGCAGAGATATTCATGGAGGTGGTTAAAGCCATGGGAGGGAAACAACTGCTCTGCGGCTGGGCATGGTAGCTTACGCCTGTAATCCCAAGGCCGAGGCAGGTGGATCACCTGAGGTCAGGAGTTTGAGACCAGCCTGGCCAACATGGCGAAACCCCATCTCTACTAAAAATATAAAAATACAAAAATTAGTGGGGCATGGTGGTGGGTGTCTGTAATCCCAGCTACTCAGGAGGCTGAGGCACAAGAATTGCTTGAACCCAGGAGGCGGAGGTTGCAGTGAGCGGAGATTGCACCACTGCACTCCAGGCTGGGCGACAGAGCGAGACTTTGTCTCAAAAAAAAAAAAAAAAAAAAGATTGCTCTGCAAGTTGGCATCATGACAATGGAAGACGACCTGGTCTGGACACTTGAGAAATGGCAGATGAATGGGAACTCACAAAGGAGATACAGAAGGAGCTAAATGTTCAGCTCTATTCCTAACCCACCAAGGCTTAGCTTGGAGTTTGCTGTTTGGGAAACCAACTCCTCATCCAGCAAAATAAGTCATTTGTTTCTTTAGGCTACATTCTCTTTTAGCTGATATTCCACTTCTTTAATGCTGCTGCTGCTTCTTTGTCTTCTTAAGGCTGCTCCAGATGACTTCTGTCATTATGATGCTAATTACAACACCTGCTTATCTAGAGTGGTAATGTCAAATATGTGACACTGTCTTTACCAGTGTCCTTCCAATGCCAACAAACCCTGGTAATCACAGCAGGCATTTTTACCCAACAATAGTACTTTTTCCCAATGAACCTGGATGTACCCCTCAGAATCCTTCTCAACATAGTTCTCTAGACAGCTCTAATAAATTTATGAGAGTTAGTTCATGAGATAGAGCCTGATTACTAGCTCAGGACAATAACATTCATTTTTCAGTTTACATAACATTTTTAGCTACATTATCTCTTTTGCTTTTCTCAACAGCTTTATGAAGTAGTTGCTACTTCATAAAGGCCCATTTTAGGGATGAGAAAATGTAGATTTCATGAAGATAAATGACCAAAATTACACATATAAATTATGGGAGAGTCAGAATCTGAACTTAGGGATCTTGCTTGTAAATTCTAAGCCTTTATCTAAACCAACAACGTATTTCCCACCTGCGTTTCTTCCCAGTTATGAGAACTATTTAATAAGCCTCAGGGAACAGAGAAAATCAAGAACAGTTGCTAAGCCTCCTGCACTGGCCTAGCAGACAGTACTGGTTACTCTAACTGGGAAATGTTATGTTCTAGATAAAAATACTGCAAAATCCCAATCTCTCATTGAAGTTTGGACAATTTTTTCTTCTTTTCTGAGATGGAGTCTCGCTCTGTCGCCCAGGCTGGAGTGCAGTGGTGCGATCTCGGCTCACTGCAACCTCCGCTTCCCGGGTTCAGGCCATTCTCCTGCCTCAGCCTTCTGAGTAGCTGGGACTACAGGCGCCTGCAACCACGCCTGGCTAATTTTTTGTATTTTTAGTAGAGACGGGGTTTCACAGTGTTAGCAAGGATGGTCTCGATCTCCTGACCTCGTGATCCGCCCGCCTCGGCCTCCCTAAGTGCTGGGATTATAGGCGTGAGCCACCGCTGCGCCCGGCTGGACAATTTTTTAAAATGTATTATTATTTTTTATTTTTTTGAGATGGAGTCTCACTCTGCCACCCAGGCTGGAGTGCAGTGGTGTGATCTCAGCTCACTGCAACCTCTGCCTCCTAGGTTCAAGCAACTACCCCACCACACTTGGCTAATTTTTGTATTTTTAGTAAAGACAGGGTTTCACCACGTTGGTCAGTCTGGTCTCGAACTCCTTACCTCAGGTGATCTGCCCACTTCAACCTCCCAAAGTGCTGGGATTACAGGCAAGAGCCACCACACATGGCCTTTTTTTGTGGGGAGAGGGGACAGAGTCTTGCTCTGTCACCCAGGCTGGAGTGCAGTGGCATGATCTCGTCTCACTGCAACCTCTGCCTCCCAGGTTCAAGCGATTCCCCTGCCTCAGCCTCCCAAGTAGTTGGGATTACAGGCACCTGCCACCACACCCAGCTAATTTTTGTATTTTCAGTAGAGATGGGGTTCTACCATGTTGACCAGGCTGGTCTTGAACTCCTGACCTCAAGAGATCCGCCCACCTCGGCTTCCCAAAGTGCTGGGATTACAGGTGTGAGCCACTGTGCCAGGCCGAAGTTTGGAAAAATGTTTGTCTGTATGTTCTAAGAAGCCATGGTGTATGCCAACAGGAGCTAGGAGCACAGGGACCTTTAGACATTTAGGCAGGTGGGCCTTGAATATCTAGAAAGTTGGACCATGAGCAGCCAAGCCATAGCCACTGAGATTTCGGGACAGAATTTTGTTGAATAATTCACAATTTTTTTAAAAAAAGTAAACATGTTCGGATCCTCTAAGGACACACCAGGCCCAGGGAAAGGACCAAACCATGTGTGGTATACACATGGATTAGTATACTGACATCCATTCTAATTGAGAGGCCAGGACAACAAATGGCATTTTCCATACCCCCTTGTAGCTACTGTACAAAATGGCAATTACTTTCAAGCAACCAAATGCACTTGCATGTGGTGTTGAATTTTGTAGGGAGAGCAATGTGGCAGCAATGGTGGTAGAGGCTGTATGGAACTGGAGGCTGCCAGTGGTTTCCTGGTTTGGGAGGTAGCTTCCTGGAGGTGGCTGGGGTGGCAGCTTCCTGCTTCTGAAGCTTCTTGATCATGCAGAAGCAGAAGGTCCCTTGCCTGCACAGTTCTGTGTTGTGGTTTTGGGAGTCCTTCCGGAAGGTTCATTCTAGCGTCTGTTTCTTTAGGGCCTCCAGTGATTCTGTGATCTGTCTTTAACTCGTAATAAATACCTTTCTGTTTAAACTGGCTGGGGCAGATTCTGTGGTCTGCAACTAAGAACGCTGACCCACACCCCACGCCCGGGAGAAATATATCTGCTTGTACTTAGATTCTTCCTAGTAATTCAGAGGCCTTCAGAGAAGCACATTCTGAGCATGAAGCTGACTTGTTGCTCTCTGCCAGGATTAGGATTGTGCCACTGCTCTGGTTCCAGCAAAGTGACCGTGTTCTTTCTGAAATAGAAGCCCAGCCCTGCTGGGAGATATACCAGCTTCCAGCTGGGGAGGTAGTTACTCTTCCTAATATCCCTGTTAGAAAGGAAACAAGAGGGATGAAGTGTTCATGCTGTTCCTAGAAAGAAAGTAGAGAACCATACTTGAATACCTCTTTCAATAACGCTTACCCAGGGGCTGCTTTCTCTTGAGTCAGCCCCATGGTTAGGAGGGTGTGTGTGTGTGTGTGTGTGTGTGTGTGTGTGTGTGTGTGTGTGTGTGTGTGTGTGTGTGTGTGTGTGTGTGTGTGTGTGTGTGTGTGTGTGTGTGTGTGTGTGTGTGTGTGTGTGTGTGTGTGTGTGTGTGTGTGTGTGTATGAAAGACCAATCCCTGGGAGCATTTGTATGAATGAAGTACTGGGTCTTGCCCCTTATCTTAACCATGTCTTTTATTTCTGTATTCTGATGCTTTGACATCTTTGGTCCTCCTTGACTCTAGAGGGACTGCCCTCCTAGGGTTATTCAAATACAAACCAACCAATCCAGAGTCCCCCCTCCCAACCATCTCCTTTACTGGGCTCTCACACTCCCTGTCCTAATAACTCCAGGGCCAGGTACCAAATAGCTAGAGATAGCCCCTATACCCCAGAACCCCTTGTAATTATTCAAAGCAGCCAATTCCAACCCTGTTTCCCTGATTCCTTCCTGTAGAAACCACAACAAAGGCTCTTGTCCACATTTTTCTCTCTCTCCCTCTGCCTTCAGCCTAGCCCTGGTGCTTTCCTGCGTGTTCCCCATGGTGTGGCATGCCCCTCTTTTTTTTCCTTTTCTTTTTTTGAGACAGAGTCTTGCTCTGTCACCCAGGCTGGAGTGCAGTGGCACAATCTCGGCTCACTGCAACCTCCGCCTCCCGGGTTCAAGCAATTCTCCTGCCTCAGCCTCCCGAGTAGCTGGGACTACAGGCGCCCGCCACCACGCCCGGCTAATTTTTTGTATTTTTTAGTAGAGACGGGGTTTCACCGTGTTAGCCAGGATGGTCTCGATCTCTTGACCTCGTGATCCGCCTGCCTCAGCCTCCCAAAGTGCTGGGATTACAGGCGTGAGCCACTGCACCCAGCTGGCATGCCCCCTTCTTATGGGATCTGGGAGTATAACAAAATATCCTTCCAATGGCAGTTTTCTGTTGGGTTTGCCATACCTAAACAATAATAAAACCTACATTGTAAAGTGCACCTTTATTCATTCATTCCATCCATTTAAAGCAGCGGTCTCCAACAAATTTGGCACCAGGGACTGGTTTTGTGGAAGACAATTTTTCCAAGGATGGCGTGTGTGTGTGCAGGGGATGGTTTGAGGATGATCCAAGTGCATTACGTTTATTGTGCACTTTGTTTCTGTTATTATTACATTGTAATATATAATGAAATAATTATACAACTCACCATAACGTAGATTCAGTGGGACCCCTGAACTTGTTTTCCTGCAACTAGACGGTCCCATCTGGGGGTAATAGGAGACAGTGACAGATCATCAGGCATTAGATTCTCATAAGCAAAATCTAGATTTGTCACATGTGCAGTTCACAATAGGGTTTGTGCTCCCATAAGAATCTAATGCCGCCACTGATCTGACAGGAGGTAGAGCTCAGGTGGTAATATGAGTGATGGAGAGCAGCTGTAAATACAGATGATGCCTTGTTCGCTTGCCTGCCAGTCACATCCTGCTGTGTGGCCTGGTTCCTAACGGACAGTGGACCAGTACTAGTCCATGACCTGGAGGCTGGGAACCCCTGATTTAAAGAATGTCTGTTTAGGCCTCTTAAACACCAGGCACAATTCTAGGAATATAGAATTCTGTGATGAGCAAATCAGACACTGGAGCTGCCTTTAAGAAGTATAAGTAGGGCAGGCTGAGTGTCGTGGCTCATGCCTGTAATCCTAGCACTTTGGGAGGTTGAGGTGGGTGGATCACTTGAGCTCAGGAGTTCGAGACCAGCCTGGTCAACATGGTGAAACCTCGTCTCTACTAAAAATACAAAAATTAGCAGGATGTGATGGCAGGAACCTGTAATCCCAGCTACTCGGGAGGCTGAGGCAGGAGAATCGCTTGAACCCGGGAAGCAGAGGTTGTGGTGAGCCAAGATCGCGCTACTGCACTCCAGCCTGGGCAACAGAGCAAGACTCCATCACACACACACACACACACGCAAAAGAAGAATAAGTAGGGCAGGCCGGGTGTGGTGGCTCACGCTTATAATCCCAGCACTTTGGGAAGTCGAAGTGGGTGGATCACTTGAGGTCAGGAGTTCGAGACCATCCTGGCTAATATGGTGAAACTCTGCCTCTACTAAAAATACAAAAATTAGCCGGCCGTGGCGGAGCGCGACTGTAGTCCCAGCTACTTGGGAGGCGGAGGCGGGAGAATGGCTTGAACCTGGGAGGCGGAGGTTGCAGTAAGCTGAGATCGCACCATCGCACTCCAGCCTGGGTGACAGAGCGAGACTCCATCTCAAAAAAACAAGTATAAGTAGGGCAGACAGGCATGAAACAAATAATCAAAAAAACATATAATTTTAAAATATGACAAATTATATGAAGAAAAACATTACAGGTTACTATGTCAATATAAGAAAGCAAGATGTGGGCTGGGCACAGTGGCTCATACCTGTAATCCCAGCACTTTGGGAGGCCGAGGCGGGCAGATTGCCTGAGGTCAGGAGTTCAAGACCAGTCTGGCCAACATGTTGAAACTCCATCTCTACTAAAAATACAAAAAAATTAGCCAGGCGTGGTGGTGTGCGCCTGTAATCCCAGCTACTCGGGAGGCTGATGCAGGGGAATTGCTTGAACCAGGGAGGTGAGGTTGCAATGAGCCGAGATCGCGCCACTGCACTCCAGCCTGGGCGACAGAGCAAGACTCTGTCTCAAAAAAAAAAAAGAAGAAAGCAGGATGTGGCTACTAAACTAAAGCCTGAAGCATGAGCTAAGTGAGAATAACATGTGCAAAGGCCCTGAGGCAGGAAAGAGGTTGTGTTAGAGAGAAGAGAGGGTTAGGATGGCTGAAGGATCAAGAGTAAGAAGTGAACATCAGATGGCTCCAGAGAGACTGGCAGGACTAGATCATGTAAAGCTTTGAAGGTCATCTTAAGGAGTTTGAAATTATTCCTTAAAGTAATGAGAAAGCCTAGAAGGGACAAAATGGGAGCAGGAAGAACAACAAGTGCGAAAGTGCAAAAGAGCTGTGGACTGGGATTGGGGCACGAGGGATCAAGGAAAGCGGATGAATTTGAACTTTATTTGAAATTGGAATTGACAAGACTTGGTGATGGTTGAATGTGGGAGTGCTGGGGAGGGAGGAGTGGAGGCTGCATTGCATCACTGTTTAAACCTAGGCTTGCAGCAGCCTCTGCAAGGCATGTGGGGAGTAGGATTCTTGGTCATTATGGCCCAAGTTTCTCGTGTCACCAGCTGTACACTTACCAGAGAAGCAAGTCCTGGAGGAGCCCCAGGCCCAGCTCCTGAGCCCAGACTCTCTTCCTAAGGGTCTCAGTGATGCTGGCAGAAGTAGGAAAGCACCTGTTGATTGGCCTCCCTGCCTGCCGCTAGACCCCTGACATGAAAAGACTTGGACCAGGGACCTGTACCCCGAGCTTACCTCTGCTGCCACCCCAGCAGAATGGAGGGCTCCAGAGGGGAAAAAGAGTTGTGGGGTAATAGCACATAAATGTTTGGCCATAATTTTTCTCCTTTTTCCTTCCTATCTTTAATGTTCCTTAGAAGAAATCATTTGCCCTTTTTGGGGGTTGGGGGTAGAACAACTTTTCCAGGACTAAATAAGATATCCTTCCTCCAGGGAGTACAAATTAGGTATTCTCTAAAAGTAACAGATGTGACCAAAATAAGGACTTTGAATGCTATTTATTGCAAAGAATATCCTGGTTTAAGCATACCTCTCTGGGAGACAAGGATATCACAGTTTGAAGATCCACTCTCCACTTTGCTGTGCTCTGTGTCCTAGGAGGCCAACCTGGATGGGTGGCATCAATGGCACCTTTGCCCTTCCTCTCCTGGTTGGGCTTGGTCAGTGGACAATATTGGCAGGAGATGGGAAGGTGGGAGTTTTCCTTCCTACCATATTGTTGTCAGTTGGCTGCATCCTTTTAGGGGTCATAGCTTCTATCAGTTGTTCCTCTTGATACCCTTCCTGTGTTCTGATAACTAGTCCTTCACCCTTGCCTCTTCAGCCTTAGCAGGGGTAATAGCTCCAGGCTGTTACTGGCCCTGGCATACAGCACTACTTGCGCCTCGTATGTTTTCTTAAACCATGCTCATACCTTTTGTATATATAATTGCTTTTTTAAACTCTTCTCAAATTGCCCTGTTAAAATACACCATCTAGGGCTGGGCACAGTGGCTCACACCTGTAATCCCAGCACTTTGGGAGGCCAACATGGGCAGATTGTTTGAGCCCAGGAGGCTGAGACCAACCTGGGAAACATAGCGAGACTCCATCTCTACAAAAAATTAAAAAATTAGCTGGGCATCATGTCATGTGCCTGTAGCTCCAGCTACTTATGAGGCTAAGGTGGGAGGATTGCCTGAGCTCAGGAGTTCCAGGCTGCAGTGAGCTGTGTTTGCGCCACTGCACTCCAGCCTGGGTGACAAAATGAGACCATGTCTCAAAAATAAATAAAAATGAAATAAAATAAAGCATACCATCTGTTTCCCACCAAGACCTTGACTGATAAGTTACAACCTTTCTAGAGTTCAATTTCCCCATTTATAAATTCTTTCTAGCTTTAACATTTCAATCATCATACACTTTCTAAATAAAGACAATCTTTTTTTTAAAAGAAGCACTTGTGTTTTTAAAAAACTGACTCCTGACTTCTGGTTTCCAGTCCGACATGTATGGAACTTGGAAGTCAGCACTCTGTCCTAACAAGTAAAAAGCTGAACAAACTGAAAAAAAAAAAACACCTCTTCTTTTGTTCTGTTAGAAAAGTGAGGTCACATAGCAAACTGCTGCCCCCAAAATTGGAGAGATAGGCAAATGCAGAGAATCACAACTTACTGTAATAGAAACTTCCACAGGAACCTGTACCAGGATAGGAAAATCTGAATTGTAATTAAAGAATTGCTGGAGCCTCAGAGTGGCAAGTTTGACAGTTAACAATTCCAGGAAGACTCAGTCAGGGGGGCCCCCATACTTTTGAGTTTTACCTCCAGGAGTTCTAACAGGTTCTCACAATGATTATCAGAGAAAAATCCCCTTGTGCTTCTAGTAGGGAGAGGGGAAAACAAACCATTTTGAAATATATAAGAATATTCTGTCATTCTTTCTCTCTCTCTCGCTCTCTCTTTTTTTTTTTTAATAAAACAAAGTCTCACTCTGTCACCCAGGCTGGAGTGCAGCAGCGTAATCGTGGCTCACTACAGTCTCCACCTCCCAGGCTCAAGGGATCCTCCTGCTTAGCCTCCCAAGTAGCTGGGACTATGGGTGTGTACCACCACACTCAGCTAATGTTTTTTGTTGAGATGGGGTCTTGCCATATTGGCCAGGCTGGTCTCAAACTCCTGGCCTGAAACAATCCTCCTGCCTCAGCTTCTCAAAGTGCTGGATTGGAGACTTGAGCCACCATGCCTGGCTGCCTTCTGTTATCCTTAACAAGGCCTGCACTCAGAGAAACGACTTCACCATTGTGTGGGGTTTTATCAGAGCCTAGCCAATCAGGGGAGAGAAAAATGCCCAACTCCGGCCCTCTTTAGCCTTCTATCTGATAAAAGAAAAATACCCAACCTCAACCCACTATAGCCACCGTGTCTCACCTAGGTGGGGGGGGGAAAAAACCTGAGAAGTACTTGTGAAGTTCACAGTCCAGAAGCACAGGCTCACTAAAAGACCGAGATCCAGTCATAGGACTATATAATGCTTCTGTTCCTCTCATGCCACACCTTGCCACCACATCACTAAAGGCTTATTTATCTCAGTTTCTTTTACAAGGCATACTAAAAGGCAAAAACACAGTTTGCAGAGACAGAGCAAGCATCAGAACCAGACTCAGATATGTAGGGACACTGGAACTATCAGACCACAAATTTATTTTTATTTTATTTTATTTTATTTTATTTTTTGAGATGGAGTCTCACACTGTCACCTGGGCTGGTGTGCAGTGGCGCAATCTTGGCTCACTGCCACCTCTGCCTCCCGGGTTCAAGCGATTCTCCTGCCTCAGCCTCCCGAGTAGCTGGGACTACAGGCATGCACCAGCACACCCGCCTGCCTAATTTTTGTATCTTTAGTAGAGATAGGGTTTCACTGTGTTAGCCAGGCTGGTCTCAAACTCCTGACCTCATGATCCGCCCACCGCGGCCTCCCAAAGTGCTGGGATTACAGGTGTGAGCCACTGCGCCCAGCCCAGACCAGGAATTTAAAAGAACTATGATGAATATGCTAAGGGATCTAATGGATAAAGTAGAAAGCATGCAAGAACAGATGGGCAATGCAGAGAGATGGAAATTCTAAGAAAGAATAAAAAGTAAATGCTAGAGATCAAAAACATTATAACAGAAATAAAGAATGCCTTTGACGGGCTCATTAGTAATGTGCATAAGGCTGAGGAAAGACTCTCTCAGCTTAAAGATATGTCAATAGAAACTTCTGAAATGAAAAAGCAAAGAGAAAATAGTCCAAATAAAAACAAAAAGAAACTCAGGATGCTGAGTTGGAAGGATCACTCAAGCCCAAGAGGCGGAGGTTGCAGAGAGCCGAGATCGGGCCACTGCACTCCAGCCGGGGCAACAGAGAAAGACCCTGTTTCTTTAAAAAAATAAAATAAAATAAAATAAAATAAGGCTGGGCGCGGTGGCTCACGCCTGTAATTCCAGCACTTTGGGAGGCCGAGGCAGGCAGATCAATTGAGGTCACGAGTTTAAGACCAGCCTGGCCAACATGGCGAAACCCTGCCTCTACTAAAAATATAAAAATTAGCCAGGCATGGTGGTGCATGCCTGCAGTCCCAGCTACTTGGGAGGCTGAGGCAGGAGAATCACTTGAATCCGGGAGGCAGAAGTTGTAGTGAACTGAGATCGTGCCACTGCACTCTAGCCTGGGCAAACTCCGTCTCAAAAAAAAAAAAATCATCAAAATTAAAAGTCTGTTCTTTGAAAAGATCAATAAAATCAATAAGCCTCTAGCCAGGCTAAGAAAAAAAAGAGTTGACAAATCACTTCTGATATTAATAATTACATATCCCATGAACATTAAGAGGCTAAGAAAGGAATATTATGAACAACTATGCCCAGGCATTTGACAACCTAGATGAAATGGGCAAATTCCTTGAAAGATACAATCTGCCAAAACATATGAAGGAAACAGACAATCTGAACAGGCCAATATCTATTAAAGAAGTTGAATCAGCCGGGCACGGTGGCTCACGCCTGTAATCCCAGCACTTTGGGAGGATGAGGTGAGCGGATCATCAGGTCAGGAGTTCGAGAACAGCCTGACCAACATGGCGAATCCCTACTTAAAATACAAAAATTAGCCGGGCGTGGTGGCATGTGCCTGTAATCCCAGCTACTCAGGAGGCTGAGGCAGGAGAATTGCTTTAACCCAGGAGGTGGAGCGTGCAGTGAGCCGAGATCACGCCACTGCACTCCAGCCTGGGTGACAGAGCAAGACTGTCTCAGAAAAAAAAAAAAAAAGTTGAATCAATAATTAATAATTTTCTGTAACAGAAAGCATCAGGCCTAGATGAGTTCACTGGTGAATTCTACCAAATATTTAAGGAAGAAATTATTCTGAATCTCTAACCTCTTTCAGAAGATAGAAGCAGAGGGAATACTTCCTAGCTCATTCTGTGAGGTCAATATTACCTTAATATCAAAACAAGACAAAGAAAAGAAAACTACAGACCAATATTTCTCATGAATATCAATGCAAAAATACTCAACACCATATTAACAAATCAAATACAACAATGTGTAAAAAGAATTATATGCCATAACCAGGGCCAGGCTTGGTGGCTCACACATGTAATCCCAGCACTTTGGGAGGCCAAGGGGGCAGATCTCCTGAGGTCAGGAATTTGAGACCAGCCTGGTCAACATGGAAAAACCCCATCTCTACTAAAAATACAAACATTAGCTGGGTGTGGTGGTGCACACCTGTAGTCCCAGCTACTTGGGAGGCTGAGGCAGGAGAATTGCTTGGACCTGGGAGGCGGAGGTTGCAGTGACCTGAGATAGCATCATTGCTCTCCAGCCTGGGTGACGAGGGAAACTTCATCTCAAAAAACAAAACAAAACAAAACAGGCCGGGTGCGGTGGCTCACGCCCATAATCCCAGCACTTTGGGAGGCTGAGGCAGGTGGATCACGAGGTCAGGAGTTCAAGACCAGCCTGGCCAACATAGTGAAACCCTGTCTCTACTAAAAATACAAAAATTAGCCGGGCATGGTGGCGCGTACCTGTAGTCCCAGCTACTCTAGAGGCTGAGGCAGGAGAATCACTGGAACCTGGGAGGTGGAGGTTGCTGTGAGCTGGGATCACACCACTGCACTCCAGCCTGGGTGACAGAGTGAGACTTCATCTCAAAAACAAAACAAAACAAAAGAATTATATACCATGACCAAATGGAATTACCCAAGGTATGCAAGCCTGGTTCAACATTCAAAAAATCAATCACTATACTCCATCACATCAACAGAGAAAGAAGAAAAATCACAAGATTACATCAATAGATACAAAAAAAATTGACTAAGTCCAATACCCATTTATGATAAAAACTCTCACCAAACTAGGAATAGAGGAGAACTTCCTCGATTTGATAAAGAACATTAACAAAACCCTATAGCTAACACCTATTAATGGTGAGAAACTTTCTCTCTCAGCTCAGAAACAAGGTAAGTGTGTCCTCTTTCACTTCTCTTTTTCAGTGTTGTGTCCGGAATTGGTGTGTTCTCGGTCTCACTGACTTCAAGAATGAAGCCGTGGACCCTCACGGTGAGTGTTACAGTTCTTAAAGGCAGCATGTCCGGAGTTTGTTCCTTCTGATGTTCAGATGTGTTCAGAGTTTCTTCCTTCTGGTGGGTTCATGGTCTCGCTGGCTCAGGAGTGAAGCTGCAAACCTTTGCGGTGAGTGTTATAGCTCTTAAGGCGGCGCGTCTGGAGTTGTTCCTTCCTCCCGGTGGGCTTGTGGTCTCGCTGGCTTCAGGAGTGAAGCTGCAGACCTTCACGGTGAGTGTTATAGCTCATAAACGCAGTGTGGACCCAAAGAATGAGCAGTAGCAAGATTTATTGCAAAGAGCGAAAGAACAAAGCTCCCACAGTGTGGAATGGGACCCAAGTGGGTTGCCACTGCTGGCTGGGGCAGCCTCCTTTTATTCTCTTATCTGGCCCCACCCACATCCTGCTGATTGGTAGAGCCGAGTGGTCTGTTTTGACAGGGTGCTGATTGGTGTGTTTACAATCCCTGAGCTAGACACACAGGTTCTCCAGGTCCCCACCAGATTAGCTAGATACAGTGTCCACACAAAGGTTCTCCAAGTCCCCACCAGAGTAGCTAGATACAGAGTGTCGATTGGTGCATTCACAAACCCTGAGCTAGACACAGGGTGCTGATTGGTGTGTTTAGAAACCTTGAGCTAGATACAGAGTGCCGATTGGTGTATTCACAAACCCTGAGCTAGACACAGGGTGCTGATTGGTGTGTTTACAAACCTTGAGCTAGATACAGAGTGCCGATTGGTATATTTACAATCCCTGAGCTAGACATAAAGGTTCTCCAAGGCGCCACCAGAGTAGCTAGATACAGAGTGTCGATTGGTGCATTCACAAACCCTGAGCTAGACACAGGATGCTGATTGGTGTGTTTACAAACCTTGAGCTAGATACAGAGTGCCGATTGGTGTATTTACAATCCCTGAGCTAGACATAAAGGTTCTCCACGTCCCCACCAGACTCAGGAGCCCAGCTGGCTTCACCCAGTGGACCCCGCATGGGGGCAGCAGGTGGGGCTGCCTGCCAGTCCCGCGCCATGCGCCCGCACTTCTCAGCCCTTGGGTGGTGGATGGGACTGGGCGCCGTGGAGCAGGGGGCGGCGCTTGTCGGGGAGGCTCGGACCTCACAGGAGCCCACGGAGTGGGGGGAGGCTCAGGCATGGCTGGCTGCAGGTCCCAAGCCCTGCCCCTCTGGAAGGCAGCTAAGGCCCTGTGAGAAATTGAGCACAGCAGCTGCTGGCCCAGGTGGTAAGCCCCTCACTGCCCAGGCCGGGGGGCTGCCGGCAGCTCAAGTGCGGGGTCCCCCGAGCCCACGCCCACCCGGAACTTGTGCTGGCCCGCAAGCACTGTGCGCAGCGCCGGTTCCCGCCCCTGCCTCTCTCTCCACACCTCCTCACAAGCTGAGGGAGCCGGCTCCAGCCTAGGCAAGCCCAGAAAGGGGCTCCCACAGTGCAGCGGCGAGCTGAAGGGCTCCTCAAGTGCCGCCAAAGTGGGAGCCCAGGCAGAGGAGGCTCCGAGAGTGAGCGAGGGCTGTGAGGACTGCCAGCACGCTGTCATCTCTCAGTGTCATACTGGAAGATCTAATAATGTAATAAGACCAGAAAAGAAAATATTTACTGATTAAGAAGGAATATTAAACTGTCTTTGTTCTCAGATGATATGATTGCTTACATAGAAAATCTAAAAGAGCCGGGGTGGTGGCTCACACCTGTAATCCTAGCACTTTGGGAGGCCAAGGAAGGCAGATCACTTGAGGCCAGGAGTTCGAGACCAGCCTGGCCAACATGGAGAAACCCCATCTTTTCTAAAAAATACAAAAATTAGCCAGGCATGGGGGTGCATGCCTGTAATCCCAGCTACTCAGGAGGCTGAGGCACAAGAATCACTTCAACTCAGGAGGCAGAGGTTGCAGTGAGCCGGGGTTGCACCACTGCACTCCAGCCTGGGTGACAGAGTAAGACTCTTGTCTCAATTAAAAAAAAAAAGAAAAAGAAAAGAAAATCTGATAGAATAGATTTAAAAAAAAACCCCAGAGCTAATAAGTGCTTATAGCAGCTTTGCAGGATATAAGGTTAATACAGAAAAGTCAATCACTTTCCTATATACCAGCAATGAACTATTAGAATTTGAAATTAAAAACACAGTATCATTTACATTAGCACCTCAAAAAATGAAATAATTAAGTGTAAATCTAACAAAATATGCACAAGATTTATGTGAGAAAAACTATAAAACTCTGCTGAAAGAAATCAAATAACTAAATAAAATGGAGATATATTCCATAGTCATTCATAGGAAGATCCGATATTGTCAAGATATTGGTTTTTGCCAGCTTGATCTGTAATTTCAATGCATTTCCAATGGTATGAGTTGGATGTTTGTCCCCTTTAAATCTCATGCTAAAATAGGATTCCCAGTGTTGGAGGTGGGGCCTGGGAGGTGATTGGATTATGGGGGCGGATGTCTCAAGAATGTTTTATCACTTTCCCATTGGTGAGAAGTGAATTCTTGCTCAAGATCTGGTTGTTTAAAAATCTAGGACCTCCCCCACTGGCTCACTTGCTCTTACTCTAGTCATGTTACATGCCTGCTCCCACTTCGCCTTATGCCATGATTGTAAGCTTCCTGCAGTCCTCACCAGAAGCCAAGCAGATGTTGGTGCCATGCTTTTATAGCCTGCAGAACTGTGAACCAATTAAACCTCTTTTCTTCATAAATTACTCAGTCTCAGGTATTCCTTTACACCAAAGCAAGAATAGCCAAATACACCCAATCAATATCCCAGCAAGTTATTTTCTGCATATTGTCAAACTGATTCTAAAATTTATATGGAGAGGCAAGAGACTTAGGATAGCCAACACAATATTGAAGGAGGAGAACATAGTTGGAAGACTGACATTACCCAACTTCAAGACTAATTATTAAAGCTGCACTAATCAAGACAGTATGGTATTGGTGAAAGAATAGACAAATATGTCAATGGAACAGAATAGAGCCCAGAAATAGAGCCAAATAAATACAGTCAACTGACCTTTGACAAAGCGACAAAGCAATACAATGAAGCAAAGATATTGTTTTCAACAAATTGCACTGAAGAACTGGCCAAACACTTGAAAAAACATCTAGGCAAAGATCTTACATGTTTCACAAAAATTAATTCAAAATGGATTATAGGCCCAAATGTAAAATGCAAAATCATAGAACTCCTAGAAGACAAGAGAAAATCTATGTGACATTGGGTATTGGGTATTGGTTATGGTGAAGACTTTTTTAGATAAAACACCAAAGGCACAACCCATGAAATAAATAATTGATAAGCTGGGATTCACTAAAATTTTAAAAGTTCTGTTCTGTGAAAGACGCTGTTAAGAGAATGAGAAGACAAGCCAAGGATGCAAGAAAATATTTGCAAAAGACATAGTTGATAAACTGTTGTTATCCAAAATATACAAAGAACTCGTAAGGCTGGGCGCGGTGGCTCACGCCTATAATCCCAGCACTTCAGGAGGCTGAGGTGGGCGGATCACAGGTCAGGAGAGCGAGACCATCCTGGCCAACACAGTTAAACCCCATCTCTACTAAAAATACAAAAAATTAGCTGGGCATAGTGGCAGGCGCTTGTAGTCCCAGCTACTCTGGAGGATAAGGCAGGAGAATGGCATGAACCCGGGAGGCGGAGGTTGCAGTGAGCCAAGATTGCGCCACTGCACTCCAGCCTGGGCAACAGAGTGAGACTCCCTCTCAAAAAAAAAAATAGGCTGGGTGTGGTGGCTCACGCCTGTAATCCCAGCACTTTGGGAGGCCCAGGCAGGCAGATCACAAGGTCAGAAGTTCGAGACCAGCCTTGCCAACATGGTGAAACCCTGTCTCTACTAAAAACAGAAAAAATTAGCTGGGCGTGGTGGTGGGCGCCTGTAATCCCAGCTACTTGGGAGGCTGAGACTGGAGAATCGCTTGAACCCAGGAGGCGGAGGTTGCTGTGAGACCGTGTTATTACTCTCCAGCCTGGCGACAGAGCGAGACTCCGTCTCAAAAAAAAAGAACTCTTAAAACTCAACCATAAGAACAAACAAACTGGTTAAAAAATGGGGAAGCAGGCCGGGTGCAGTGGCTCAGGCCTGTAATCCCAGTACTTTGGGAGGCCAAGGCTGGTGGATGGTTTGAGGTCAGGAGTTCAAGACCAGCCTGACCAACATGCTGAAACCCCGTCTCTAATAAAAATACAAAATTAGCCAGGCATGGTGGTGCATGCCTGTAATCCCAGCTACTCAGGAGGCTGAGGCAGGAGAATTGCTTGAACCTGGGAGGCGGAGGTGGTGAGCTGAGATTGTGCCATTGTACTCCAGCCTGGACAACAAGAGCGAAACTCTCTCATAAGAAAAAAAATAAGTTGCTGAGCTCTCTTCCAAAAGTGGCTGTACCATTTTGTATTCCCATTAGTAATGAGTGAGAGCTCCTGATGCTCCATATTCTCACCAGCATTTGGTGTTGTTTGTGTTTTGGATTGGAGCCATTCTAATAGGTGTGTACTGGTATCTCATTGTTGTTTTAATTGGTAATTCCCTTATGACCGATGTGAGCATCTTTTTATATATTTATTTGCCACCTGTATATCTTCTTTGGTGAGGTGAGGTCGAACTCCTGACCTCAGGTGATCTGCCCATCTTGACCTCCAAAAGTGCTGGGATTACAGGCGTGAGCCACCATGCCCAGCCAAGCTTGGCAATTTCTTACACAGCACAACATAGACTTATCATATGATTCAGCAATCATGCTCCTAATTTGCCCAAATGGTTAAAAACTATGTCCACACGAAAACCTGCACATGAATGTTTATAGCAGCTTTATTCATAATTGCCAAAATTTGGAAGCAATCAAGATGCCCTTTAATAGATGAATGGATAAATAAACTGGTACATCTAGAAAAAATGACGTTATTTAGTAATAAAGATAAATGATTTATCAAGCCATAAAAAGATAAGAAGGGACCCTAAATATTACTGAGTGGAAGGAACCAATCTGAAAAGGCCACAGACTGTATCATTACAACTATATGACATTCTAGAAAGGGAAAACTATGGAGCCAGTAAAGAGGTCAGTGGTTGCCAGGGGTTAGGGAGTAGGGAGGGATGAGTAGGGAGGGATGAATAGGCAGAGCACAGAGGATTTTTATGGCAGTGAAACCATTCTGTATAATATTATAATGATGGGTGCATGTTATTATACATTTGTCCAAACTCATAGAATGTTCAACACCAAAAGTGAATTTAGACTTTGGGTGATAATAATGTGTCAATGTAGGTTCATCAAATGTAACAAATGTATCATCCTGGAGTGGGATGTTGTTAGTGGGAAAGCCTGTGAGGAAATGAAAACAGGAAGTGAATGGTAAATTTCTTTACCTTCTGTTCAATTTCGCTGAGAACCTAAACTACTAAAAAATAAAGTCTATTTAAGAAAGAGTCAACTGACTCGCTGTCTCGCCTCTAGCTATCTTGTTCCCTGCCACCCCAGGGCATGCAGAACTAATTTTTTTGTTGCTAAAGAAATGGGCTGGTTGTTTTTAAAAAGTTATTTTACTGAGGAAAAATTTACATATAATAAAATTCACCCATTTTAAATGTACCATTTAATGTGGGATTTTCTTTTTCAGCTCAATGAGTTTTGACAAGCGTAAACCCCGTGTAACCGCCAGCCAGCACAATCAAGATATAGAATATTTCCACCACCTCAAAAAGTTCCCTCGTGCCCCTGTGCAGCCGATTCCCATACCCCAGCCCCAGAAAACCACTCATTTGCTTTCTCTGCCATTACAAGATTAGTTTTGCCTATTCAGGAAATTCATATAAACAGGATTATGTGATAGGGAATTTTTTTGTGTCTGGCTTCTTTTACTTTAACATTATTTTAAAATATTTATTCATGTTGTTGCATGTATTAGTAAGTCATTCTTTTTTATTGTTGATTAGTATTCCATGTACAGATATACCATTTTGTTTATCCATTTTCCTGTTGATGGCATTTGAATGGGCTATTATAAACTTGCTATGAAAATTTGACTAGACTTCCTTGGGTAGACATATTTTTATTTCTCTTGAGTAGAATACTGACAGTGGAATTATGTGGTTGTATGACAAGTTTATGTTTAACTTTATAAGAAACTGCCAAACTCTTTTCCAATGTGATTGTACCATTTTACACACCCACCAGCAGTGTATGAGAGTTGCAGTTCTTCTATGTCCTCATCACACTTGGTATTATCAATCTTTTTTATTTTTGCCAGTCTAGAGGGTATTGAGAGGCAGTCTCTCAATGCGTGTCTGTGTGCGTGTGTGTGTGTTTTTTGAGATGGAGTTTCGCTCTTGTTGCCCAGGCTGGAGTGCAATGGTGTGATCTCTGCTCACTGCAGCCTCTGCCTCCTGGGTTCAAGCAATTCTCTTGCCTCAGCCTTCCGAGTAGCTGGGATTACAGGTGCCTGCCACCACGCCTGGCTACTTGTTTTTGCATTTTCAGTAGAGACAGGGTTTCACCATGTTGGCCAGGGTGGTTTCGAACTCCTGGCCTCAAGTGATCCGCCCACCTTGGTCTTCCAAAGTGTCAGCATTACAGGCGTGAGCCACCGCGCCCAGCCTCTCAATGTGGTTTTAATTTACATTTCCATGTTGACTAATGATGTTGAGCTCTGTTCATTTGCTTATTAGTCATTTATATATCTATTGCAAAATGCCTATTTACATCTTTTGCCCATTTTTAGAAGTTGAGTTTAAAAGTTGTCTTTTGTTACTGAGAACAAGAGTTCATTATATATTCTAAACACAAATTCTTTGTCAGATATAGATTTTGACTTTTTTCTCACAATCTGACTCATCTTGTCATTTTCTTAACAGTATCCTTTGAATACTTTAAGTTTGATAAAACCAATTTATCTTTTTTTGTTTTATAGTTTATGAGATGGGTTGGCTTTTTTTGTAAAGCGATCAGGCTCTTCTGTCAGGAACTCGAGGGCTACTTTAAGGTAACATAAGAGAATAAGGACTTTTGGTCTACAGTGGTAAAGAAATGTGAGTAAGGAATTTGGAGGATCCTGGGGAGGGAGGAAAAATTAGGTGGAAGGTTCCAAAGAGTGGAAACAACAATAATATCTAGTATTTATATTTATTGCGTGCTTACTATGTTTCAGGCCTTGTAGGATCTTCGCTTGTATTAACTTATGCAGTCTCCACAACACCACTGTGGAATAGGTGCTATTATTATCCCCGTTTTGCATATAGGGAAAGAGTGATTAAGTAACCTGCCCAAGGTCATGCAACTCGTAAGTGGCAGAGTCAGGATTCAAACCCATAAGTCTCCTTGCTTTTAACCATTACACTGGTCAAGTGGGGCTGCTGACTGTTAAGTGTCAGGCAAGTAGGCTGAAAAAAATCTGCAGCAGGAATATTGTTTGAGTGTCCATTGGCATCCTTCCCAGAGTACCACCCAGGTTTCTGTGCCAATGAGCTGTTCAGTCATCATCTGAGGGGGTGCCAACCTAAACCTCTGGTACTACCAAATGCAAAGCAACCTTGTGTGGCACACAAAAATACAGAACTCATATAAGAAACAGGGCGTGCCTGGCCAGGTGTGGTGGCTCACGCCAGTAGTCCCAGCGCTTTGGGGGGCCCAGGCGGGCGGATCATGAGGTCAGGAGTTCAGGACAAGCCTGGCCAAGACAGTGAAACTCTGTCTCTACTAAAAATACAAAAAATTAGCCAGGAGTGGTGGCAGGTGCCTGTAATCCCAGCTACTCAGGAGGCTGAGGCAGAGAATTGCTTGAACCTGGGAGACGGAGGTTTCAGTGAGCCGATGTCACGCCACTGCACTCCAGCCTGGGTGACAGAGCGAGACTCTGTCTAAAAAAAAAAAAAGAAAAAAAAAAGAAACAGGGTGTGTCTGGCAGGGTGTGGTGGCTCACGCCTGTAATCTCAGCACTTTGGGAAGCCAAGGCAAATGAATCATTTGAGGTCAGGAGTTTTGAGACCAGCCTGGTTGACATGGTGAAACCCTGGCTCTACTAAAAATACAAAAATTAGCCAGGTGTGGTGGTGCACGCCTGTAATCCCAGCTCTTTGGGAGGTTGAGGCAGGAGAATGGCTTGAACCTGGGAGGTGGAGGTTGCAGTGAGCTGAAATCATGCCACTGGACTCCAGCCTGGGCAACTCAGTGAGACTCCATCTCAAAAAAAAACAAAAGAGGCCAGGCACAGTGGCTCCACGCCTGTAATCCCAGCACTTTGGGAGGCTGAGGTGGGTGGATCATGAGGTCATCTCAGCACTTTCAGAGGCCAAGGCAGGTGAATCATTTGAGGTCAGGAGTATGAGACCATCCTGGCCAACATGGTGAAACCTCATCTCTACTAAAAATACAAAAATTAGCTGGGCATGGTGATGGGTGCCTGTAGTCCCAGCTACTTGGGAGGCTGAGGCAGGAGAAGCACTTGAACCCAGGAGGTGGAAGTTGCAGTGAGCCGAGATCACGCCACTGCACTGCAGCCTGGTGGCAGAGCGAGACTCTGTCTCAAAAAAAAAAAAAAAAAAAAAGAAGCAGAGTGTAGAGTGGAGATCGCAGGCCTCTGATTCTGCTTCTTGACTTGCCCCTGAGAAGGTTCTCATGGGGTTTTATGTCTAACCTCCCACATTGTGAAGTCCATTTCCATACCTGCTGGGACTCTCCTGCATCCCGGACATGGCACCTCTGTTTGCATCTCCTGTCTCTGGCTCTACCTCCAGCCTTTTAGTACCATTTTGGTCCTTTTGTGTCCGGAATTGGTGGGTTCTTGATCTCACTGACTTCAAGAATGAAGCCGCGGGCCCTCGCGGTGAGTGTTACAGCTCTTAAGGTGGTGCGTCTGGAGTTTGTTTCTTCTGATGTTCGGATGTGTTCGGGAGTTTCTTCCTTCTGGTGGGTTCATAGTCTCACTGGCTCAGGAGTGAAGCTGCAGACCTTCGTGGTGAGTGTTACAGCTCTTAAGGCAGTGCGTCTGCAGTTGTTCGTTCCTCCCGGTGGGCTCGTGGTCTCGCTGAGTTCAGGAGTGAAGCTGCAGATCTTCACGGTGAGTGTTACAGCTCATAAAAGCAACGTGGACCCAAAGAGTGAGCAGTAGCAAGATTTATTACAAAGAGCGAAAGAACAAAGCTCCCACAGTGTGGAAGGGGACCCGAGCGAGTTGCCACTGTTGGCTCAGGCAGCCTGTTTTTATTCTCTTATCTGGCCCCACCCACATCCTGCTGATTGGCAGAGCCAAGTGGCCTGTTTTGACAGGGCGCTGATTGGTGCATTTACAATCCCTGAGCTAGATACAAAGGTTCTCCATGTCCCCATCAGATTAGTTAGATACAGAGTTTCAACACACAGGTTCTCTAAGGTCCCACCAGAGCAGCTAGATACAGAGTATCGATTGGTGCACTCACAAACCTTGAGCTAAACACAGGGTGCTGATTGGTGTGTTTACAAACCTTGAGCTAGATACAGAGTACCGATTGGTGTATTTACAATCCCTGAGCTAGACATAAAGGTTCTCCAAGGCCCCACCAGAGCAGCTAGCTACAGAGTGTCGATTGGTGCACTCACAAACCTTGAGCTAAACACAGGGTGCTGATTGGTGTGTTTACAAACCTTGAGCTAGATACAGAGTACCGATTGGTGTATTTACAATCCCTGAGCTAGACATAAAGGTTCTCCAAGGCCCCACCAGAGCAGCTAGCTACAGAGTGTCGATTGGTGCACTCACAAACCTTGAGCTAAACACAGGGTGCTGATTGGTGTGTTTATAAACCTTGAGCTAGATACAGAGTGCTGATTGGTGTATTTACAATCCCTGAGCTAGACATAAAGGTTCTCCACGTCCTCACCAGACTCAGGAGCCCAGCTGGCTTCACCTAGTGGATCCCGCACCAGGGCTGCAGGTGGAGCTGCCTGCCAGTCCCGCGCCGTGCGCTCGCACTCCTCAGCCCTTGGGTGGTCGATGGGACTGGGTGCCATGGAGCAGGGGGTGGTGCTCGTCGGGGAGGCTCGGGCTGCACAGGAGCCCACGGAGGCGGGGGGAGGCTCAGGCATGGCAGGCTGCAGTCCCAAGGCCTGCCCCAGGGAAGGCAGCTAAGGCCGGGCGAGAAATAGAGTGCAGCGCGGGTGGGCTGGCACTGCTGGGGGACCCAGTACACCCTCCGCAGCTGCTGGCCCGGGTGCTAAGTCCCTCATTGCCCGGGCCCGCAGGGCCGGCTGGCTGCTCCGAGTAGGGGGCCTGCCAAGCCCACGCCCACCCGGAACTCCAGCTGGCCCGCAAGCGCTGCACACAACCCCTGTTCCCGCTCGCGCCTCTCCCTCCACACCTCCTTGCAAACTGAGGGAGTGGGCTCCGGCCTTGGCGAGCCCAGAAAGGGGCTTGCACAGTGCAGCGGTGGGCTGAAGGGCTCAAGTGCTACCAAAGTGGGAGCCCAGGCAGAGGAGGCGCCGAGAGCGAGCGAGGGCTGTGAGGACTGCCAGCACGCTGTCACCTCTCACTTTGGTCCTGTTTGTGCCCAGTTCTGAGGGGCCTTTATGAAAGTTCCCCATCCCACTACTCACTCCTTGTAGGTTGAGGGCTGCAAGGAGCAAGAGAATGTTGGGAGGTCCCATGCTTCCACTTCTGTAGGTTGGGTGGCTGGCTACTGTTAAAGATGTGAAAATATCATACGCAGTGAACATATTTCAAAAAGTCACTTGAATAGACATATTTTTTTCATATTCTCTTTTAAGCTATGAGAAAAGTTTGTATATTTTGAGATTATTCTTTTTTCAGAATGTTAGGATAGTATTGGCTTCTTCATTGTAGAAAAAATAGCTGTGTCTAAGCATCTGCAGATAAAGGGTTGACAATAACAGAGAGACTAGAAGATGGGAAGTGGGACATTTTTATTATTATTATTATTTTGGGAGAGAGTCTCACTCTGTCACCCAGGCTGGAGTACAGTGGCGTGATCTCAGCTCACCGCAACCTCCACCTCGTGGTTCAAGCAATTCTCCTGCCTCAGCCTCCTGAGTACCTGGGACTACAGATGCGTACCACCACACCAGGCTGATGTTTTTTGTATTTTTAATACAGATGGGGTTTCACCATGTTGTCCAGGCTGGTCTCAAACTCCTGACCTCAGGTGATCTGCCCACCTCGGCCTCCCAAAGTGCTGGGATTACAGGTGTGAGCCACTGTACCTGGCCTGAGACATTATTATATATCATTAAAATACTACTCTCTCCAACGATATGAGGTAAATAAAACAAAAACCCCCAAGTGGTCCAAGGCTTGAAGGGTTCAAATGAGAGAGATGAGCTATTAGAAATATTAATGCAGTCAAGGCCTTGATAAAATGTGAAGTTAAAATGAACTTTCCATTGTACTTACCTTTGTTGAGGTTTCAGTGAGACCCCTAGGCCACAATAACCATATTTTTAAAGAAGATTTATCCTTAATGGAAGATCTTTAACTCTCAAATGTGGACAATTTTTTTATTTAATAGTTTTGAATTATATTCCTTTTGTTATGTGGTAATTATATATGACCGAGTTTCATTTGGAGCCACTTACGCCTCATTTTCCTAAATGTCATACAAAATGTGTTCATACATCAAATTAGAAAAGGCCGGCTTTTGGACTATAGTAATAATCACCTGTGGTTTTTTCTTGTGACTTGACTGAGCATGGAGCAATTGACTCCAACTAAATGAAGCAGGTTGAAAGGGTCAGGAATCTGCAGCTAGATGGGCTCTTTGGACGCTTGGCTTGTGGAAACCAAAGAGGATGTTTGCAAATGGTGGGGGCAGTTCCAGGGGAACTACCTCTGAGAACAGCAGTGTAGCATGGACGAGGCCGCACATATCCTTGTATGCATAACATGTCTTTCTCAGTATTTCAGCTTAATTCACTCACGTCACACCAGTATCCCGACTTCGCAGAGCAGGGATGGAATGCATTGGCAAAAAAATTTGATGGGAGGGCAGGCGTGGCAGCTCATGCCTGTAATCCCAGCACTTTGGGAGTTGGAGGTGGGAGGATCACTTGAACTCAGAAGTTTGATATCAACCTGGTCAACACAGGGAGACCCTGTCTCTATAGAAAAAAAAAAAAAAAAGCCTGGCATGGTGGTGCATGCCTGTGGTCCCAGCTACTTGGGAGGCTGAGTTCAGAGGATTGCTTGGGCCCAGGAGGCCAGTGCTGCAGTGGGCCGTGATTGTACCACTGTAACTCCAGCCTGGGCAATAGAGCAAGAACCTGTCTCAAAAAAATTTTTTTTGTTTGGACATAAAACATGATAGAATACAATATCAGCCATGCAGCTGAAGTCTGTTGTTTAGCTTATGTAAATATCACGTTTTTGCTTTTATTGAATCATGATAAAGACTGGAAGCAGAGACAAATTCTGAATATTATCTTTTGCCCTGCAAGAAATGGCAGGAGTCTTTATCAGTAACAGCACACAAGAATGGGAAGTTCGGAGCTGGTACTATCTGGAGACCCAGGCTGAGTACACTGGTTCTAAGAAGGCTGGGGGCCAGATGGGTTTTCAGGACAGAGACTCAGGTCTCTGTGACACAGGGACGAGCAGCCAGACTGCCTTGTTGCTGAAGCCCCTCAAAGCTTCTGGAGCCCCCTAATTCTCCCAGTCTTGAAGCCTGGGACATGGGAGTTAGAGGGTCTGTAGAAGAGTCAGAGAACCACAGGCACAGGAAAGGAGGCTGGCAGGGAGCCCAACAGGTGCTGCTGTGCTCCAGGACAAATGGTCAACACAATAGGACTTCCCACTTACTGCCCAGTACTCGTCCTCATTAGCTCACCTTCTAGCTAATTTGAATGATGTTTGTTTATATTAGTGTTCTTACTCACTGATGAAGGTGAGAGGACGTTTTCCAAGATATTCAGCCAATTCAAGAATTTTGTTGTGAAGAATTGAGATGCCAGGATGGGCCAGGCGCCGTGGCTCATGCCTGTAATCCCATCATTTTGGAAGACTGAGGCAAGTGGATCACCTGAGGTCAGGAGATCGAGACCAGCTTGGACAACATGGTGAAAGCCCGACTCTACTAAAAATACAAAATTAGCCAGGTGTGTTGGTGCATGCCTGTAGTCCCAGTTACTCGGGAGGCTGAGGCAGGAGAACTGCTTGAACCCAGGAGGCAGAGGTTGCAGTGAGCCGAGATCACACCATTGCACTCCAGCCTGGGCTATGGAGCGAGACTCCATCTCAAAAAAAAGAGAAAGAAAGAAAAAAAAGAGATGCAAGGGTGTGGAGTGGAAGGAGGAATTGAGGAAACAACCCACCTGGACTGCCACAGGCCTTTGGCACCCAGTGTAAGACTTTACTGCCCCTTTCAACACCATAATAGACAAAACCTGCCTGTGTAAAATCTCAGGAGACAGTCTGATCTTTTTGTATTTTGAAGCAGCTGAGGCCTGCTCCACCTGTGAGATCACCTTATTCCACTAATGACCTTGATTGCTGAAGCCTTTAAAATGCCAATGTTGGCCCAGCCTCAGTAATGGTGATGGATGGAAGCCCGGAGCCAGTCAGTCTGCAATGTTTCAGCAACCTCACAGGCACAGAGTGCTCCGAGGCTGCTGGAGGGTATGCCAAAGAAGGCGAAGAATTACTAGTGGCTCCTCTTCCAGAACCCTCTAATTTGGGTAGGGAAGAAGCCTTACAGGGACTTGAGTCTGATGCTGGGAGGAAGTCTCATGCATACTATCATTCAGCAGTGCCTCCAGGATAAAGTCCCACATCCTTCCTCTCTCTCTCTCTCTCTATATATATAATATAATATATATAGAATAATATATATAAAATATATAATATAATATATAGAATAATACATATAAAATATATATTATATATAACATATTTTACATATATAATATATAAACTATATTATATATTATATTATATATAAAATATATACTATATAATATATAATATATAAATGTATTATATGTATATTTTATATATTTATATTATATAATATATAATATATTTCTTATATAAATATATATAATTATATATAAGTATATTATATATACATATATTATATTTATATATAATCTATATAATATATTTATATATTTATATATAATATATATTATAAATATATAGATTATATATAATATATATAATATATAGATTATATATTATATATATTATAAATATATAGATTATATATAATATATAATATATAATATATAATTATATATAATTATATATAAATATATAAGAAATATATAATATAAATATATAAAATATACATTAATACATTTATATGTGTTCTATATATAAATATATTTATATATTATATATTATATAATTATATATTTATAGATAATATATAATAATATATTAATTATATATTAATATATAATAATATATGCATATATTATATAATATATTAATTATATATTAATTAATAATATATACATATATTATATAAGTATTAAAAAAAGAAACCTTAAAATTAACAGGGTATAATATACTATATATACATATATATTATATATATAAATAAAATATATATATTTTTAAGCGTTCAAATTACAGAAAAAACAACGTATAAGGAGATACTGTCTTCTCCATGAGGTGAAGTTTTGTGCAATTAGAAAAGAATTTCTCTTCCTGCAGCAGACCCAGCACAGGCCAGGGTGAATACCTTTGCCCTCTTGGCTGGTACGTGGATGCAGGGCACAAATTTCAGTCATGTGTGGTGGTTCTATTCACAGTCCTTCATAGCCTGTCCTTGAATTGTCCAGGCTTTGTCTCCCACTGCACGCTTCCTTGTTGTGGGACCTTCGGACAGCCTTCCATACTTCTGCCAATCCACTAGCTTGGTAGGCCCCAGGCCCTGTATCTCCCTCGTGCTCTCTGCCCTGTCTATAAAAACCTTCCTTCCCTTCTCTATCTGGTCAAGTCCTACATGTTACTGATTTTTCCCTGTAATTTTTTTTGTTTAGAAATGGAGTTTCGCTCTTGTTTCCCAGACTGGAGTGCAGTGGCGGGATCTTGGCTCACTGCAACCACCACCTCCCAGGTTCAAGCAATTCTTCTGCCTCAATCTCCCGAGTAGCTGGGATTATAGGCACTTGCCACCGTGCCCAGCTAATTTTTTGTGTTTTTAGTAAAGACGGGGTTTTATCGTGTTGGTCAGGCTGGTCTCAAACTCCTGACACCAGGTGAGCCACCCGCCTCAGCCTCCCAAAGTGCTGGAATTACAGGCGTTAAGCCACTGCGCCCGGCCTTCCCTGTTAATTTTAAAGTTTCTTTCTTTCTTTTTTTTAATATTGCAAAATGTAACACTTGGAGAAGTGTTATCAAACATAAACTCACAGTTCCATAAACTGCGATAAAGCCAAAGTAATCCACACTCAGATCGTGAAATAGAACATTCCCAGTACTCCAGCAGCACCTCCTCCACTTCAACTCCCCCTTCTCCCAAAGGCCTTGTTCTATCTGCAGTTGTCTCCCTCTATCATTCCGACTGCCAGAGACGGTGAATTCCTCTTCAAAGGGTTTAATTGTGTAATGTCTTTGTCCTTGGTTCGGAGCCTCACCTCCTTGTACTTTCTTGTTTCTAGCCTGCGAGCAGCCCTCCCGCTCTTGTTGTGCCCGGACTTGCCCAGACATGTTCGAACATGCCTTGTGCTGTAGCAGAGGGACCACTCCTATCCCCCACCCTCCCTTGAGAATCGCACGTTTACCCTAATTGGAAAAGTTTGTCTTTTTTTGTTTTTTGTTTTTTGTTTTGAGATGGAGTCTCGCTTTGTGAGTCTCGCTCTGTCACCAGGCTGGAGTGCAGTGGTGCAGTCTCAGCTCACTGCAGCCTCTGCCTCCCGGGGTTCAAGCAATTCTCCTGCCTCAGACTCCTGAGTAGCTGGGACCACAGGCGCTGGCTGCCATGCCCGGCTAATTTTTTTGTATTTTTAGTAGAGACGGGGTTTCACCATGTTGGCCAGGATGGTCTTGATCTTCTGACCTCGTGATCCGCCCACCTGGGCCTCCCAAAGTGCTGGGATTACAGGCGTGAGCCACCGTGCCCGACTGAAAAGTTTAAGTCTTAGCCAACTGGGGTTAGTTTAGATTGTGCAGTCCAACCCTAGCCAATAGGGGAAGGACACAGGAATAGGGACTGAGTTAAGGATAAAAACTCCTCTCCTTTGTTAGGTGTGCTCTCGCAGCGGTCAGAAGCAGGAGCGGCAGCCTTCTATAGAGGTAAACTTGCCTTGCTGAGAAAACTTTTGTTTGAGTGCTTGTTTTCCCTGCGACTCCGAGCTATTATTTCCAACACTGACTTTTAAGGAACCCACTTTCCTGTCTCTCTTTTTTTTTTTTTTTTTTTTTTTAAGAGACATGATCTCACCATGTTGCCCAGGGTGGACTCAAACTCCTGGACACAAGCAGTTCTCCTGCGTCAGCCTCCTGAGTAGCTGGGATGACAGGCACGCGCCACCATATTCAGCTCCTGCTTTTTTTTTCTTTTGAAAATTTGGATTATTTCTAGTTTTTGGTGTTTCTGAGTAATGCTGCTATGAACATTTTTTTGCATGTCTCCTGCACTATACATGCATGCATTTCTGCTAGGTACAAACCTTAGATGGAATTTCTGATCTTAGAGTGTGCATATCGCCAACTTTAATAAATACAGCAACTTTAATAAATACAATCACTAATTGTACCAATTTACACTTCACCAGCTGTATACGAGAGAAGCAGCTACTCTATATCTGTCCCAACACTTGGTAACATGGTCTTTTAAATTTTAGTCATTTTGGTGGGTGTAAATAGTTTTGCTTGTTTGTTTGTTCGAGATAGAGTTTTGCTTTCCTGCCCAGGCTGGAGTGCAGTGGCGTGATCTCGGCTCACTGCAACCTCTGCCTCCTGGGTTCAAGCAATTCTCCTGCCTCACCCTCCCAAGTAGCTGGGATTACGGGTGCCCACTACCATGACGGGGTTTCAGCATGTTGGCCAGGCTGGTCTCGAACTCCCGACCTCAAATGATGCACCCGCCTGGCCCTCCCAAAGTGCTGAGATTACAGGCGTAAGCCACCGCGCCCAGCCCATAAATGGTTTTTATTTGTATTTCCCTGATGATTATTGAGATTGAGCACGTTTTCGTATATTTATTGGCCATTTAGTATCCTCTATTGCAAAGTGCTTATTCATGTCTTTTACTCATTTATTTACTGTGTGCTCTGTATTTTTCTTTCCTTATTCTGTAGGTATACACACACATACACAAACATGTACATAGAGTCAGCTCTTTATATCATATGGATATAATGCTTTGTCTGTTACAAGTATTGCAAATATCCCCACCACTCAGAGGCTTGTCATTCTCTTAATGTCATCTTTTGATAAAGGGAAGTTTTTAATTGTTAACATGGTCAAATCTATCAGTCCTTTCCTTACTATTAGTGCTTTAATGTCCTTTTTTTTTTTTTTTTTTGAGACGGAGTCTTGCTTTGTCACCCAGGCTCGAGTGCAGTGGCACAATCTTGGCTCATTGCAAGCTCCGTCTCCTGGGTTCACACCATTCTCCTGCCTCAGCCTCCTGAGTATCTGGGACGACAGGTGCCTGCCACCATGCCTGGCTAATTTTTTTGTATTTTTAGTAGAGACGGGGTTTCACCATGTTAGCCAGGATGGTCTCGATCTCCTGACCTTGTGATCCACCCACCTGGGCCTCCCAAAGTGCTGGGATTACAGGCGTGAGCCACTGCATCTGGCCTTAATGTCCTATTTAAGAAATATTTGTCATGAATATGTTCTTTTATAGTATCTAGTAGAAGCTTTTAAAAATATTTAAAATTGAAATGTAACATGCAGAAAGTGCATACATTGTATGAAGCTTAAGTGTGCAGCTCAGTAGATTTTTAAATACGTCTATACCCAGAGAACCTCTATTCAGAACAAGTTGGATATATACAGCAAACCATAAGGTTTCCCAATCAATTACAACTCCATCCTTAAGGACGTCACTATTCTAACTTCTGTTGATCTTTTCTCCTTGTTGTTCGATATTTGGGTTGTTTCAGTTTGGGAGTATTAGAAATAAATTGCTGTAAACATTCTTGTATGTGTCTTTTGATGCACATAGCACAGATTCTTTTGGGTATATACTAAGAATGGGATTGCCAAGCCAGGGTATTGATTTATTTGTAGATACTGCCAAACCTTTTCCAAATTTACACTCCAAAAGCAATGTAAGAGAGTTCCCATTGCTCCACTCCTCACCAACACTTGGTATTGTCAGACTTTTTAATTTTAACTGTTCTTCTGGAGTGTGTAGTGATATCATATTGTGGTTGAATTCACGTTTCCCTAATGAGTAATGATGTGAAGCACTCTTCCGTATATTTATTGGTTATGAAGTTCCTGACCAAGCCTATCTTTAAAAATGGGGCTGATTTTTTTTCTTAATGGTTTGTAGAAGTTCTTTATATATTGCAGTTATGAGTTCTTTGTCGGAAATATGTTTTACAAATATACTTTCCCAATCCATGGCTTCTCCTTTTGGTCTCCTAATAGTGTCTTTTGATTAAAGAAGTTTTTAATGTTAATACAGTATAATTTGTCAATTTAATTTTCATAGAGTTTTTTGTGTCCTATTTAAGAAATATTTGCCTACCTACTCTGAGGACATAAAAATATTCTCCTGTGTTTTCTTCTGGAATCCTTACTGGTTTTGCCTCATATTTAGGTTGATGATCCAGTTCAAGTTATTTTTATGTATGTTATGAGGTAAGAGTCAAAGTTCTCCTTTCCTCCCCCTATACAATATCTAACTTATCCACCACCATTGGATTAAAAGATCATCCTTTCCACCATTGAATTGCAGTGGTGGCACATTTGTTATTAATCTAGGGATGTGTACATACGAAACTATTTCTGAGTGTATTCTATTCTGTTGGTCTATTCCCCTATCCTTGTACTAATGCTACACTGCCCTAACTAATAACTTCACAGTAAACGTTGAAATCTAGTAGTACAAGTCCTTCAACTCTGTTCTTCTTCATCATTGTCTTGGCTATTTATGTCATTTGCATTTCCATATATGTTTCGGAATAAACTTGTATGTTTGTTTTTTTTTTCTTTTGTCACCCAGGCTGGAGTGCAGTGGCATGATCTCAGCTCACTGCAACCTCTGCCTCCCAGGTTCAAGTGATTCTCCTGCCTCAGCCTCCTGAGTAGCTGGGACTACAGGCATGCACCACCATGCCCAGCTAATTTTTGTATTTTTAGTAGAGGTGGGGTTTCACCATATTGGCCAGGCTGGTCTTGAACTCCTGACCTCAGGTGATCTGCCCCCCTCAGCCTCCCAAATTGCTGGGATTACAGGCATGAGCCACTGTGCCTGGCCTAAACTTGTTAATTTACACAATTAAATAAGCAGCAGAGATTTCTATTGAGAATAGATATTGTTAAAATATAGAGTCTTGCAGTCTATAAACACATTATGTCTCTCCATTTATGTGAGTTTTCTTTAATTTCTCTCAATAATATTTAATAGTTTACTGCAGAGAGCTTTTGCGTATCTTTTATTAGATTATTGCTATATATTTGATATTTTTGATGCTATTGTAAATCACATTCTTCAGAAAGGCATCTCATTGGAGAAATAATTTCAACATATACAAAATAAAGATAATAATTTAATAAACTCTCACCCATACATCATCCGGTCTTAATAAAACTCAACATTCTGCTATTCTTTTTTTTTTAATTTTGAGACGGAGTTTTACTCTCGTTGCCCAGGCTGGAGTGCAATGGCACGATCTCGGCTCACTGCAACCTCCGCCTCCCGGGTTGAAGTGATTCTCTTGCCTCAGCCTCCTGAGTAGCTGAGATTACAGGCATGCGCCACCACGCCCAGCTAATTTTGTATTTTTAATAGAGATGGGGTTTCTCAAACTGGTCTCGAACTCCCAACCTCAGATGATCCACCTGCCTCGGCCTCCCAAAGTGCTGGGATTACAGGTGTGAGCCACCACGCCTGGCCTCTGCTATTCTTGTTTTATCTATACCTCCCCTCACCTCTACTCTATTATTATTTTCTTATAGTTCGTTATTCTTGGCAAAATGTACATGCATTGAACTGCATAGATCTTAGCCTCACAAAATTTACAAATAGATATCCTTGCGTTAAACAGAGCCATGCCAAGATGGAGAGCACTGCCATCACCCAGAAAGTTCCCTCAAGTCCTCTCCCAGGCAGTCTTCCCTGATCTCAGCAACCACTGTTCAGATTTATTTTTCACCTTAGTTTTTTTCTGTTTTAGAGCCATATATGCCCATCAGCTAGTCTACCGTTAATATTTTACTCTACTAGCTTTATCATATAACTATAGATCTTTTCATCCCTCTATCCCTTGATTAATTAATTTTAGTTTATTTCACTTATTTATGTTTTTGAGACGGAGTCTTGCCTTGTGGCCCAGGCTGGAGTGCAATGGCATGATCTCAGCTCACTGAGATCATGGTTCAAGTGATGCCTCCAAGGTTCAAGTGATTCTCCTGCCTCAGCCTCCTGAGTTGCTAGGACTACAGGCATATGCCACCATGCCCAGGTGATTTTTGAATTTTTAGTAGTGATGCAGTGTCACCATGTTGGCCAGGCTGGTCTCAAACTCCTGACCTCAGGTGATCCTCCCGCATTGGCATCTCAGTGTTGTGATTACAGGCGTGAGCCACTGCACCTGGCCTAATTCATTTTATTTTGGCCAACTTAAATTTTTTGTTTTGTTTTGTTTTTTGAGATGGAGTCTCACTCTGCTGCCCAGGCTGGAGTGCTGTGGCATGATCATAGCTCATGACAGCCTCGAAATCCTAGGCTCAAGCGATCCTACCACCTAGGCCTCCAAAACAATGGGATTATGGGCATGAGACACTGTGTCTGGCCTTATTTTGGTCAATTTTAAAGTAAATCACAGATATCAGTATACTTCACCCAGATAGTCAGCATGCATATTATTAACTAGGATTCAATATTTGCTTATGGTTTTTAATTTTGATGTAAAATTTACAGTCAGTTAAGTGCAGATGGGATTCGCCTCGTGTGTACATTAGTTCAATTTTGACTAATGCATGTGTAACCCAAACCTCTTCCAAGATATAGGATATTGCTGTCACCCAGAAAGTCCTCTTATATTCTTTTTAAATTATTTATTTATTTATTTATTGAAATGGAGTCTCACTCTGTTGCCCAGGCTGGAATGCAGTGGCACGATCTTGGCTCACTGCAACCTCCGCCTCCCGGGTTCAAGTGATTCTCCTGCCTCAGCCTCCTGAGTAGCTGGGATTACAGGCACCCACCACCATGCCCAGCTAATTTTTGTATTTTTAGTAGAGACAGGGTTTCACCATATTGGCCAGGCTGGTCTTGAACTCCTGACCTTGTGATCCACCCGCCTCAGCCTCCCAAAGTGCTGGGATTACAGGCATGAGCCACCACGCCTGGCCTTTATTTTTATTTTTGAGATGGAGTCTTGCTCTGTCGCCGGGCTGGAGTGCAATGGCGCAATCTCAGCTCACTGCAACCTCCGCCTCCTGGGTTCAAGTGATTCTCCTGCCTCAGCCTCCTGAGTAGCTGGAACTACAGGTGCGCACTACCATGTCAGGTCTTTTTTTTTGCATTTTTAGTAGAAATGGGGTTTTGCCATGTTGGCCAGGCTGGTCTCAAACTCCTGACCTCAGGTGATCTGCCTGCTTTGGCCTCCCAAAGTGCCAGGATTACAGGCGAGAGCCACTGTTCCCGTCCTCCTCTTACATTCTTTACAGTCAATCTTCACCTTTGCTCCTCAGAGATATGCGCTCCTCTGATTTTTTTTCCACCATAGATTAGTTTTGTCTGTTTTATACTTTCATATAAATGGAATTATACAGTACTTACCTTTTTATAAGGCTTTTTAAACTTAGCATAATATGTTGATGTCTATCTGTGTTGTTGCTTGTATCAATAGATCAATAGTTCGTTCTTTTTTTTTTTTTGAGACGGAGTCTTGCTCTATTGCCCACGCTGGAGTGCAGTGGTGCAATCTTGGCTCACTGTAACCTCCGCCATCTGGGTTCAAGCAATTCTCCTGTCTCAGCTTCCCGAGTAGCTGGGATTATAGGTGCCCGCCACCACACCCAGCTAATTTTACTAGAGATGGGGTTTCACCATGTTGGCCAAGCTGGCCTCGAACTCTTGACTTCAAGTGATCCACCCGCCTTGCCTCCCAAAGTGCTGGGATTACAGGCATGAGCCACCGCTCCCAGCCCATTCTTTTTTTTATTACTGAGTAGTATTCTGCTTACATATGTACTATAGTTTGTTTATTCAGTATTCCATTGAAGGACTGCTGAGCTGCATTGTAATCAAAATGAAAATCCCGATCCGGGCGTGGTGGCTCATGCCTGTAATCCCAGCACTGTGGGAAGCTGAGGCGGGCAGATCACCTGAGGTCAGGAGTTCCAGACCAGCCCGGCCAACATGGTGAAACCCCGTCTGTACTAAACATACAAAAATTAGCCAGGTGTGGTGGCGGGCACCTGTGATCCCAGCTACTTGAGAGGCTGAGGCAGGAGAATTGCTTGAACCCAGGAGGCAGAGGTTGCAGTGAGCCAAGATTGCGCCACTGTACTCCAGCCTGGGCAACAAGAGCGAAACTCCGTCTCAAAAAAAAAAAAAAAAAAAATTCCCGGTGATGCCAATGCTAATGCTGGAGCCCCAGGGCCCACACTTTGGGTTCCCAGGGACTCCTATGGTCAGACTGTAGGAAGATCAGTCTTGGGATGTTGAGAGATGGGAGTGGATTTGGGAGAGCCTGGAACAGAGAGGAGGAATCATGGAAACTGATGAGTGACATGGGGCAGGGGCCAGGACAAAGATTTTCACAGCAGGACTAAATGGAAAAGGGTCAGATGAAGAGCAATTCTTTTGGATGCAGTTATCACTATAATAACATTAGTATTCAAAATAACATAAGTATCTTATAAATCTTAATATGAAAGTGTATACTTTTGTTGGGGATGCATCTCCTTTTTTTTTTTTTTTTTTTTTGAGACGGAGTCTCTCTCTGTTGCCTAGCCAGGCTGGAGTGCAGTGGCACAGTCTCGGCTCACTGCAACCTCCGCCTCCCGGGTTCAAGTGATTCTCCTGCCTCAGCCTCCTGAGTAGCTGGGATTACAGGCGTACATTACCACACCCGGCTAATTTTTGTATTTTTAGTAGAGATGGGGTTTCACCGGGTTGGCCTGGCTGGTCTCAAACTCCTGACCTCAGGTGATCCACCCGCCTCGGCCTCCCAAAGTGCTAGGATTACAGGCGTGAGCCACCACGCCCGGCTGGGGATGCATCCCTTAATGAGATAGATGGGGCTTTAAAAATTATTTTATCTATTTGTTTACATATCCATGAGTGACTATTTCTTTTTGCTAGGGGTCAGCATCACTTTTTTCTTTTTTCTTTTTTTGTTTTTGTTTTTATGACCATAAGCACTGAGAAGTTTTTTTAAAACAAAATAAGTAGATAGGAAGGAAAGATTTGTTATATAAATGTCATTAGATTAGAAATCTCCTCCCAAAAGCACATAATAATCTATCATCAGAATTGCTTTTAGCAATGTATCAGCTGATTATTTGATTGGTTCCTAGTGATGCTGTCACTATCTACACTAAAACTTTGAGTTGTCCCTTTGCTCTGGCACCCTAGAGATTTTCATACCCTGGGGAAAAATGCACCACAGTGGCAGACTAGGATTGTGGAATAGGAAGTAGGACGGAAAACCACCAGCACAATCCTTCAAATATTGGTTCATTGGAAGGCAATCTGCTTAGAAAAGAGAACACACGAAATTGAAGATTCTCTTAAAGTTCCATTCCTGGATACCCTTTGGAAAATCTTTGGTACTCTCAGAAGTATATATTCCATATGTGCCTGTTTTTTATTCCTACCTCTTTGGCCCACCTTCTCGGTCTTGTACAGGCTCCTCTTCTAGAAGCTTGAAAACAACATCCAAGGTCCCCCAGGTACTATCCTATGCTTTTTTTTCTCGTCCCACACGACCTGCTTTTCATGGGTGATTTCAATTTCTTCCAAGACTTCAGAGCTATAAATATGTGAATGACTCCCAGTCTCTGGCTGAAACATCTCTCCGAAGCTCCAGACCCACTGAACTGCCTCCTTTGTTCCTTCAATACCAACTCCACATGTCCTAAACGGATCTTATCCTCTCCATCAAACCTGCCCTCAGGAGTGTATCCTTTACTTACTCAACTCCTCCAGTTTCCTCATTCCCAAGTCATTGGTCGCTGTGGTTTTGCTGCCTTAATGCCTCTCAGATCTGTCTTTTTGTCTCCACCCTGATGATCTTGACCTTAATTTGGGTCTCAAGTATATCTTCTCTAGTTACAAAGGCGATTACAAAATTACGAAAGCATCTGAACCAGGTTCCTGGTTTCTGGTCCTCTCCCTTCCAGACTCTCCTCTGTTACTAGATTATTCTTTCTAAAATGCAGATCTAGGCCAGGTACGGTGGCTCACACCTGTAATCCCCAGCAGTTTGGGAGGCCGAGGCGGGTGGATCACCTGAGGTCAGGAGTTCGAGAACAGACTGGCCATCATGGCGAAACCGCCTCTGTACTAAAAATACAAAAAATATTAGCCAGGCATGGTGGCAGGCGCCTGTAATCCCAGCTACTCAGGAGGCTGAGGTAGGAAAATGGCTTGAAACCAAGAGGCAGAGGTTGCAGTGAGCCCAGATCACGCCGCTGCACTCCAGCCTGGGCAACAAGAGCGAAACTCCATCTCAATAATAATAATAATAATAATAATAATCATAATAAAATAAAATTCAGATCTAACTGAGTCAGTGCCTTGCTCCAAGCCCCATAGCCTGCAGGAGAAGGTCTACTCTTCTTAACATCACTTGAAGATCCTTTATGACCTGGCCCCTGGCAACCTGTGGCCTTTCCTCCACTGGTTGTTAACTGGACTTTGCTGAAATTGAAACACTTGCAGTTCTGCCCCAGCTTCTGTTCACTTTTCTATCCCATCCCTCAGCCTGGATCATCTATCTTTAACCTCTTCTCAGTCTGACAGACTCCTACACATGCCAAAGCTTCAGCTCCATGGTAATCTCATCTGGGAGGCTTTCCAATTCACTCTGTGTTCCTCTCTATCAGAGCACTTGGCACATGCAGTTATGATTTTCATGCATTTGGCTGTTCCCTCACTAGACTGTGAGCAACTCAAGGGCCACATCTTCCCTCTCAAATTTCCAGTGCCTTAGCAAAGGGCTGTCACAGACAAGGAACTCCTTGTATTATGAAGGACGTTTGTTGCCAACATAGCAGAACAGCAGCTCTGATTTGCAGGTGCTTTCCCATACAGAGTTGCCAGAGGTCTCTGGTTTTCTCAATTCAGGCTAAGCCTTTGGTAATGGTGCCTGCAGCACTTTGCAGTTTGATATTAAGTGGAGAGAGAGGGAAGGTGCTCGGGACTACAAAGGTTCCTCCGCTGCAGTTCCATTTGAGAACACGAGATGGCGCCCTGCGGCGGCCTGTTGAGATAGTCTTGGGACATTTTCCTATGTGATAGCCTGCCAAGCCCAGCAACAGCAGAAGCCCCAATAACCCAGAGTTAGAGATGAGATTGATACCCAATTGTTTGTTATGCTGAATGGAGCTATCAAATGGTTGCATTTATCGTTCATTATATGTGAATTTAAGAAAAAAAAAAAACTTTTCTTTTTTTTTTGAGACGGAGTCTCGCTCTATCGCCCAGGCTGGAGTGTAGTGGCGCGATCTCGGCGTACTGTAAGCTCCGCCTCCTGGATTCACACCATTCTCCTGCCTCAGCCTCCTGAGTAGCTGGGATTACAGGCGCCCGCTACCGCGCCCGGCTAATTTTTTGTGTTTTAGTAGAGACGGGGTTTCACCATGTAGGATAGTCTCAATCTCCTGACCTCATGATCCGCCTGCCTCGGCCTCCCAAAATTCTGGGATTACAAGCGTGAGCCACCGCGCCCAGGCAAAAAAACTTTTCTTTAAAGACAGAGCTCCACTCCGTCACCCAGGCTGGGGTGCAGTGGTGTGATTATAGCTCACTGCAATCTCGACCTCCTGCCCTTACATGATCCTCCTGCTTTGACCTCCCAAAATGTTGGGATTACAGGCGTTAGCCACCATGCCTAGCGGAAAAATTTACAAGTAGCATTTAATCTATGTATTTTGGAGTCAGATGGCCCTGGGTTTTAATCCTGGCTCTGCTACTTACTAGCTGTGTGACCTGTCAAGTTCTGGGTCTTGGGTTCCTCCTCTGTGAAAGTTAGTAAGTCCTTTTACAAACTTTAAATGAGATGAGGTTTGTAGAATTCTCAGTGTGATCCTAGCACATGCTAGATGTTCAGTAAATATTCATTTTTCCCTTTTAAAAATCCTTACGGCCGGGTGCGGTGGCTCATGCCTGTAATCCCAGCACTGTGGGAGGCGGAGGTGGGCGGATCACGAGGTCAGAAGTTACAGACCAGCCTGGACTATATGGTGAAACCCTGTCTCTACTAAAAAAAAAAAAAAAAATACAAAAAATTAGCCAGGCGTGGTGGTGCGCACCAGTTGTCCCAGCTACTCAGGAGGCTGAGAATCACTTGAACCTGGGAGGCAGAAGTTGCAGTGAGCCGAGATCACAACACTGCACTCCGGCATGGGCAACAGAGTGAGGCTCTGTCAAAAAAAAAAAAAGAAAAATTCTTACATCACCTTACATAATCCTTTTACACTCATTGCTTTCTATTTTATTTTATGATAGCTTTTTCTGTTTATGTCTTATTGCTACTTAGTCTAGTCTGGGGAACTCTTTGAGGGCAGGACTCGTCTGAGTTTCCTTCATCTTCAGCACCCAGCTCAGTGCCAGGTACATAGCAGGAGTTCAATAAATAATCAATGAAAACATAATGAATGCATCCAGTTTTTATGGGTACATTCCCCCTACTTCCCCACCCAATGTCCTCCTACTGGACGACAGAAAAACCTGAGCTATTCAGATAAAAATTCTTGGGTATTTTTTGCTTGAAACACACAACAGAGAAAATCTGATAAAACCTGAACAGTTACTTTTGCCATCATCAACTCCAGAGGCTTGTCTGCCTGCATGTGCCAACTGCAGAGTGGTTTGAACAGCAACCTTCCAGGCTGGGTGTGGCGGCTCACGCCTGTAAACTCAGCACTTTGGGAGGCCGAGGCGGGCAGATCACCTAAGTTCAGGAGTTTGAGACCAGCCTGGCCAACATGGTGAAACCCTGTCCCTACTAAAAATACAAAAATTAGTCGGGCATCCATGGCAAGCGTCTGTAAATCCCAGCAACTCTGGCAGCTGAGGCATGAGAATCACTTGAACCTAGGAGTCAGAGGTTGCAGTGAGCCGAGATCACGCCACTGCACTCCAGCCTGGGTGACAGAATGAGACTCCGTCTCCGAAATAAAGAAAAAGGCAACTTTCCAGGGCAGCCTTGCCTGGCTGTGGAGAGAAGTGCAGCCCCTCAGGGCAGACACATGATGCCCTGTTATGGGCAGGAGCCAGCAGCTGGGACTGGCCACTTGGGCTTGGCTGGCAGAGAGGGAACCAAGACAGAAAGGACAGGTGGGCTGGGATTGCCCTCCGTTGGTTTGGACTTAGTCTGAGTCCGTCGTCCTGACAGCCCGTCTGTTATTGTGGGAAGCAGTTTCGGCATCTCCACTGAGAGGATGTACCTAGGCCTGGAATGATTGCTACCTTTCCTTAGGATGGCCAGCCCATCTAGGTGGGACAACGGGAGCCACCCACCTTGCCTCAGGTTAAGAGAAGACCTCCTGAGCAGAGACCCTGCACTATGAACAGTTCACCAGTGAGGGGCAATTGAGACATGAGGAGATGCTTTGTGCAGAGGCCATGGGGTCTCCAAACCACTGCACTGAGCCCTACCACTTCCCCAATGCATTCAAAATGCTACCGAACACAAGGCATGTAATGAACCAGGGAGAGACCACCTCTGACCATTAATTTCTCTGTACTTGGACTAAGATCCACAATGAAGACTCAGCTGTAGGCATAGAGGCTTTGCCCTGGAGGCCTCCTTAATGTCCCCAGCTTGGACAAGAATTTGAATCCTCTCCTGTCTCTTGTCTATGACTTTTTACTTTGTACATGTGACAGGTCAAGTGATTTGAGACATGGGAAGTGGGAATAGAAGATTCTGGAAACCCCCCCAAACTGTCCTGATGCTGGAGTAGTGCGGCTGTTCTAGCTGTCTGTTGTGGAAGATGGAGATGGGGATACCAAAGATGACAAAGGAAGGGAGTTTCCTGTGGAAGGTACCTTTTATTAAACAGGATGGATGCCTCCCAAGGGTACCAGAAAACAAAGGCTGCAAAGACACTCAAATTCAATGGAACTTCTATTTTATAAAAACTTTTTTTATCAGGGAAAATTTTTAAAATACACAAAATGGTGAAAGTAGCATAATGAACCTCCACCTGCTTCTCACTCAGCTTCACAAATTTCCAACATTTCACCCATTCTTCCTTCATCTCTTCCCAACTTTTTTTTTGCTAGAGTAGAAGCAAACCTCTTCCCTTATTTTAGGAGACTGCTAAGTCCTTGTAAAGATCTAAGATAAGTATCAAAGATAGAATTTACAGGGCTGGTAGGAACTTGGAAATATTCTAGTCCAACTTAGGTTACAGGTAGGAAAACTGAAACCCAGAGAGGAAGACGCGCACTGGAAGCCTGAGGCTGAGCCTGGGCTAGAGACCAAGCCTAGACCTCCCAGTGGCTGACTCGTCCAGCTTCAGGCAATGAGAAGCCATTGAAGGTTGCAGCAAAATCTATTATGAAGGAGAGAGAGTGTTGCCTGAGACACTTTCCTGTTCAAAACCCACTGAGCATCATGAGGAGTTCACATGGACACAGAGCTTAGGAGTTTGCAAAACACCTTCATTTTGATTAGAACATTTTATCCTCACGACGTCTATGAATGGTAGGTGTTATCTTTGTAAACCCAATAGGAAATTCAGGAAGTAAAGGGATTTAAGCCAGTGGCTGATCCAGGACTAGCACCAAGGTCTCAGAATGTCTTTTCCAGCCCAGGGTCCTTCTCTTGGTTTGGCTGTGTCCCTGCTGAAAGGTGGGGTGCTCCAGAGCTGGGCTGCCTGCCTCTGGGATCCAGTAGCTTTGAGACCCCAAGCATCTCTTGCAGTTTTACCCCAAAGAGGAAAAACCACAAAGAACAGTGGTTTTGTGAAGGATGGAAATCCGGTCTCTTTGTTAAGATCCAGGCATTGGAATGCCATTGTGACTTTGGACTCAAGGTTCCCCACCAAGCAGGAACATCTTCCCTGATGTAGCTGAAGATGATGCAGAGCTGGGGGAGGGAGGATCAGAGTATTCCAGAAGCCTTTGTGCATGAAGGGCTACATGCTTGATGGGGAGTGAATCTTTCCTTCACTGCCTGGCTGGGCAGCATCTGAGTGGCAGGGGTGGCCAGTTCTTTAGCACTAAGTCCCAGACACATAACTTTCAAAGGGTCTTGGAACATCAGTACAGTCAGCAAGGGGGAGGCTGCTACTTTCCATTCTGCCCTTAGGCAAGAATTGGGGAGTATACGAGCGCTATGAGGGCTTACTGAGGGCCACAGTCCTGTGCTAGGTCCTTTAATGGCATTTTTTTTTTTTTAAATAACTTTCAAAACACACCTACTATTGCTGCTGTTCATCCCAGCTTACAGATGAAGCTACTGAGGCCCAGAGAGGGTAGGAAACTTCTCCAATACCACAGAGTTACAGTGACCAAGCTGGGTCAGAGTCCAGTGCTCTCTGGCTCTTTCCACTCTCTGCCGGCTGGCTCCAGAGTGCTGAATGCAGAGTCTGCACCTCCACTCCCGCATGAATATGTGCTCAGGACTGCTGCCCTTATGTCTGTCTTCTCCTGATCAGGTCCCTCGTAGCCTTTTCTCACTCACATGACCTTCTGTACCCACCTTCTCTCTACCTGTGACCTCTATCGCCCATGTCTCTTAGTCTGACTTCACTGCAGCTTTAGCCCTGATGCAGTAGATTTGCATCAGTGAGGACTTTTGCACTTTTAAGCAACAGGTGCTTACTGAATGTGATCAATTGAATTATTGTTGCTGATTCTTTGCTTCTTCCCTGTACTGAAATTATAAATCCATGCCTTTTTTTTCCCATGTAACTTTATAGTATTTCCCACTAGAGTAGCTCTTTCCTGGCCCCACTGGCATTGGGAGTGTGAGCAGAGGTGACATGAGCAGAGGTCTGTGTGTGCTCGGGTAGTTCTGTTTGAGTTCTTTGCTGCTATCTGTTGCGAGAAAAGCATGCCCAGTGTAGCTGCTGGACCCAGTATGAGAGACATACGTTGCAGACTAGAGCTTGACCCATAGCCTAAAACAATGTCATGCCAACCAATTCACAGACCTTACAAGTTAAAAACAAAAAACAAAAAACCATGTTTGTGTCTGTAGGCTACTGAGATTTGGGAATTGTTTGTTACGAAGCATTATCACAGCAATAGCTGGCTACACTCTGACTTAAGCAAAAAAGACTTTATTGGTTGAGATAACCGAAACATTTGGCAGTGTGTCTGGTGCAGATATGGCTAGACTAAGGGTTTCAAACAATAGCATTAGGGTCCTATCACTCTCCATGTCTCAAACAGTCTTTTTCCACCCATCTGTTTTTCATTCAACAAATACTATATTCGAGGCACTGAGTTTACCGTGGTGAACAAAGAAAGGCCTCTTTCCTCAGGGAGCTTACATTCTAGTGGGAGAGACAGAAGCTGAAGCAAACAAATAAATCATCTATTGTCAGGTGGCAATAAGCACTATGAAGAAGATAAGGTGAATGGAAAACTCATGCAGATATCAGAAGGAGATCATTCCAGGCAGCAGAGGGCTGTGAGTACAAAGGTGCTGAGGGGCAGGATGTGCATGGGGTGTGCTGGGAACTGCAAGACGAATGGCGTGGTTGGAGTCAGGTGAGCAACCGGAAGGGAGGGAAGAAGAAAGTAGAAGGAGTCAGGGCCAGATAGCATGGGCTCTTCCAGGCATATTAGAGTGTGGATTCTTGTTGTTCCTGTGCTAAAGGAAACCATAGAGGATTTTGAACAATAAAGGGTATCATGTGTGTGGGGGTGTGTGTGTGTGAATATATATATACACATAAACACACATATAAAATGTGCTACAAACTTATGCACTATTAAATAGACTTATTAAGGTCTATTTAACAAGTAGACTTTAAAATTACCTTTGAAGTTACAAAACTGACATCTTCCAATTTGCTAGAATTAATTATTTTTATTTTATTTCGTTTTATTTTATTTTATCTTTTTGAGACTGAGTCTCACTCTTGTCGCCAGGCTGGAGTGTAGTGGCACGATCTCGGCTCATTGCAACCTCTGCTTCCCGGGTTCAAGTGATTCTCCTGCTTCAGCCCCCTGAGTAGCTGGGACTACAGGCGCGCACCACCATGCCCAGCTAATTTTTGTATTTTAGTAGAGATGGGGTTTCACCATGTTGGCCAGGATGGTTTCAATCTCCTGACCTCATGATCCACCTCCTCGGCCTCCCAAAGTGCTGGAATTATAGGCATGAGCCACTGAGCCCCGTCTATTTATTTATTTTTTGAGATGGAGTCTTGCTCTGTCACGAAGGCTGGAGTGCAGTGCAACCTCTGCCTCCTGGGTTCAAGGGATTCTCCTGCCTCAGCTTCCCGAGTAGCTGGGAATACAGGGGTGCGCCACCAAGCCCAGCTACTTTTTTTATTTTTATTTTTTTGAGACGGAGTTTCGTTTTTGTTGCCCAGGCTGGAGTGCAATGATGCAATCTCAGCTCACTGTAACCTCCGCCTCTCAGGTTCAAGTGATTCTCCTGCCTCATGCTCCCAAGTGCCTGCCACCATGCCCAGCTATTTTTTTGTATTTTCAGTAGAGATGGGATTTCACCATGTCAGCCAGGCTGGTCTGGAACTCCTGACCTCAAGTGATCTGCCTGCCTAGACCTCCCAAAATGCTGAGATTACAGGCGTGAGCAACCAGGCCGGGCCAAATTTTTGTATTTTTAGTAGAGACGGGGTTTCACCATGTTGGCCAGGCAGGTTTCAAACTCCTGACCTCAAATGATCCACCCACCTTGGCCTCCTGATTACCAGGGTGGGATTATAGGTGTGAGCCACCACACCTGGCCAGGAATACAATTCTGACACGTTACAACATGAATGAACCTTGAACACATTATGCTAAGTGAAATAAGCCAGACATAAAAATGACAAATATTGTATTATTCCACTTACATGAGGTATCAGGGATAGTCAGATTATTAAAGACGTAAAGTCTTTATGAGGAGAAGAAGTCTCCTCCACTGCTGAAAGAGCCGTTCTCCATGAGCAGCTTCTCTGCCTTCTTCTTTACATACTGGTTACCAGGGGCTGGGGTGGGGAGAATGGGGAGTTATTGTTTAAAGAGTACAGAATTTCTTGCCGGGTGCAGTGGCTCACACCTGTAATCCCAGCACTTTGGGAGGCCGAGGCGGGTGGATCACCTGAGGTGGGGAGTTCGAGACCAGCCTGACCAACATGGAGAAACCCCCTGTCTACTAAAAATACAAAATTAGCCGGGCATGGTGGCACATGCTTGTAATCCCAGCTACTCAGGAGGCTGAGGCAGGAGAATCGCTTGAACCCGGGAGGCAGAGGTCATGGTGAGCTGAGATCGTGCCACCACACTCCAGCTTGTGCGACAGAGTGAGACTCCATCTCAAAAAAAAAAAAAAAAGTACAGAATTTCTGTTTGGGATGAAGTAAATGTTCTAGAGATAAATGGTAGTTATTGTTGCAAAACAACATTAATGTATGTAATGCCATTGACCTGCACACTTAAAAATGGCTAAAGTAGTAAATTATGTGCTTTGTATATTTTATCACAAAATATGTCAAATGGCTTTTTTACTCCAAATCTTTGCTAAAACCCAATTCCATCATTTCTGTTTGCTACGAATTCCATATACTGACTCATTAAAGTGCAATTCATTCTAATAAGCCTCAGAGCAGGCCTCAGGAGCTTTTGTTCAATGCCTAATAGCACTGACCATTATTTCACTTAGTTTTCACTCTGAAGGTTTATATAACAGGTGTTCAAATATGAGACAGGTAAAGTCACAGTGTCAACTTCATCTCTGCTAGTAATTTCTTTCTTTTTTGAAATGGGGTCTCGCTCTGTCACCCAGGCTGGAGTGCAGTGGCGTGATCTCGGCTCACTGCAACCCCTGCCTCCTGGGTTCAAGTGATTCTCCTGCTTCAGCCTCCTGAGTAGCTGGGATTACAGGCACCCACCATCCCGCCTGGCTAATATGTTTATTTTTAGTAGAGATGAGATTCCACCATGTTGGCCAGGCTGGTCTTGAACTCCTGACCTCAGGTGATCCGCCTGCCTTGGCCTCCCAAAGTGCTAGGATTACAGGCATAAGCCACCTCGCCTGGCCTCTGCTAGTAATTTCATTGGCTACTATGATCCCAGGTCTTTCTCCTCATTTCTTGAGACAGAATGTCTATGCAAAACCACCAAAAGAGGTCTCCTCTACTGCTGAAAGAGCCATTCTCCACGAGCAGCTTCTCTGCCTTCTTCTTTACACAGGGCATTATTTCGATGGCATTGAAGAGAGAGGCCTCCTTTTTGGAATCTTTTGTGTAAACATTAACAAAGAACCTCTACACTTCAGGTCAGAAGCAATGGCTCAAGCCTGTCATTCTAGCACTTCGGGAGTCGGAGTTGAACAAATTGCTTGAGGCCAGGAGTTCAAGACCAGCCTGGGGAACATAAGGAAACCCCATCTCTAAAAACAAATAAAAAAATTAGCCAGGCGTGGTGGTGCACATCTGTAGTCCCAGCTGCTCGAGAGGCTTAGGCGGGAAGATCGCTTGAACCCGGGAGGTTGAGGGTGCAGTGAGCCATGATTACGTCACTGCACTCCAGCCTGGGCAACAGAGCGAGACTCTGTCTGAAAAAAAAGAGATTCTACATTTCAGCATACACGTTGTCTGCATTACCTGGGAAACCTTAGAAACACTGTGCTTCTGTAACGTGTCCTGTTTTACTAAATCAGCTCACCAAGTCCAGCTCCATCACTTGCTGCCGTGAAACCAGAACCTGTGATATAAAATCTCTCTCCACAAGCTTCAGGGCTTCCAGTGCTCAATGTCCTGGGAGAAATCTACCTCCTCAACTGTCTAATAGGAAACCTTGGCTTTCTGGTACACCTGCCAAATGTCATGGTATTCAACTGGAAACATGGAGCACAGCTGCAATTTTCGCTCGTCTTCCATGCGGTTCATGTTTCAGGCAGGGGGCAGGTTCTTTAGTTTTAGTGGACTCTGAAAACTCCTGGAAGATCTTCCTCTTGCTCTCAGCCCTTATCTGCCAGGCTGAGCTTCTTCAAGGGAAAGAGTTGGCCTGCTACTGCAAGTGGTTGGGTGACAGTGGCAAGCAGGGTGTGGGCAGAGGGAATGTTGGCATGAGGGATGGGGGATGGGTGCATGTTTACAGGGAATGAAGGGAACTGGTGGTCCCAGGAAGCCCAGATTATAGGGCAGGAATGGAGGCAGAGACATTGGCTGGGGGACCATCGCATATTTCAGGTAAGAGATGATGGTGGTTTGGAGTAGGATTGGTAGGAGTGGAAGTGGCAGGAGTGGTCAGATTGAGACATATTGTGAAGGTAGGGTTTTGAGGGGAGTGGATGGTGATGTCTTTCCTAAGTTGAGGAACACCATGGGAGGAGTAGGTTAGAAGGCAAGTGGGAAATCAGAAGTTGAGTTTGGACATGCTAAGCTTGAGATAACTATTAGATATTTCAGGAGAGAGGTAAGGTGGGCAGTTGGACGTATGAGTCTAGAGTTTGGAGGAAAGACATGATGGAGATATCGATCAGCAGAGAAGAAGAAACACTAGAATTCTGCATGTTCTGAGCCACACCACTTAACACCTGCCACATCTACATTGATAGGAGTCAAAGAGAGAGTCCAGAGGTTTTTTTTTTAGACGAAGTCTCTCTCTGTCTCCAAGCTGGAGTGCAATGGCATGATTCTCAGCTCGTTGCAACCTCCGACTCCTGGATTTAAGCTATTCTCCTGCCTCAGCCTTCCAAGTAGCTGGGACTACAGGCACGTGCCACCGCGCCCAGCTAATTTTTGTATTTTTAGTAGAGACGGGGTTTCACCACATTCTCCAGGATGGTCTCGATCTCTTGAGCTCGTGATCCACCCGCCTCGGCCTCCCAAAGTGCTGGGATTGTCCCTCCAGGAAAGTACAGTCTATCAACCAGAAAAGTGGGGAAGGGGTGCAGGGAGAAACACCTGAGGCTTACTATACGTCTAAATCACTATTGCAGCTGTTCACTCCCGTCCAGTATGATCAGTGTTTCTTTCTCAGAAGTCTTTTTTTGTGAGACGGAGTCTCACTCTGTCGCCCAGGCTGGAGTGTAGTGACGCAATCTCAGCTCACTGCAACTTCTGCCTCCCAGGTTCAAGCGATTCTCCTGCCTCAGCCTCCTGATTTGCTAGGTCTATAGGCATGTGCCACCACACCCGGCTAATTTTTGAATTTTTAGTAGAGACGGGGTTTCACCATGTTGGTCAGGCTGGTCTCAAACTCCTGACCTCGTGATCCGCCTGCCTCGTCCTCCTAAAGTACTGGGATTACAGGCCTAAGCCACTGCACCCCGCCTTCTTTCTCGAAGTCTTTTATCGTGACCCTCGTTCAATTTTCTCAGTAGAGTCAAAGCAGATTCTCCCGATGGTACTGTATTGGGGAAATATACTTGTTGGAAGCCCTGTAGTTAGAGACAACAAAAAGAATTTATTGGAAGGACTCTGAGATGTTTTTGTACCTAAATACAGGATGGAACAATTCAAAAAAAAGGACCTGAAGGCCACTAGGACACCCTCCCCACCTGCCATCTCTTCTCTTTCAGCATACGAAATTCATTTATGTTTACCAGCTTCCTTCCCAAAGTCAGAAACACAACCACTAAAGCTGTTGGGCCTCATATCCAGAACGTGCATGCTGGAGGAAACGGAATTATTATTGCTGTGTTATTAAAATTAAAAGCTTGAAGGGGGGCTCTAATTGGCCTCTGGTGGGGTTAGATACTGTAACCTGGGGGTTGAAGGGTTTTGCGGTAAATCTGATACCTATAATTGAAACCTTGTTATTAGAGTTGGTGAGTGGAAAATTTCTCAGTAAAAAGGGAAGTGCTGTTTCTAAAAAGAAGGGAAGCATGCAATAGATGTCCATTACAATAGCAGATCAGGAAAGATCAATTTTTCTTTACCAAGGGAGGGACTTCCTTTATAGCTCGTGTAATAGTTTGGATTATTCAGCAAATATTCACTGCCCTCTCACTAGAGGACTGGCCATGTGATTTGCTTTGTCTAAGGTGTGTGTTGACAGATGCAGCTCAAGCAGGGGCCTGAAATGAGTTTCTGTGGTTGGGGTTGCTTGTGCCTCTGCCACCTCGGTGAGAAAAGTACATCCCATGGAGGCCACTGGTCCCACAGGACGAGAGCCAGGGGGAGCAGAGCCAGCCCAGCTAACCCGTAGCTCTGCAGCTCATAGCAGAATTGACCCAGCCGATCCTGCAAACTGGCGGGCATGATACTGAATGATTATTGGTGTATGGCGATGAGTTTTGGGGAAGTTTATTATGCAGCATTATTGTAGCAACAGTCAACTGATACTTGTGACATAATTACAACATTGAGTAGTTGTGTAAATAAAACATCTACATGTGAATGTTCACAGACAGTTTATTCATAATAGCCAAAGTTGTAAACAACCCAAATGTTCATCAACAGGAAAATGGATAAACAAATGTTGGTATATTCACACAATGGAATATCTCACTCAGTTTTAAAGAACAGGCTACTGATGTATTGAATAACACCGGTGAATCTCAAAATCATCATGCTAAGTGAAAGAAGCTAGACATAAAAAGAGTACATACTGGTTAATTTTACTTATGTGAAAATTTTTTTTTTTTTTGAGACAGAGTCTCGCTCTGTCACCCAGAATGAAGTGCAGTGGGCATCGTCTCAACCCACTGCAACCTCTGCCTCTGGGTTCCAGGGATTTTCCTGCCTCAGCCTCCCAAGTAGCTGAGATTACAGGCATGTGCCACCATGCACAGCTAATTTTTGTAGTTTTAGTAGAGACGGGTTTCACCATGTTGGCCAAGCTGGTCTTGAACTCCTGACCCCAAGAAATCCACCTGCCTCAGCCTCCCAAAGTGCTGGGATTACAGGCATGAGCCACCATGCCTGGCCAATTTATATGAAATTCTAGGATAGGAAAAATGAATCTATTGTGATGGCAAGCAGATCAGTGGTTGCTTCTGGCCAAGGCTGGTAAGAAATTGTCTACAAGGCTGGGCGTGGTGGCTCACGCCTGTAATCCCAGCACTTCGGGAGGCCGAGGTGGGTGGATCATCTGAGGTCTGGAGTTCAAGACCAGCCTAGCCAACATGGTGAAACCCTGTCTGTACTAAAAATACAAAAATTAGCCGGGCGTGGGGGCATACATCTGTAATCCCCACTACTCTACTTGGCAGGGGGGGCTGCGGCAGGATTGAACCCGGGAGGCGGAGGTTGCAGTGAGCTGAGATTTCACCACTGCACTCCAGCCTAGGAGACAGAGCGAGACTCTGTCTCAAAAAAAAAAAAAAAAAAAAAAAAAAAAAAAAAATATATATATATATATATATATAGACTGCAAAGGAGCATAAGGGCATAAGGGCACATTTTGGGGTGGTAGGAATGTTTTATATTGTGTTATATTGTGGTAGGGATGTTTACATTTGTATTTACAATTGTTAAAACTTATCAAAGTCACTGGTCAGTTGCAGTGGCTCACACCTGTAATCCCAGTACTTTGGGAGGCCGAGGTGGGCGGATCCCTTCAGTTCAGGAGTTCGATACCAGCCTGGGCAACATGGCAAAGCGCTGCCTCTACAAAACAAAACAAAAACCCAAATACTGCCTTCCCCCAAACTCATCAAAGTGTACATTTAAAGAGAGTGGATTTTATTTTTGGAAATTACACCTCGATAAAGTTGATTTTACAAAATAATCTCTGCTATTCCTGATTCCAATCTCCCCAGAAACAAGTCCATTAGAAATAGGACTGACTAGGCTGGGCGTGGTGTCTCACGCCTGTAATCCTAGCACTTTGGGAGGCAGAGGAGGGCAGATCACTTGAGGTCAGGGGTTCAAGACCAGCCTGGACAACATGACGAAATCTTGTCTCTACTAAAAATACAAAAATTAGTGGGGCATGGTGGTGTGTGCCTGTAGTCCCAGCTACTCAGGAGGCTGAGGCATGGGAATTGCTTGAACCCAGGAGGCAGAGGAGGTTGCAGTGAGCTGAGATTGTACCACTGCACTCCAGCCTGGGCGACAGAGTGAGACTCCGTCTCAAAAAAAAAAAAAAAAGAAAGAAATAGGATTGTCCAAATAACCTTTCTAAAATGCAGATCTAACCGTGTTACTCTCTTGCTTAAAACCTTTCAAAAGTTCCTGTTCCTTTTATTTTTCTTTCTTCTTTCCTTTTTTTTTTTTTTTTTGAGACAGAGTTTTGCTCTTGTTACCCAGGCTGGAATGCAATGGTGCGATCTTGGCTCACTGCAACCTTCGCCTCTTGGGTTCATGCCATTCTCCTGCCTCAGCCTCCCAAGTAGCTGGTATTACAGGTGCCCACCAGCATGCCCTACTAATTTTTTTGTATTTTTAGTAGAGACAGGGTTTCACCGTGTTAGCCAGGATGGCCTCGATCTCCTGACCTCGTGATCCACCTGCCTTGGCCTCCCAAAGTTCTGGGATTACAGGCGTGAGTCACTGTGCCCAGCCCCTGTTACTTTTCAAAGTCAATTCTGAACTTCTGACCCAGTATACAAGGCTGCTACAACTGGGATTCTGCTCCCCTTTTACAACTTATCCACAGCCCCAGATTCTACATTTCAGCTTCATTAGAAGCCTAGTTCATGATTCACACCTGCACATTTACCAATGCTGTGCTGTCTGCACAGTGGCATTCTATTAGTCCCATAAGAGCCAGGTTGTATGTCAGCCTACTTTGCAAGGCCTCTCTTACTCCTCTAGGATGAACTTCATGTCATTTTGTATTGTGGCACTTAACCTTCTGCAGGTGAATTTTCTGGCAGTACGTGTGGCACCCCTATTGCCCTGTGAACAAAACAACATCCCCGTGTATGTATTCCTGGAGCCCAGTGCAGGATCTTGCATGCAGTTGGTGCTCAGTAAAGTTGGCTGAGCAATGGGCTGAGTGAGCGGCTGTGGATTCTCTGTACTTTGCTCTTTGGTGCATTCTGAGGCCTTGACTCTCCCAGAGAACTGCCCTCCAGGGGCCCAGCTGTGCTTGCCGTTACTGAGTACTTCTGCTTCTTTGGTTCATGTTGAATATTTTGCTGTTCAATTCAGAGCAGTGGAAATTCCAAGGCCTTCTACCTGAATCACTTAAAAGTCCTATTCAAATAGGTTTTTCCTCTTGTACTTCCCCCCAGATGTCATTTAGGGAAAGAAAAGTAAATTTTGCTTTTGCTTTGTGGAGTAAAAATGAACGGAAACACTAATTTAGCTTCAGCTACAGTATCACCCTGATTACGAAATAGGCCATTTGTAGAATACTCAACATTACCAGCAATGATAATAATAGAATCCAGTCAGCGTTTATCGTGTGCTTAGCATGTGGCAGTCCAGTCACTATGCCTTCTGAGGGAATCAAAGAGAAGTAAGACAGCCCTCTTCCTAGGAGAGCTGCCAGTCTGGAGTCCAGCAAAGGGTATAAAACAGCCCAATGGCTGCAGTATGCGATACACCATGAGACCTGCTATCACACAGGCACAAATTCCTTGGGGGCACAGACTAAGAGGTTTTTCTTGGCCAGGGTAAACAGAGAAGGCTTTGTTTGACTGGGCCTCGGAGATGGAGAAGATTTAAAGACACGGGAATGAAAGAGAAGAGCCATTTCAGTTAGAGACAACAGTAAGAACACATAGCTGGTGCCAGGGAAGGAAATGCCTGTCGGTGTCAGGGCAGGCACTGGCAGGGGACTGGAGTGGGGTGAGATTGGGTTGACGGGGGAGGCTGAGTCAGAGCATGGAGAGCCTTTTAGGAATCTGAGCTCCCCTTCGTGGGCAGTGGGAATCCTTTGGAGGATCCTGAGCTGATTACTGGAAGGGCCAGTGGATAGTAAAGTCAGATTCCCAGAGGGTAAGGCAAGGCTGCGCTGATCACGCACCGGCATGCACAGGTGTGCCGGAGGGGATGAGGAAGGACAAATTAGTGATGCGATGACAGTTGCACTCAGGTACTCCATCTTATATGGACCATCTGTAACTCTAATTCCCCTCTTGCTTCCTTTCCCACACTCTTTCCTCCTCCGTCTCCTTTGAGTTCTCCACAACCTCAGTCAAAACATTCTGCCCCACTAGGCAGGCTTCGTGAAACTTTCCTTCCCTCCCTGCCTCTCAGCTCCCTTGGTTCACAACTAGTCGCTCTTTCCAGTACCCTCTTAAGCCTTGTTCCCACAGATAGCAGGAAAATTGGGGGGAAATCCTGCTGACATGGATCCTATGCTTGTAGGATTTCCTGGAAATTTGTCTCCCCAGATAGAAACCAAGCTCCCACTGAACAAAGCCTTGTCACCCTGGGCCTCTGGCTTTTCTTGATGGGCTGGGGGACTTTCCTTCGTTGTGTGTTCTGACCATCAAGGCTTGGCCCAATGGGACCAAGGGGGACGACCGGAGGACATGCAGGTGGCTTCTCGTGCATATTTTCCTGCTCCCCTTTGTGTTAAAATTGTGTCACTATTGAAGATCGTTCTCCCCTACAGATAATTTGCTCTGGTCGGGGCTTTGGAATAGGGAAGTAGCCATCATAAGTTTCGAGAAACTAAAGAGCACGCCAGGGGTGGGAGTTCCCCTGAGTCACCTCCTCTGAAGCAGCCAAAAGCCCAGCCAACTTTGGAGAAAGGGGAAGTTGACTTCAGTAGTTCTTTTTGAGGTTACAAACCTTGTCTTGTAGCTTGCATTCCTCTGGCCACTCATCAGCCAGGGTGGCTTCAGGGTTCTTCCCTCTTATTCCCCATCAAGACTTACCTGGCTAGGGTGTCAGCCGATCACTTCTATTCCCTGGTCAGAGGAGAGCTGAACCCCAGCTGTTTGAATCATTCCTGCTAAACCCCAGACATTCTGGAGCAGAGACCAATAATTCCTAAAGAGTCCTGCCCAAAGTTCAGGTTCATGAGCAAAATAAATGATTACTGTTTTAAGCCACTAAGTTCTGAGAACTTAGTTTGTTACCAAAGCAATGGATAACTGGAACATATGTATATAAATGTGGCAATTTGGGTAAGCACAGTGAATATTCATGACGTGGTAGTTCACATATATGTATATGATAAGAATCAAAAGAATGAAGTCCAAAGCACCTTACAAATAGAAGAAATTGTTAATTACTAAGATGGTTCATATTCTTCTTATTGTTATTCTCATGACAAACACAAATAGTTTCCTCAGTCCTAGCCAGGACTTCACCCTTCTTCAGTAAGAACTTCTGGATAAAACAAGCACAGAGAGAACCTTGGTAGGGCCATAGGTACTTATTATTATAATTATTATTATTTTTTGTTTGTTTGTTTTTTGAGATGCAGTCTTGCTCTTGTCATCCAGGCTGGAGTGCAGTGGCACAAACTCAGCTCACTGCAAGCTCCACGTCCTGGGTTCAAGTGATTCTCCTGCCTCAACCTCCCAAGTAGCTGGGACTACAGGCGCCCGCCACCACACTCAGCTAATTTTTGTATTTTTAGTAGACATGGGGTTTCACCATGTTGGCCAGGATGGTCTCGATCTCCTGACCTTGTGATCCGCCCGCCTCAGCCTCCCAAAGTGCTGGGATTACAGGCATGAGCCACCGCACCCGGCTAGGTACTTGTTAAGTGTGAACAGGTTTTGCCAGTTATCTTCCATCATCACCCTCTCCCCAACTGGCTGCCGTTTCCACCTATGGTAGATCAGTGTTACACATGTGCATTTTCCAGAACCTCCCACTTGTGAGGCTGCAAACCTGGCTCCAGGGCCTGAGCAAGGGTTCCAGGGAGGGTCTCTGCATCTGGGGCCACTGCAGTGACCTACTTTAATTCTTCTCTTATGCAGTTCCTTTGACTGCCTATAATATGGTATAGGTTCTCCTAGACTGAAAATCCTTTGAAGGCAAGAATTTTTATCTTCAGCGCCTAACACGGTCCCTGTTACACAGTAGCAGTTTAGTGTATGTTTATGGGATAACTGGATACACATACGGTTTCCAGACAATATGCCTTCTGGTTGACTCATTCAGAATGTACTTGGGGTAGACCCCTAATTTCATACAAAGTTCCACGCGTTGACAGAGCAGCTCAGAGGATGGGGAACCATGAGCTGGTCTTTATGGGCCTGTACGCTAGACCCTGGCAAATGCAGACTCAGATTGTAGTGGCACTGAGGAAAGATATGCCCCATCTCTTCACACTTGGTCCGTGGTCAGCTACTTGCCTCTGACCCACACTTGCCTCCACTCCACCCCGCACCAGTCCTTTTGCATTTCATAGAAACAAAGAATTTTCCTTTTTTTGGAAAGAACTTTGTCTTTCTCTCTTCCACCTATCCTTGAAAAGTGATAATTTGGAAACTCCCCAAAAGAAACTAAAGCAGGCCATGATATGTAAGAATTTTTATTTCTTATTTTTATTTATTTATTTTTTTGAGATGGAGTTTCGCTCTTGTTGCACAGGCTGGAATGCAATGGTATGATCTTGGCTCACTGCAACCTCCGCCTCCTGGGTTCAAGTGATTCTTCTTCCTCAGTCTCCTGAGTAGCTGGGATTACAGTCACCGACCACCACGTCTGGCTAATTTTTATAGTTTTGGTAGAGACAGGGTTTCACCATGCTGGTCAGGCTGGTCTCGAACTCCTCACCTCAGGTGATTCACCTGCCTCGGCCTCCCAAAGTGCTGGGATTACCAGGTGTAAGCCACTGCGCCTGGCCCACAATATGTAAGAATTTTTAAAGCAACTCCTTTTTGTATACAGAAGATTAGAAATATAAAGCCCTAGGCTGGGTGTGGTGGCTAATGCCTGTAATCCCAGCACTTTGGGAGGCTGAGGTGGGCGGATCACTTGAGGTCAGCAGTTTGACACCATTCTGGCCAACATGGTGAAACCCCATCTCTACTAAAAATACAAAAATTAGCCAGAAGTGGTCTCAGGCACCTGTAATCCCAGCTACTTGGGAGGCTGAGGCAGGAGAATCACTTGAACCCAGGAGACAGAGATTGCCGTGAGCCTAGATTGCGCCATTGCACTCCAGCCTGGGCGACAAGAGCAAAACTCCGTCTCAAAAAAACAAAAACAAGGGTCTGTCTTTTTTCTGTCTCCACCCATTGCCCAAGCCAGGACCCAGTGAAGGCAGGTAGTTGATCTTTGTTGAATAAATGAAATGCCTAGCTAATTATTATTTTATTTTAATTTTAATTTTTATTTTTGAGATGGAGTCTTGCTCTGTTGCCCAGGCTGGAGTGCAGTAGCACAATCTCAGCTCACTGCAACCTCCACCTCCTGAGTTCAAACGATTGTCCTGCCTCAGCCTCCCAAGGAGCTGGGACTACAGGTGTGTGCCACCACGCCAAGCTAATTTTTGTATTTTTAGTAGAGACAGGGTTTCACCATGTTGGCCAGGATGGTCTCGATCTCTTGACCTCCTGATCCACCCGCCTTGGCCTCCCAAAGTGCTGGGATTACAGGCATAAACCACCGCGCCTGGTCTTATACTTTTTTTTTTTTATAAGTAGAGATGGAGTTTCACCGTGTTGGCCAGGCTGGTCTCAAACTTCTGACCTCAAGTGATCCACCTGCCTTGGCCTCCCAAAGTGCTGGGATTACGGGTGTGAGCCACCACACCCAGCCAAAGATGCTTGATTGCAATTTTAAAACCACATGCTTCTATTATTATTATTATTATTATTATTTTGAGGGGACAGGATCTCACTCTGTTGCCCAGACTGGAGTGCAGTGGCATGATCTCAGCTCACTGCAACCTCCGCCTCCTGAGTTCAAGCGATTCTCCTGTCTCAGCCTCCCAAGTAGGTGGGATTACAGGCATGTGCCTCTACTGCCTGGCTAATTTTTGTATGTTTAGTAAAGACAGGCTTTCACCATGTTGGCCAGGATGGTCTTGAACTCCTGACCTCAAATGATCCACCCGCCTTGGCCTCCCAAAGATGTGAGCCAGCGCATCCGGCTGCTTCTGTTATTTTTAAAGAAATATTCAGCAACAAGGAAATGTAATGGGGGAGAGAAAACTCAATCTTCCCATCCTTTCCCTGGTTCTTATGATGCTCAAAGATGATTTAAGGAGGTAAAGCAGCCTGCTTTTGGCTTTGTGCTCCTGTGGGCCAATGGACACAGTCTAGGAGGCACGGGAGAACTTTCCCAGGGGAATTCCTGGAGAAGTGGCTTGACAACGTATCTGTATGCTCCTTTGTGCTCTACAGGTCCTATATCAGTCTGGGTACTCCAAGAAAATGTCATGAGGGGATTAGATGTCTAACAGATTTACTGGGGTAAATGCCTGTGAGAGAAAAGAGGGAGGGAGGCAGAAGAGACTACAGAGCTGTCAGACTACAATGCAGGACTGACCTCTGCAAAGGAGAGAAGGAGGAAGATGGGGTAGGAAGTCTTCCATGACTGTGCAGTCGAAGGAAGTTTCAGCAAAGCCCATGGGGAGTCATTGAACCAAAGTTACCTATCAAAGGAAGTTGACTTGCAGGAACCGGTCTTAAGGTTCCTGCTTTGCTCAATCATTGGCTGGGAACAGCCTGTAGGATGTGTGGCCTCAGTGCAAAGCTGTGGTAGATTCAAAGCACTGAGGCTGGGGCCCTTAGTCAATTAAACCACTGCAGTAGGTCTGAAAGGTGCATTTTCATGGCTGCCACGCTATTAACGAGCATTCTAAGCAGCACCTCTCCTTTCCTCCTTAACCCTATGGTGATAGTTCAGAAATGCAAGTTATATATGAATCATTTTTCCTATTTGCAGCTGGTCATATACAGGATAAAAGACTCAAAGACACTCCATATGTGGATGGAAAAAAAAAGTGAATTCAATTTCTCCAGCGACCATGAGTTGTCTCCTTTTTCTTCCACCCACTGCAAACCTTTTCTCAGAACTGCTGCCATAGCTAAATCAAATGAGATTTGCATTTCACTTATGAAGTTATATCCTTGCTAGGTAAAGAGATGACTGGGAGGCCAAATTCCTCATTAGTCCACAAAAGAACAATAGGGAACTAGCTTTGATTAGGTACCTATGTTTTACCAGGCATGGTGATAGAGGCTTTGCTTTACATAGGTCATCTCTTTGAACTTAACCTCAACCCTCTGAGGTCAACGTGTATTGCCTCATTTTACAAATTAAGCACAGACCCAAGGTACATACTGAGTAAAGAAAGAGAGATTTGGCTGGGACTGAGTCCAGGCCCTCTGACTGTAAGTCCAGTGCTCTTTCTGGTCCTGCAATTTCTAATCCACACATCGGATAGTTTACCTGAGTTAAAAATGTGAATTAAGTCAGGCTTAAAGCAGAATTTTGTTTTCTATCAGAAATTCTAGAGTAGGTGGAAGGTGAAGACCAAAGAAGGTATTTTCTTTTTCTTTTTCTTTTTTTTTTTTGAGACGGAGTCTCACTCTGTCACCCAGGCTGGAGTGCAGTGGCACAATCTCGGCTCACTGTAAGCTCTGCCTCCTGGGTTCAAACGATTCTCCTGCCTCAGCCTCCCAAGTAGCTGGGACTACAGGTGCCCGCCACCACGCCTGGCTAATTTTTTGTATTTTTAGTAGAGACAGGGTTTCACCGTGTTAGCCAGGATGGTCTCGATCTCCTGACCTCGTGATCCCCTCGCCTTGGCCTCCCAAAGTGCTGGGATTACAGGGGTGAGCCACCGTGCCTGACCCAAAGAGGATCTTTTCTTCTTCCCTCTTGGTATCATCCTTACTCAATTACAAATGATCAAGGGCGGTACTGCCAGAGTCACCTTGAGAGGCCCTGTTCTCTGCCACCCAGGCTGTTATGTAGTCTCCATTCCAAATTGTCTTTACTCCGGTTTACCCCGTGGATGGCATTTAAGACTTTTCTTAAATTTGAAATTCATAAAACCGTTTTAAACTGAACAATTCAGTGTCATTTAGTACCTTCGCAGTGTTGTGCAACTTCCACCTCTATCTAGTTGCAAAACATTTTCTTTTCTTTTTTTTTTTTGGAGACAGAGTCTCACTCTGTTGCCCAGACTAGAGTGCAGAGGCGTGATCTTGGCTCACTACAACCTCTGTCTCCCAGGTTCAAGCAATTCTCCTGCCTCAGCCTCCCAAGTAGCTGGGATTACAGGCACATGCCGCCCGCCCGGCTAATTTTTTGTATTTTAGTACAGACGGGATTCACCATGTTACCTAGGCTGGTCTCGAACTCCTGAGCTCAGGCAATCTGCCCACCTTGTCCTCCCAAAGTGCTAGGATTACAGGCGTGAGCCAACCCGCCCGGCCTTGCAAAACGTTTTCATCACACAAAAGAAAACCTTCTACCCATTAAGCAGTTACTCCTCCCTCTCCTCAGCTCCTGGCAACCACCAATTTGCTTTCTATCTCTATGGATTTAACTATTCTGGATATTTCATAGAAATATAATCACATAATATATGACCTTTTCTGTTTGGCTTCTTTCTATTAGCCTAATATTTTTGAGGTTCATTCCTGTTGAAGCATGTATCAGTTCTTCATTCCTGTTTTTGGGATGAATAATGTTCCATAATTTATTTATCGATTCATCTGTTGACAAACATTTGAGTTGTGTCCACCTCTTGGTTATTGTGAATAGTGCTGCCACGTACATTCGTATGTAAGTACTTGAGTATCTGTTGGGTGTATACCTATGAATGGAATTGCTGGGTCTTTTGATAATTCTGTTTTTAACTTTTTGAGAAACTGCCAACATTTTCACAGGGGTTGTACCATTTCGCATTCCCACCAGCAATCTACAAGGATTCTAATTTCTCCACATCCTGCATTTGAGACTTGTGAAGCTGAATTAATCACAGGATGAGGAAGTGGCCTCTCTGAAACGTTTTCCTCTTTCACATTTTAAACTTTCTCTTTCATACATGACATGAAACACAGCCTACGCACGAAAGTGACTAGGAGGAAGGATATTATAAAGTGATGCAAACAGAAATTCCACCAGCCTCCATGTATCATCATGTGTCAAAACTCAGCCAAGCTCAGTGAGCATTCTCATCACATTGCCTCAACAGCTTCCATCCAGGTGAGCCCCCTCAAGACTTTGCTCTCCACCAGGAAGAAGATGACAGACTGTGAATTTGGATATATTTACAGGCTAGCTCAGGACTATCTGCAGTACGTCCTACAGATACCACAACCTGGATCAGGTCCAAGCAAAGCGTCCAGAGTGCTACAAAAGGTTGCGTTCTCAGTCCAAAAAGAAGTGGAAAAGAATCTGAAGCCATGCTTGGACAACGTTAATGTTGTGTCCGTAGACACTGCCAGAACACTATTCAACCAAGTAATGGAAAAGGAGTTTGAAGATGGCATCATTAACTGGGGAAGAATTGTAACCATATTTGCATTTGAAGGTATTCTCATCAAGAAACTTCTACGACAGCAAATTGCCCCGGATGTGGATACTTACAAGGAGATTTCATATTTTGTTGCGGAGTTCGTCATGAATAACACGGGAGAATGGATAAAGCAAAACGGAGGCTGGGTATGTGTGATGGAGAAATTCTTCATTGTTCTTTACTGTGAAATAGAAATTGAGAATTTCTTTGCTAGTTAAAACAACAACAAAACACTTTACCTAAGAATACTATTTTCCTTGGGTGGCTTGTTTTAATTTTTAAAATATACTTTCTGGCTTATTTCCAATAAATCCTTGAACTTGAACTTTATAGTTGGAAAGCACTTGTGCTTCCAGTTTTTATTCCTAACAGTATAAATTACAGTAGTGAGGTTTGGGGACTAATAAAGCACCTCTCTCATGCAGCTTCACAATCAGCTGTGCACACACTCTAATCTAGTACTTAGCTTTTGCTAGAGTTGTCATGACAGTACAGACGGTACAGGGATTTCTACAATCAGTACAGAAAGTTGCTATTAGATGCTGTTATTTTTAGGTATTTATGGGTTGCAAAAGATAGGTGTAAATTTTTGTAAGTTCATCGCTTACAAATTGGTGTTTTTCAATTTACTAATACATAACAAATTATAACATACACTAATATATAGCAAATTACATTATATATAATATATAACAAATTATTACTAATAATAAATTCTGGGATGTTAAAGTTTGTTGATTAAAACATAATGTACTGTATGACCAGCAAGAACCTTCATTCAAGAATTTTCAAATAAAAATTCACTTTATTATCAGTGCCTCAAAAAGCCAAGACCGCATAGAGGCCTGTGTTGAAACTCATGTTGGTAAAAAGCCTGACACAGCTGGATGTATATGGTTTCCTTTATATTCCAATATACTTAATAATTATTTTTTTAAAGCACTTAAGTGTTCATTGATCCTCTTTCCAACCCCTAATTCCTGGCCTTCACCTCTCCCAAGAGGTAACCACTGTTATTAATTATTTTGCATGCAAAACATGCCTACTGAATCTATCCATAGAAAATAAACAATACTTCTTTGTAAAAAATTTTTCGTAAAAAAAGTTTTATGTAAAATGTATATGTATGCTTATGTATATGTTTTACATAACATGTATGTTATACCATATAACACATACTTTTTTTACATATACACATAAATTTTTTATGTATACATATAAATTTTGCATATATATTTTTACATGTGTATATGTAAAAATAGTACATGGTACTAATTCTGCCACTTATTTTTTTACCCAGAGTTATTTAAAATAGTATTATTAAGAGTGCTGTGTATATTCTGTTATATGTAAATGCTGTGGAGTATCTGGCCATTTCTAGCTGATAGCTGTTTAGGTTATCTCGAGTTTGCTATCACACACAATGCTTCATTGAATATCATTTTATGTAAATCTTCCCTTGTGCGTGTGTGTAGTTTTCTAGGGTGGATGTTGGGTTGTAGATGCTGGGTCATGGTGTACATACATTTTTTAATTTAGTAGGTCCTTGCCCTCCAAAGTGGCTCCACCAAGTTACACTCCCATCGGCAGCTTGTCAGAGTATCCCAGGGTTCCCCCTACCCCAGCTGACTAACTTTAGGTTGCTGCAATTCGCCATAATTTTCTTAATTTGTTGGGCTAAAAATATAGAGTTTATCTTGTTTCAATTCTCATTTTCTTGATTTCTAGTAAGGTTAATTTTTTTTTTTACATTTTAAGCATCTTTTCATATATTAACTGATCATTTGTAAATGCAGGGAATTGTCTGTTTACGCCCTTTGCCCATTTTCCTTTTATTTTGTCTTTTTCTTATTGATTTGTAGGAATTCTTTGAATATGCTGGATACAAATTATTATTTTTATTATTGTTTAAATTTTTTGAGACAGAGTTTTCGTTCTTGTTGCCCAGGCTGGAGTGCAATGGTATGATCTCAGCTCACGGCAACCTCTGCCTCCTGGTTTCAAGCGATTCTCCTGCCTCAGCCTCCCAAGTAGCTGGGATTACAGGCGTGCGCCACCACACCCAGCTAATTTTGTATTTTTAGTAGAGACAGGGTTTCACCATGTTGGTCAGGCTGGTCTCGAACTCATGACCTCGGGTGATCCTCCCCCTTTGGCCTCCCAAAGTGATGGGATCACAGGCGTGAGCCATGCACCCAAATTATTTTTATGTATGTGGCAGATATCTTTTAGTTTGCTGATTATCCTTTAAAGCTAATGATGTCTTTGGTCATTATAAACGTTTAAAAGTTTGTTGCAATCAAATTTATTGATCTTTTACTTGATGCCTTTTTCATTTTGTTTAAGGCCTTCCTGCATGATAGAGCTTACTGCAGCTACTCCCCTTTCTCAATCACCTTCTTCCTGGAACTTAGTTCTTTCTAACTGAGCCTGGCTGAGGCTGGGCGAAGCATGTGAAATGTTTTGTCATGTTTTCTTCCGGTTGGCTGTGGGAGGCTATACTCGAGGACTGGTGGAAATTTCAGCTGCACTGTGTAGATTTCAGGTGAAGGCAAACGTTCTCTAGCACAGAGGATCACAGATGAGCCCGCGGAGAAATACTCTACTAGTTTGCAGGCTCTGTGTGGGTTTGGATTGTATTTCCAATGCTTAGCATAACACTTGGAACACACAGACAGTGAATAAATATTACTTAAAAATTTAACTTCTCCACAATAAATTTTGTGAGCTCCTGGAACTCACTGTTAGCAAGAGGTGTGGAATTGTCTCTGAGAATTTCTAGTAGTACCCTCATCTTTCGAGGGCGGTACAGATGTAAACATGAGTGTGGCCGCATGAACCTCTCCCAAGTGTAGATACAAATACACATATTGCCTGCACATGCACACACTCAGCCTTTCTAAAGTTTCCAAGCTCTCTTTTTTTTTAAAAAACACCTGAATAGTTCAAGTTGTAGACATGAAATAAATACTCTTGAAAATGTCATTTCAAAGCAATCTCCATGCTGCTTTCCCAGCTCAGATGAGACATTGATTCTGTCAACGATAGGCAGTGCTTTTTTGAGTCAGTGCAAACTGGCATGGAAAACTGTTATCATCTTTTCATAGTAATGTTGACAAATCTGCTCAAATGAATGAATTTACTCTTGAATGATTCATTTCAGGGGAAATGGCACAATCACACGCCTATGCTGGTAGAGTCAGTGGCCCACAAGAAGAGGTAAGAGTAGAGGAGGCCCTTACAGCTTTATCAAGATGTGAGCACATACGATCTATAATTTAATTGAATGTTAAAATTGCCCAGAGACTTTATGAAAACTTTGAATCAAGAATGTGGTATGTGCCGGGTGCAGTGGCTCACGCCTGTAATCCCAGCACTTTGGGAGGCTGAGGTGGGTGGATTACCTGAGGTCAGGAGTTCAAGAGCAGCCTGGCTAAGATGGTAAAGCCCTGTCTCTACTGAAAATACAAAATTAGCAGGGCCTGGTGGCGGGTGCCTATAATCCCAGCTACTTAGGAGGCTAAGGCAGGAGAATCACTTGAACCTGGGAGGCGGAGGTTGCAGTGAGCCAGGATTGTGCCACTCCAGCCTGGGCAACAGGGTGACTCCATCTCAAAAAAAAAAAAAAAAAAGCAGTATGTGAGCACAACATAGATGTTCAGAGCACCAACTCAGAATCAGACAGACCTGGCTTCATTTCTGGGCTTGAGTGCTTACTACCTGTGTGAATTGTACAGGTTGCTTAACTTCCCTAAGTCTTGTTTCCACATCTGTAAAAACAGGAAAATATTGCAGCCTATGTCGTGGGACTGGTATAAGGATCAAATTAGTTAATATATGCAAAGCACTTGAAACAATTCCTGAAAATGAGCACTCAAAACAAGTTTAGGGTTGTTGTTTATCATGTAAAACAGATCCCCTAATGGGAAGAAACAAGACTGGTCTATCAGTAATGGGACTCATAATCTCTTTCGTTATTCTATTTCTCCTTTTTATCAGTTGTCTTCCCTTCCTTCCTGCTTTCCTGCCTTCTTTTGTTTGTGGCTTCTCATCTCTCTTTTTCTCGTCTTCCACATTTACCATGATTTCCTCCTGTCCCCTCTTCTAATTTGAAGTGCTGAGAAAGGATGTGCTCTCACAAGATCTGATAGGAGAGCTAGTGCCATTTGGCTGCCTTCAGTATTCATGAGCAAATGATAGTTCTTGAAAACCATTAGAATGTTCATGAGATGAAACTCATGTCTCTTCTCTTGGGATCACCCTTCCTTTTGAACCAGGTGGGTCTTCTTACTTCCTCCCGCTTCAATGAAGCATTCTCCTCTGCATATGCTGGGGGAGTAGAAAGAATGCTTGGCACTCAGCTCCACATGGGAGAAATCGTGTCTACTTAATGCATCACTGTGTACCTCATGCCTAGCATAGGGCCTATTGCATAGAAGGTAACAGTATTTGCTGATGGAATGATTCAACGAACCAACACTGAAACTGGAGATTTGAAATCTGGTTTTCTCACTCACTAGAAGTATAACCTTGGGTAAATTACTGAGGTACTCGGAGACTCAGATTCCTTATATAATGTATATAATAATATGATATGACATATGATAATTTATTATATATATAATATTTAATGAAAACAGTCTTACCTACCTTTAAAGGAAAGCTAAAGGATTATAAAACACTTTTTGTAAAACAGTGCTTTCCAAGCTGTCGAATACTATGCAACTATGAGAGTTACGTGGGAAATTCCAGGAAGTTTAAGTATGTAATTCTTTGCCCTTTTGAAAGTAGGATGTACAGTCAGAGTTGGTGCTTTCCCAGTAACCACCATTTTAAAGGTTGGGTCATACAGTTAGGCCAAGAGGTTTTTTTTTTTTTTTTTTTTCTTTGTCATCCTCTTACTCTAAATAATAGTCTGGTCAATTTGAGGCCAAATAAATGGGCACACAGAGACATATAGATGATTAACTAAGTGTTCACTTTGGCAAAGGCATTTCCAAAAGGTATAAAGATCTAGCAGCAAGGTGACACTATCTCAAGTGTTCATATATATCCTTTTATTAAATAAGTTTTGGGGCAAAATTTTCTATTTCTTTTGAATTTTTGCTTGAGATTTTAAAATCATTTAGTGAAAAATAAAAGACCCTCAAGTCAGGCAGAAATGTATGACACTTAAGTGCTAGTTCTCTAACCTTGGGAGTCAGCCTGGACTCCTGTCTCTCATAGCCCACATCCATCCATCGGCAAATCCCCCTGGCTGCCCCTTTGAAATGCTGTAATCCCCTGTGCATCTAGGGGATCCCCTGTGCATCTTCCTCTCTCACTTGACTTTGTCAGTAGCCTCCTGCCAGACTCCATGGTTCCATCCTTTATCTGCTATAATTTGTTTTCCACATAGCCCCCACAGTGATATTTTTAAAACTTGAGGGGCCGGGCGCAGTGGCTCATGCCTGTATTCCCAGCACTTTGGGAGGCCGAGGCGGGCAGATCATGAGGTCAGGAGATCGAGACCATCCTGGCTAACACAGTGAAACCCCGTCTCTACTAAAAATACAAAAAATTAGCTGGGCGTGGTGGTGCACACCTGTAATCCCAGCTACTTGGGAGGCTGAGGCAGGAGAATTGCTTGAACCCAGGAGGCGGAGGTTGCAGTGAGCCGAGATCGTGCCACTGCACTCCAGCCTGGGTAACAGAGTGAGACTCTATCTCAAAAAAATGAAATAAAATAAAAACTTGAATTAGATCATGTCTTGGCCTAATCATAACCCTCCAAGCTGCCCCTTTACCCTGGGAACAAAAGCACAAAATCCTGACTGTGGTCCTCAAAGCCCTACATGACCTAGCCTCTAACCGCCTCTCAAATCTCATCTTCTATGAATCCCTCTGTGTTCTCATAGCTCCAGCCTCGTTGGATAAGCTAAGCACATTCCACCCTCAAGGCCTTTGCACTTGCTGCTGCCTCTGCCTGGAATAATTTTCCGCCAGAAGTTTGCCTGGCTTACTTCTTCCCTTTGCTCAGGCCTCTGTTCCAAAGTTGCCTCCTCAGAGAAGTCTTCCTTGATCACCCCAACTGAGAAAGTACTACTGCCACTCTGTCTCCCTACCCAACTTTAGTGCCTTCATAATAGTTTTCATGACTGGACATCCCATTGCATATTTATTTGCTTATCTGTTTATTGTGTGTGTCTGCCATGAGAATGTAAGCTTAGTGAGGGCAGGGATCCTGTATGATTTCTTCACCACTGTGTTTCCAGTGCTTTAAATGGTACCTGGCATGTGGCCAGTGCTCAACGAATATTTCCTGAATGAATAAATGAATAATAATATTTAGAGAACATCATAATGGTAACATAATGGTATTTGCCTGTATTTTTTTTTTTTTGAAACGGGGTCTTGCTGTTTAACATAATGTAACGTAATGGGAGTAACATAATGGTATTTGCCTGTATTTTTTTTTTTGAAACAGCGTCTTGCTCTGTCACCCAGGCTGGAGTGCAGTGGCGCGATCTTGGCTCACTGCAGCCTCGACCTCCAGGGCTCAAGCAATCCTCCCATCTCAGCCTCCCAAAGTGCTAGGATTACAGGCTTGAGTCACTGCGCCCGGCTGCCTGTATCTTTAAAAATCCTGAGGTTTTGATTTTCTTTGGACTATTGATACAGTATATTATTTTATGCTTTAGATTTTCTTGTAACCAAGGTAGCTGAATTTAACAAACTGTCACCATTCCCAGAAATAACAAGGCCTGCACTATTCTTATTTACTACTACATTACTGATAGGATATTGAATCCTTATTTGTATATTTATTTTTATGTAATGGTTTTAAGATACAAATAGCATCATTAAAGAAAATATATTTGAAAATAACATTTTTGAAAGGAAGAAACTCACTCGCATCACCCTAACATATCCACATGCAGACATTGTATGCAATTATAATTAGGGCATACAAGAGTTTTTTCGTGTGACATATTATAAATATTTTCAACACTGTCTCACATATTTCATGTTAACATTAGGCATTAATTTCTAGTGTCTACAGAATATTCCATTAATTGTTATATCATAATTTACTTAACCAATTCCCAATTGTTAGACAATTTGGTTTTTTCGAGTTTTCCCCTTTTAGATATAATGCTTCAACAGTGAAGCATGGATATGCTTTTCTGGCGCCCCCAACCCTCCAATATTTTAGTTGACTGCCTCATGATAAATTTCTAACACTGGAATGACTGGTTCATAAGATGTGTGTATAATTACAATACTCTAGCATATTGGAAAACATATTTTCTTTCCAAAAGTATTATATCAATGGAACAATGTCACAACAAACTTAACGATGTGGGTGGTACTATTAATAATTTTGAGGTTTGATAGGCATAAAATAACAAAGCCAATTCAATAGGTCTAAAAAACAATAAGACTGTGTTAAAAGTACATTTTTAACTGCTATTAGTGTTTTTCCCATATACTTGTTAATAATTTATATTTCTCTCTTTAATAGTCTTTCCCTTTTAAACTATTAAGGGCCTGAGGATTTTCTGTTACATTTGAATGAACTCTTTCATGCTATAGGTAAATATTTTCCTAGTCTATTGTTCTTTTAATTTTAAGTTTTCATAGTTTAAAAAAATTTTGGGCCGGGCACGGTGGCTCATGTCTGTAACCCCAGCACTTTGGGAGGCCGAGGCAGGTGGATCATGAGGTCAAGAGATTGAGACCATCCTGGCCAACATGGTGAAACCCGGTTTCTACTAAAAATACAAAAATTAGCTGGGCGTGGTGGCATGTGCCTGTAGTCCTAGCTACTTGGGAGGCTGAGGCAGAGGCAGAAGAATCGCTTGAACCCAGGAGGCAGAGGTTGCAGTGAGCCGAGATCGCGCCGTTGCACTCCAGCCTGGGTGGCAGAGCAAGACTTTGACTCAAGAAATAATAATAATAATAAATAAATTTTAATCTCCTTCTGGCTGAATTCACCAATTTTTTCTTTGTTCACTGTCCTTTCTTTCAACATTGATGTATATAAGGTGATACATTATGACTGCTCAATGATAATAGACAATGATCGTTGTCATAATAATAAAAATCATGCTGGGTGCGGTGGCTCACACCTGTAATCCCAGCACTTTGTGAGGCCGAGGTGAGTGGATCATGAGGTCAGGAGTTCAAGACCAGCCTGGCCAACATAGTGAAACCCCGTCTCTACTAAAAATACAAAAATTAGCCGGGCATGGTGGCATGTGTCTGTAGTCCCAGCTACTCAGAAGGCTGAGGCAGGAGAATTGCTTGAACCCGGGAGACAGAGGCTGCGGTGAGCTGAGATTGCGCCACTGCACTCCAGCCTGGGCAACAGAGCGAGACTCCATCTCAAAAAAAAAATAATAATAATTTCAGAGGGCCTCATTATACTTGGGAAACATGGGGTTTATGAAAATTCTAGGAAGGAGAGTAATGAAGTGGATACCTCTTGAGAGTGTATAGGAAACTATGAGTATGTACTGGCAGGAGGGAAAGAGGAAGCAGAGAGAGGGGCAGTTTCCTTCCTCTGTCAAGGCATGACAGCATGTCTCAGAGCACGATGCACACTTAACACGTAGGCAGAAAATGGCTTTCTTAGGCAATCTTTCAAATGGAAAATCCCCTTGGCTGGTAGTATTCATCTGCTCTACCAGTGATGCTCATAAAATGATTCCAAGGCAGTGCAGAGCTCTCGAGTCTCTCCCAGCTATCAAAGAGTTATGCTTGGTTTACATTTCAATATTAGTTACACTAGGCTCTGAGCTACTTGCAGGCATTTGTAACCCCAGGTTCTGAAACCTGTAAGATGAAGACGTAAATGTTTGCCAGATGACCATTTGAAAAAATTATATTAACAACTTTCTAATTCTTTTGGCACTTGTTTGGAAATGTATGGAGTGGAAAGAAGTAGGGTGTTCGCATTCTCATCCAAGTCCAGGCACCAAGGGGTTGGCTAATCTTAGATAACTTATTTTTTTTCTGGGCCTCGATTTCCTCATTTGTTAAAATAAGGGAGGGCTTCAGGCTAGATGATCTCAGAGGTACTTTTTGGTGAGGATTATTTGACTACAGATTGTAAATTAACTAAATAAAATGTACAGTTAATTGGGTTATCCTATATTTTTAAAACTATGTCTGATCACAAAGAGAGTAGATTATAAAAGAAACTATCAACCTTTTCGTAGCTTCAAAGGTATTAGTTTAATTTGGATTTATTGTGAGTTCTCATGATTTTCAATACAATGCAGTTTACAGTGTAATATAATTCATATTACAAATATAAGTGCATTGAAATCAATGTTGGACAATTGAACAAGAACGAGAAAAAAAAGGCTTTCTATCCTCTAGAGCTGTGCTTGCTGTCCACTATGGTAGTGAAATGTGGCTAGCCTGAATTAAGATGTGCTGTTAAGTACTAAATACTCATTGGATTTCGAAGGTTTGTTATGAAAAAAGAATATCTCATTAATGATTTTATACTGATTACATATTAAAATAAAAACTCTAAATGTATCTTAAAAGTTAGTTTTATCTATTTTTTTACTTTGTAAAATATGGCTACAAAAAATTTAAATTACAGATGTAGGTCACACTGTATTTCTGTTAGATGCTGCTGCTTAAGGGGTAGAAGGGGTAGAAGATTAACTATTTGCACTATTTAAATGAAAATATTTTCGCTTTTTATTCCAGCATACTTAATCTCCAATGATTTTTAAAATATTAAATTTATTCTCCTATAGGAAAATGGCTTTGTAAAGAAGTTTGAACCTAAATCTGGCTGGATGACTTTTCTAGAAGTTACAGGAAAGATCTGTGAAATGCTATCTCTCCTGAAGGAATACTGTTGACCAGAAAGGACACTCCATATTGTGAAACCGGCCTAATTTTTCTGACTTTTATGGAAACGATTGCCAACACATACTTCTACTTTTAAATAAACAACTTTGATGATGTAACTTGACCTTCCAGAGTTATGGAAATTTTGTCCCCATGTAATGAATACGTTGTATGTATTTTTCTCTATATGCCATTTTGTCTTCATTTCTTGGGTCTGGCTGGAAATTCAGCCAAAGGGTAAAGCTCAACACAGGAGCTAGGCAATTAATTCTGGGATGATGACCAGGAAGGCGGTGTCTTTTCTGCCCCACGGTAGACTCTTCAGGTGTGCCCATTACCCAAAAGTCCTTCTCTGTGTCACTAGGCTAGACTGCAGACTAGACTGAGAAGCAGACTCAGGCTAGAAGCAGACTCAGGTCGGCTTCCCTCTTCCCTCCTGCCTTCCTTCTTTCCCATGCTTTCTTCAGTTGCCAGTGCCCCTGGCTGCTTAGAGTTTCCACTGATGCCTCCTCCCCACCCTTCTCTCTCTGGCTTGCCATTTGGGGTTGATGGATATGGCAACCCGATATGCAAGATAGTCGGGGATATTCTGAACAAAGAAAATTAGGTAAATAATTCAATGTGGAACTAGTGTTTAAAAAAATGTTTGTTTGTTTTTTTTTTGTAAAAATGAACAGATTAGGAATTATGTAGTTTGTTAGATCTTGTGTTCTAATTTTTACATCAGCAAATATGATTGTGATATGGGAACTCTATACCTTGTTCTAGACCTTCCTGGCCTTCCCTTCCTCTTTTTTTTTTAATTTTAATTTTAATTTTTTTAAATTTTTTGTTTGTTTGTTTGTTTTTGAGACGGAGTTTCGCTCTGTCTCCCAGGCTGGAGTGCAGTGGTGCGATCTCGGCTCACTGCAAACTCCATCTCCTGGGTTCACGTCATTCTCCCGCCTCAGCCTCCCTAGTAGCTGGGACTAACAGGCGCCTGCCACGACGCCCGGCTAATTTTTTTTTTTTTTTTTTTTTGTATTTTTAGTAGAGACGGGGTTTCACCGTGTTAGCCTCGTAGTCCTGATCAAGTAGTCTCGATCTCCTGATCTCGTGATCCTCCCGCCTCGGCCTCCCAAAGTGCTGGGATTACAGGCATGAACCACCGCGCCAGGCCCTCTTGACTTCCTCTTACAAACATTCCCCCTGGGGCTTGCAAAATTACCTTTCCCTGGAAGCTGTTGATAGATTGCATAAAGAAGCCAGAGCTCGAGCCATGTACATTCTCGCCGGGCACTTCAGTTAATTAATGCTTTACCTAGGAGGTGTGATTCTCTTTTTTTTTTTTTTTTGTGTGTGTGTGTGTGTGTGTGTGTGAGATGGAGTTTTGCTCTTGTTGCCCAGGCTGGAGTGCAATGGTGCGATCTTGGCTCACTGCAACCTCCGCCTCCCGGATTCAAGCGATTCTCCTGCCTCAGCCTCCAGAGTAGCTGGGATTACAGGTGTCCCCTACCACGCCTGGCTAATTTTTGTATTTTTAGTAGAGATGGGGTTTCACCATGTTGGCCAGGCTGGTCTCAAACTCCTGACCTCAGGTGATCTGCTCGCCTCAGCCTCCCAAAGTGCTGAGATTTCAGGTGTGAGACAACGCACCTGGCCAGGAGGTGTGATTGTTAATGGTGGGGATTAGGACACAGGTGCTGTCAGTAGGGAAGCGTTTTTGGCAGAGGCAGCTTTGGTTTATTTAAGAAGTCACATCTAAGAGGCAACCATCTATGCCATCTGAGGCGCCTGTCTACTGGGAGCAGGGTAAGACTTCACAGTTTCCTTTTTTCTTCTCTTCCTCCAAGTGCCTCACCCCCACCCCCCCATCTGCTTTTAGTGTTCATTCCTTTTTTTTTTTGGAGACGGAGTCTTGCTTGCTCTGTCGCTCAGGCTAGAGTGCAGTGGCACGATCTCGGCTCACTGCAACCTCCGCCTCCTGGGTTCATGCCATTCTCCTGCCTCAGCCTCCCGAGTAGCTGGGACTACGGGTGCCCACCACCACTCCCGGCTAATTTTTTGTTTTTTTTTTTTTGTTTTTTTTTTTTAGTAGAGACGGGGTTTCACCGTGTTAGCCAGGATGGTCTCAATCTCCTGACCTCATGATCCACCCGCCTCGGCCTTCCAAAGTGCTGGGATTACAAGCCTGAGCCACCGCCCCGGCCGTGTTCATTCATTTTTGTGTGTTAATCAGAGCTGAGTGGTGGGAAAGAACAGTCACTGATGGTTCTAACAGGAAGTACATATATGGGCACTATTACCTGGAATACATTCACACTAGCAACCACAAAATCTGGTTTTTACACTGCAGTTATTTCTTTAGCAATGTGACACTGGGAAATCAGTGACTATTTCTGATTTGGTCTGTGACCTGGTCTTTTAAACTGTACCTTGCTGTGTGTTTTGTTTATTAATTTACTTTAAAAAAAGGTTTTTATGGCCGGGCGTGGTGGCTCACGCCTGTAATCCCAGCACTTTGGGAGGCCGAGGTGGGTGGATCACCTGAGGTCAGGAGTTCCAGACCAGCCTGGCCAGCATGGTGAAACCTCATCTCTACTAAAAATACAAAAATTAGCCGGGTGTGGTGGCGCGCACCTATAGTCCCAGCTATTTGGGAGGCTGAGGCAGGAGAATCACTTGAATCCAGGAGGTGGAGGTTGCAGTGAGCTGAGATCGCACCATTGCACTCTAGGCCAGGTGACAAGAGCGAAACTCCATCTCAAAAAACAAACAAAAAAAAAAGGTTTTTATAAACCTCAACTCTTACTTCATGTGGCACAGAAAAATTAAATGGAAACAGATCACAGGCCTAAATTTATGTGAAAATTATACAACGTCTAGAAGAAAATGTAAGAGAAAATCTTTACAACCTTGGTGTAGGCAGATTTGTTAGGCAGAACACACAAAGCTTGAGCCAGCAAAGAAAATATTGATAATTAAAAAATCAAAAAATTAAAAATTTTTAATTTTTACTCTTAAAAAGACACTTAAGAACTCAAACAGAAGGTATTTGAATTATACCTCAATAAAGCTATTAAAAAAAGCTCTCAAAAAGGCAAACCACAGAACAGGAGACAATCTGTACCACACTAATATCTGATAAAGGACTTGTGATATGTGATACTCTTACAATTCAATAACAAGATCATCATCAACCTAATACTAAGCATGGGTAAAAGATTTGAACAGACACCTCACAAAAGCAGATACACAATGGCCAGTAGACATGGAAAAGATGTTCCTGGAAAACATGTTCAGCACCATTAGTCATCAGAGAAATGCATTTAAAACCACAGCAAGAGACCACTACGCATCCTCCAGAACAGCTAAAATGAAAAAGATAGACAATGCCAAGCTTTTGGGAAAATGAGCAACTGGAAGTCTTACACACTACTGATGATAATATAAAATTGTACTATTACTTTGGAAAACAGCTTGGAAATTTCTTATAAAGTTAAACATACACATATTGTAGGACCCAGAAATTCTTCTCCTAGATATTTACCCCAAAGAAATAAAAACATATGCTCATATTATTCATAGCTTTATTCATAATAGTCCAAACTGGAACCCAAATGTTCATCAACAGGGGAGTGAATAAACACACTTTGGAATATCCATGAGACAGAATGTCACTCAGCAATAAAAAGGAATGAACTACTGGTACATGCAACAGAACAGATAAATCTCAAAAACATGTCGAGTGAAAAAAGCCAGTCACAAGAGTACACAGTGTATTATCTCCTTTATGTGAAACTCAAAAAAGGACAATACGTAGTGTCAGAAAGCAGGTCAGTTGTTGCCTGGGGCTGGGATGTGAGTATTGACTGAGTAAGAACTTTGCCTGGGGTGATAGAAATGTTCTTCATCTTGATTGTGGTAGTAGTTACATGGGTGTATAAATTTGTCAAAACTCATACAGATGTACACTTAAAACTGGTGCATTTTATTGTAGATAAATAATATCTCAATGAAGTTGACTTAGAAAAAAGTGTTTTTGGCCAGGCACGTTGGCTCATGCCTGTAATCTCAACACTTTGGGAGGCCGAGGCGGGCGGATCACAAGGTTAGATCGAGACCATCCCGGCCAACATGGTGAAACCCTGTCTCTACTAAAAATACAAAAATTAGCCAGGCGTGGTGGCTGGCGCCTGCAGTCCCAGCTACGAGGGAGGCTGAGGCAGGAGAATGGCTTGAACCCGGGAGGCGGAGGTTTCAGTGAGCCGAGATTGCGCCACTGCACTCCAGCCTGGTGTCAGAGTGAGACTCCGTCTCAAAAAAAAAAAAAAAAAAAGAAAGAAAAGAAAAAAACAGTTTTGCAAAAAATGATAAACACTCGTCAGAAGCAACGTAAACAGTAAGAAAAAATACAAAATTAGAGAAATAAAAATCACTCCAACTACTAATTTAAACTGGAAAGTTATTAATGCCGTGAATAAAGTCCTGAAGCACCATTATTTTGTTTGCCTTGTCATTTAAAAGGACTTTGTCATTGTAAATTAGAGCCTTGCTGACACTCTACCAGGCCCTCCCTACGTGGTTTGGTCTCTACTGTGATTGTCCCACTTCATTTCAGTTGTGTCCTCCTCGGGGGTCTGTCTTTTCTGCAGCTTTGCTGGGCTGTTTTCAGGACCTTCTGCCACAGATGTTTGCCCGTGCTGTTCCTTCTGCCTCTGCATCTGGTTAATGCTTACTTGCCTTTCAGATTTCAGCTCAAAGTTCACTTCTTCAGGATGCCTTCCCTGACTAGGTTAAATTCTGCAATTACAGTCTTACAAAATGCCACTGTCTCAATTACAGGGTTACATTTGTATGATTTTGAAATCAATATATCTGTTTCCCCAATAGATACTAAGTTCTGTATGGGCAGGAACCATGGCTGTTTTTGTTTACCATTTCATTTCAGAGCTCAGTTCAGAACCTGGTAAGAGTTCAATAATATTTTTGTTTAAAAAGAAATGGGGGCCAGGCACGGTGACTCACACCTGTAATCTCAGCACTTTGGGAGGCTGAGGCAGGTGGATCACTTGAGGTCTGGAGTTCAAGACCAGCCTGGCCAACATAGTGAAACCCCGTCTCTACTAAAAATACAAAAATTAGCTGGGCGTGGTGGTGTGCGCCTGTAATCCCATTTACTCAGAAAGCTGAGGCAGGAGAACTGCTTGAACCCAGAAGACAGAGATTGCAGTGAATCAAGATTGTGCCACTGCACTCCAGCCTGGGCGATAGAACAAGACTGTCTCAACAACAAGAACAACAAAAACTACAACAACAAATGGGAATGAACATAAATTGGTTTTGATTATGTCATTTTGTAGCAAATGAGGCTGGGGTGAGGCTGAACATCATATTCTCAGTAACAGCATGTGCTGTGGTTTGACTGCTCCAAAACTCATGTTGAAACTTAATCCCCAATGCAACAGTGTTGAGAGGCTGGGCCTTTAAGAGCTAATTCAATCATGAGGGCTCTGCCCTCACGAATGAATTAATCCATTTATGGATTAATAAATTAATGGGTTAATGGATTAATGGGTTATCATGGGAGGGGAACTGGTGGCTTTATAAGGAGAGGAAGAGAGACCTGAGCTAGCATGCTCAGCCCTCTTGCCATGTGATACCCTGCACTGCCTTAGGATTCCACAGAGTCCCCACCAGCAAGAAGGCCCTCACCAGGTCCAGGCGCAGTGGCTCACTCTTGTAATCCCAGCACTTTGGGAGGCCGAGATGGGTGGATCATGAGGTCAGGAATTCAAGACCAGCCTGGCCAATATGGTGAAACCCTGTCTCTCTAAAAAAAAAAAAAAATACAAAAATTAGTCAGGCATGGTGGTGTGCACCTGTAGTCCCAGCTGCTCAGGAGGCTGAGGCAGGACAATCGCTTGAACCCAGGAGGTGGAGGTTGCAGTGAGCCGAGATCGTGCCACTGCACCCCAGCCTGGGTGACAGAGTGGGACTCTGTCTCAAAAAAAAAAAAAAAAAGAAGAAGTCCATCACCAGATGCACCTCCTCAACCTTAGACTTCCTGACTTCCATAGCAGTACAAAAATACATTTCTTTCCTTTACAAATTACCCATTTTAGGTATTTCGTTATACACAACAGAAAATAGACTAATACAGCATGGGAGAGTGTAATGGCTGTTTAGTGGTTGTTGTCCATGTGCGAAGAACTTTAGATACATAATTTTTAATGTTCATGATGACCCTCTGAAGTAGATATTTTCCCTATTTTACTGTTGAAGAAACAGGCTTAAAACCAGTAAGAAACGTGCCCAATGTCACAGAGTTGGGGGCTTCTGATCTCCCAATAGTCCTCACTGGCTCTCAGTCACTGGGCGTCCTCCTCCTGCACCACTTCCTCCTGATCCCATGGGGCCACTCAGACCCTATGCTTCCTTCCCCATCCCTTTCACAGGCTGAAACTCTGCATGAAGGCCAACTGGGTGAAACTGGTTTCCCCACTGATGGTGAGGACCTTTGGTGGGCAGGTAGCCATCCCCATACTCTCTCTTTTTCACCTTCCACCCTTTTACATGTGTCCTCCCAGTTGTATTGTCCCCAACTTAAACTGCTTGCCACTATTTTGGATCTGGACACGTTTTGCATAGTGTGCAAAGTTGCTCACCGGGAAACGTTGCTTGGTAACATCCCACAGAACATGAAAATACAACAAATCCTTTATTTATAATTGGGAGCTCTGTGTGGTTATTTCTGCTTGAAGATGCTATTAGGATCCCATCACCAGGACAGGGCAACGCCAAATCGTTTTTCTACAGTTTGGGTTTTTGTGGATTCATCTGCCTTATGACTAGAGGCAGCATTTTCAAGACAGCTGACTGGGCCTAGGACTATGATTTATTGCCTTAAAAGCTAAGCCTGACTGGCTCACGTGAGATCCAAACCCACGACCCATGATTCCTTACACTGTTTTAAAGTAGGAGATAGATGACTAGGCTATTTGAGCAACAGAAGAATGTATATATAGAGTTTAGTATTATAAACTCTTGCAACACAATTATTTTGACACAATCTCATTTCCATTGACCTTACTTCCTATTTCACTGAGAACTTCTACATCCTCTCTCTGCCATATCTACCTCCCCTGCTGCATCTAGACAGGTTAAATTTCCCTTCCTGGTATTATGGTGAATCAGTTATTCTAAGGCCAACCCCTACATTTGTGTCTTAGACCTTGTTTCTTATTTCCTCTGCAGGAGGAAACTATTCTGCATCATACAATTTCCTGTCTCTAATGGACCAGTCCTATTAGCACCTGAACTTGCTATAGTTTCTCCTTGGTAAAAGCAAACAAACAAAAAACCAAACACACAGTCTCTGAGTGACTACCCTATTTTTTTGCTTCCCTTCATAGAAAAAATCCTCAAAAGAGCTCTCTATAATACTTCCTGTCTCCGATTCCTCTCCTCTCATTGTCTCTTGAACATGTATCAATCAGACTCTCATCCCCACTACTAAGTTCAGGGATGAATTCTCAGTCCTCAACTTCCTTTATGTGACATTTGACACAGTGAATGACTTTCTACATATTTTAATTTGACTTCTGGAACACTACTCTGTGGTTCTCCTCCCATGTCGCTGATTACTCTGTTTCCCTTGATGAATCTTCCTCATCTCCCCAAGCTAAACTCTGTAACTCTGAATATTGGAGTGCCCTGGCTAGTTTTTGGCTTACTTCTCTTCCTTACCTGCCTTCATGTGCTAGATATCTCTTTCAGTAGCATGGCTTTTAGGATCCACCATGTGCTGATGACTCCCAAAATCGTATCTCCAGCCAAGACCTCTCCCTTCAACTCCAGACTCAAATATCCAATTGCTGACCTGATGTCTCTCTACTTGGATGTTTAACAAGCACTTCAGATTTACTGTCTAAATCTGAATATCTGAACCTCTAACCCCTGAATCCTTCACCATCTTAGTTAATGGCATTTCCATCTTTTTACCCACTTAAGGTGGAAATCTTCTGGACTCATTGACTCTTTTCTTTCTTTCACTATACGCATTCAATCCATCAGGCAAAACTGTGTGGTTCTTTCATCAAAATACATGCAGGGCCAGGCGTGGTGGGTCACACCTTTAATCCCAGCACTTTGGGAGGCCGAGGCAGGTGGATCACGAGGTCAAGAGACCGAGATCATCCTGACCAACATGGTGAAACCCCGTCTCTACTAAAAATACAAAAATTAGCCGGGTGTGGTGGTGTGTACCTGTAATCCCAGCTACTTGGGAGGCTGAGGCAGGAGAATTGCTTGAACCCAGGAGGTGGAGGTTGCAGTGAGCCCAGATCATGCCACTGCACTCCTGCCTGGGCAACAGAGCGAGACTCCGTCTCAAAAAAAAGTATATAAATTATATATAATATATAAATTAACATGTAAATTATATATTTTATTAAAAAATTAATATATATAATTTCATATATATATAAATTACTTATTAAACTACTGCTATCCAGACTTGAACCACTTGAAGTCCCTTGTATAGATTTTGCAGTGACCTCCTAGCTGGTCGTCTGGCTTATTTCCTTGCTCCTCTACAATTTGTTCTCAACCTACAGTCAGAAGGGTCCTTCAAAATGTAAGATCACTTATGTTCCCTCTCCATTCACAACTCAGTGGTTTCCGCTGCACACAGAGAAATAGTCCAAGTTCTTAAAATGGGCTCCAACGCCTTTCACAATTTACTTCCCTGTGAACAGCTTGACTTCATCTTTCCCTTGCTCATGAAGCTTCCCTACAGTGTCAACCACACTCCGTCTTCCCAATATCTGAAACCTCTTATGTTACTGAGTCTTTTTTTAGGATCTTGATCTCTGCCTTGGTAACATGGCTCCTGAGGCTTAAACAAAATTGGTGAAATGTCCACAGAGCTCTCTGGGGACTCAGAACCATAATGAACTTCACACCTAGTGTGGCATGTACAAGTGCTGGTGCTTTGAAAGTACAATCCTTGATGGAAATGCAGAGTATGAATACTACATTGTTGTTAACTCTCAAGGATTTTGGAGCAAATGAGGAAGACTTTTCCCTCAAGGGAATCAAAGCTTTACCTAACTGGACAAGGGTGTTTTATTTTTAAAGGGTTCTGTCCAGGGTGCAGAATCATCAGAGTAGATATGAATACACAGAAAATAGATGCCTCGGAATTCCGCAGGGGCACCTGACCCACAGCATTCTTCCTCCATAGTGCTGGGGTCGCCTCTATCAGTAAGTCCTCAGGCTGCTCTGCCTGCCTCTTCAGTGTCCTTTTGCTTTCATCCTTGTTGATATCCAATCAGCTTCTCAACCAGAAACTTGGTTCCTGGCAGTCATTCTCAAACCTTCTTCCATTCCTTTTATTCAACTAAAAATGGACAAATCCTGCCAATTTTACTTGTTAGATATCTCTTAATCTACCCACTTTTCTCATTCTTAACTTTTATGCCAACCACTGATAGAACTTTTTTTTTTTTTTTTGAGGCGGAGTCCCACTCTGTCGCTCAGGCTGGAGTGCAGTGGCACGATCTCAGCTCACTGTAGCCTCCGCTTCCCAGGTTCAAGCAATTCTCCTGCCTCAGCCTCCCGAGCTGGGACTACAGACGCGCGCTACCACGCCTGGCTAATTTTTTTTTTGGATTTTTGGTAGAGATGGGGTTTCACCATGTTGGTCAAGCTGGTCTTGATCTCCTGACCTCGTGATCCACCTGCCTTGGCCTCCCAAAGTGCTGGGATTATAAGTGTGAGCCACCGTGCCTGGCCCCTTCCTCCCCAACCACCCCCCCCGCCCCCGCTTCTTTTTTTGAGACAGAGTTTCACTCTTGTTGCCCAGGCTGGAGTGCAATGGCATGATCTCGGCTCACCGCAACCTCCGCCTCCCGGGTTCAAGGGATTCTCCTGCCTCAGCCTCCCGAGTAGCTGGGATTACAGGCATGCGCCACCACGCCTGGCTAATTTTCTATTTTTAGTAGAGATGGGGTTTCTCCATGTTGGTCAGGCTGGTCTCGAATTCCTGACTTCAGGTGATCCGCCGGCCTCGGCCTCCGAAAGTGCTGCAGTGTGAGCCACCTTGCCTGGCCACAACCTTTTTTTTTTTTTTTTTTGAGACGGAGTCTCGCTCTGTCGCCCAGACTGGAGTGCAGTGGCGCGATCTCGGCTCACTGCAAGCTCCGCCTCTCGGGTTCACGCCATTCTCCTGCCTCAGCCTCCCAAGTTGCTGGGACTACAGGCGCCTGCCACCACGCCCAGCTAATTTTTTTTGTATTTTTAGTACAGACGGGGTTTCACCATGTTAGCCAGGATGGTCTGGATCTCCTGACCTCATGATCCACCCGCCTCGGCCTCCTAAAGTGCTGAGATTACAGGCGTGAGCCACTGCGACCGGCCCCGGCCACAACCTTTTTACTCACATATCCATATCTACTCCTGTCTCCATTTGGTACATTTGATACAGCCAGCGTATTAATCTTAAAAAGGAAATCTGATGTCACAATACTGCTTAAAAATCATTCAATTAATTCCAGCACTTTGGGAGGCCAAGGCAGGAGGATCACAGGTCAGGAGATTGAGACCATCCTGGGCAACATGGTGAAACCCCATGTCTACTAAAAATACAAAAATTATCTGGGCCAGGTGATCAAGGTCAAGGTGATAAGTTGTGTTGATAGCACACCTTGATATCATGTGATGAAAAGGCATTTAATCTTTGTGGTATTGTTTCCCCAAAACCCATAATCCCAGGAAAACATCAAATGTAAATTTGGGGACATTCTACAAAATACCCAACCAGTATTTCTCAAAACTGTCAAGGTCATCAAAAACAAAAAGTCTGAGGAAAATTTCACATTTAAGAGGAGCCTATAGGCAGGGCACGGTGGCTTACACCTGTAATCGCAGCACTTTGGGAGGCCGTGGCGGGTGGATCACAAGGTCAGGAGTTCAAGACCAGCCTGGCCAACATAGTGAAACCCTGTCTCTATTAAAAATACAAAAATTAGCCAGCATGGTGGCACATGCCTGTAATCCCAGATACTAGGGAGGCTGAGGCAGGAGAATCGCTTGAGCCTGGGAGGCAGAGGTTGCATTGAGCCTAGATAGTGCCATTGCACTCCATCCTAGGTGACAGAGTGAGACTCCAACTAAAAAAAAAAGAGGAGCCTATAGAGACACAGTGTGGTATCCTGGATTGGATCCTAGAACAGAAAACAGATATCACTGATGTCACTGGAAAAACCAGTAAAAAAAGTTTGGAGTCTATTTAATAGTAATATATCAGTGTTTCTTAGTTTTGTCAAATGTGCCATGGTAATGTAAGATCTTAACATTAGGGGAAACTGGATAAAGGATATGTGGGAACTGTTAGTATTATCTTTGCAACTTTTATGTGAATTTCAAATGATCCCAAAATGTTCATTAAAAAACAAACAGATGGCTGGGCTCGGTGGCTCAAACCAGTAATCCCAGCACTTTGGGAGGCGGGGGCAGGCAGATCACAAGGTCAGGAGATAGAGGCCATCCTGGCTAACACGGTGAAACCTCGTCTCTACTAAAAAAAAGTACAAAAAATTAGCCAGGCGTGGTGGCAGGCGCCTGTAGTCCCAGCTACTTGGGAGGCTGAGGCAGGAGAATCGCTTGAACCCAGGAGGCAGAGGTTGCAGTGAGCCAAGATTGTGCCACTGCACTCCAGCCTGGGTGACAGACAAAACAAACACAAACAAACAAACAGACACTGGCCGGGTGCGGTGGCTCATGCCTGTAATTGCAGCACTTTGAGAGGCCGAGGCGGGTGGATCACCTGAGTTCAGGAGTTCAAGACCAGCCTGGCCAACATGGCAAAACCGTGTCACTACTAACAATACAAAAAATTAGTCGGGCATGGTGGCAGGAACCTGTAATCCCAGCTATTTGGGAGGCTGAGGCAGAAGAATTGTCTGAACCCAGAAGACAAAGGTTGCAGTGAGCTGAGATAGATCATGCCATTGCACTCCAGCCTGGGTGACAGAGCGAGACTCTGTCTCAAAAAAAAAAAAAAAAAAAAAAAACAGAGAAACGAAATACAAGCTCATGTCATCTGGACCCAGGTTCTTCAGCTTCATCTTGTGCCTCTCTCCTCTTGGCTCTTGGTTGATTAGCCATTGGGGCCACCTTTCAATTCCAATATCATGCCATGTTTCCCTTTAGAACCTTTGTATATACAGTTGTTTCTTCATGAAAAATTTTCCAGTTTTTCTCTCTTCCCTGTTCTCACTCTCTCACCTAAAGAATGCATACTTAGCCTTGTGATTTCAGCTGAAAAGTCATTTCCTTGGAGTGGGGGTGGGGGTGATGGTGGAACAAGGGAAGGAGGGGTCGGTCACCAGCAACCTCCTAATCTATCTAAATGGAGAGAATGCTCTGTGCAGGCTGGCTATATTATCGTTTGCATGATAATTTTATTTCTTCCTGCAAATTGGCACTTGGTTTATACATTGATTAGTGGTAGTACTTCCCAAACACAACCAGTGAGACCGCATGGCAGTTGGTTATTGGGTTTTCTCTGGTGACACTGTGGCTTTTCTTTTAAATTTCTACAATGACTACCTACCACCCCGAGCTGAGGCAGTCAACTCCTTCTGAAAACGACGTGCCACCCTTAAAGTGCGTGGCAGCACTTCAGCTATAGCTCCATCAGCAAAGAGTACAATGGGGTTTCTTCTCTTGACCTGAAATTTCAACAGCAGCTGGGGATTTTATTAGCTTAATAAGTTGCTCTTCCCACCTCGTTGTCGCATGACACAGCCTTCCCTCCCTGACTCAGCAACTATCTGCTGAGCATCCGTTCCACACCAGGCCTGGTGTTGAGCAGTGAAGATACAGGTGACTGCAGAACATGGGCCGGTCTCATACTTCACAGGATGAACAAGAACAGAGCTACAGAGCTAATAAAACAGTGCTGTGACAGAGGAGGAGGTGCATTTTAGTGTCAGTTTTGGAGATCCTGGGTTAGAATCTGATAACCTTTATGTAGTATGTACGTGAGCTAGGGCAAGACACTTAGGATTTCCAAACCTGTTTCCTCTTCTATAAAAATACTGTAATAATATGTACTTTGTGATTCGTTTTGAGGAACATAGAAATTACATAAGAAATTTAACTTGGCACCTGGCATTTAGTAAACTCAAAAATGGTACCTATTATCACTGGCCTTATTGTAGTCCAGATGCCCGTTCTCCTCTCATCCTCCAGTTTTTGTTTTTGTTTTTTTTTAGACGGAGTCTCGCTCTGTTGCCCAGGCTGGAGTGCAGTGGCGCAATCTCAGCTCACTGCAAGCTCTGCCTCCCGGGTTCACGCCATTCTTCTGCCTCAGCCTCCCAAGTAGCTGGGACTACAGGCGCCCACCACCACACCTGGCTCATTTTTTGTGTTTTTAGTAGAGACGGGGTTTCACCGTGTTAGCCAGGATGGTCTCGATCTCCTGACCTCGTGATCCGCCCGCCTCGGCCTCCCAAAGTGCTGGGATTACAGGTGTGAGCCACTGTGCCTGGCCTCATCCTCCAGTTGTTAAATTTTTCCCATACTAATCAGCCTTATGTTTACCCACAAGAATCCATTCACATGACTGTGCAATAAGGACCACTGAATATTTTGTCAGGGAGAGAGGTGAGGGGCCACATAAAATATAACCGAAAAAAATTCCTCTTAGACATTTTTATTCTTCAAAGCAAAGTTTCTCTTCCTGGCTGTGTTGTTTCCAGGGACTTTTCCCTTCTTTCCTCTCCCTCCAATGCAGGAGAAACTAGCCTTCTTATCCCCACAATCTTTTCTTTGTATTTGAGTGATTTCCCTCTACTCTTCCCTTTGGGAAGCAACTTTAAGTCCTGTAGTCATCTTATGTAAGCAGTTGAGGGATCATGTTTTTATCATTTTGGCTTCTAGCTCTCTACCCCAAGTGTCTTTCAGAAGTACTTCTTAAAAAAAGAAGTCATACACATGGTACTTTCCTAGGAGGAGTTCTAGTGAATAAAACACCTGTCACTCAGACTGGAGTGCAGTGGTGCTCACTGCAGCCTCGACCTCCTGGGTTCAAGTGGTCTTCCTGCCTCAGCCTCCCAAGTAGCTGGGATCACAAGTGTATGCCACCACAACTGGCTAATGTTAAATTTTTTTTGTAGATATGGAGATCTTGCTTTGTTGTCCAGGCCAGTCGGGAACTCTTGAACTCAAGTGATCCTCCCCTCTCAGCCTGCGAAAGTTTTGGGATTACTGGCATGAGCCACTGTGCTCAGCTACATGTTTTTTGACTTAACACATAGGGTCAACTAAAATTCCATGTTTTTCACATGATGGTCTCTCCTATCACATGCTTTCATAAAGTTTATTTAACAGTTAAAAATTTTTTTGAACTTTTATTTTGCACTAATTTTAGTTTTACAGAAAAGTTGCAAAAATAGTACACTTCATCTAGCTGCCACCAACATTAACATCTTATATAGTCATAGTACGACTATCCAAAGAAGGAAATTAACATTGACACAGTATGATTAACCAATCTACAAATCTTACTGGTATTCCCCAGTTTTCTCACTAATGTCTTTTTCTGGTCCAAAATCTAAAAGAGATCATGCAATTTAGTTGTCATGTCTCCTTAAAGCTGTGACAATTCCTCAGTCTTTTGTCTTTCATGACTTTGGGACTTCTGAAGATTACTAGTCTGGCATTTTATAGAATGTCCCTCAATCTGGGTTTGATGGTTTCTCATGATTAGATTGAGGTTATGCATTTCCGGCAGGAATACAACAGAAAGCTGTGTCCTTTCCAGTGCATCATACTGGGGGCAACATATGTCATCTTATTAGTAATGCTAACATTGACTACTCAGTTAAAGTGGTGTCTGCTAGGTTTCTCCACTATTAAGTTTCTTGTGGGGATATATTTTTGAGATTATGGTGTTTTTGCGATTATGATGTTTCTCATCATTCTTCCACCCACTAAACTTAGCATCCATCAACAGTTTTCATCTGCAACAATTATAACTGCAATGTTTGCTTAATGGTGATTTTCCATTTCCATTATTCCTTCCACATTTATTAACTGGAATTATGTGATAAGGAAGCATATCTCTTCTCTCGTAGTTATTTATTCATATCAGTGTGCACTATGGATATTTATTTTATGGGTTATGATGTAAGATTATCATTATTTTGTTGCTCAGATTGTCCAAGCATTAGCCATTGGGAACCCCGATTCAGCTCCTGGCTCCCTTTTGTCATGCTCCCTTCCTTTCAGAGCATGTCCTTGCTTTGTGGTACCACAAGATACTCCAGTCTTGGCTCTGATTTTCACTGCCCCAACTCTAGAATCAGCCATTTCTCCAAGAAGCTCTTTTTTTAAAAAAAAAAATTGGAAAATGATATTAAGAAACCAAGATCTTGTTGTTAGATTTCATTGCTACTCGTGTGTTATTGCTTCCAGGTCCTCTCACAAACAGAGCTAGTTAATAAAATACAGGGGAAAAATGTAAATAAAGATATTTCTATATATTTTGTATCTTTTTTTTTTTTTTCTTAACACAATAGTTTATTTATTGAGTGCCTCCTCTCCCCAGTCCTTGCAGTCTCTAGGTCACTTTTTCTGCTTGTAGATTTTGTGCACAAGACCCAGAAAGATGGCTGGGAGCAGGGGCGCTGCGGACTGTTCAGTGAGACCCATAATGTGGCTGTAACCGTCTTCCTCATACTGCAAGAACACGGCCGGCAGATCCAGCTCCTCATATAGTGCCTTCACCTGGACTACCTTCTTGGCCTTCTTCTGTCCGTAATTTTCCTTCCGGATCTGGTACTGTTCCAGAGTGGACCGTTGCAGACACTGAACCACCACCAGCCAGCTGCATTTGTTGTCCTGGATGCCAGTGCCAACTTTGCGGGTCACAATGGGGTCCCCAAAGAGGTCAAGGTAATCATCCTGAACTTGAAAAAACTCTCCCATCTCCAGTAGGATCTTCTAAGCATTGGCGTGCTCCTTCTCACCATCAAGTCCTACCATGTGCATGACTGCAGCTGCAGGAAGGTAGAAAGAGTAGAAAGCTGTCTTGTACTTGACAATAGATTTGTACCTCTTTTCAGTGAATCTGCCAAAATCCACATGGTCCTAGGGGGCTGTGATGAGGTCCAGGGTCTGCCCAATCTCAGGCTGATAGGAAATCTGCAGGAAGAGCTCAATCAGGTTCCGGTAATAGGGCTGCGCTCGGCAATAGAGCTTCAGCAGGTAGTAGATACACGCTTCCAGAAGGATAGCATAATTGATGGCATCCTACCCCACACTCGTCTTCTGATAACAGCAGATCTGTCCCCAGCGGGTGAGGGATGAATCCATGATGTCATCTGTCACCAGGAAGAAAGCTTGCAGCATTTCCACACACCAGCCCACAGTCAGGGCCCTCTGGAGACTATCAGCATCCTGTTTCCTTAGCTGCACCAGCTCCTGGAATGCTACTAGCACCATCAAACCCCAGTGATACTTGTTTCCAATGGCATTGTACTCCAGGACCTCCTTGAGCCGGGCAATAGCATCTCCTGTCTCTGAGTGCCCCATGTCATCCTCAGTCAACACTCCAACGATCTGGGAGAAGTGCTGAAAGAAATCCTGCTTTTCTTGGGCATAAACATCTGATTTCTGGTCCCCATTCATTCTGAGGGAGGAGCAAAGGGCTGTGTTCCTGGATGTGGGTTCCTGCCGTATCTATCTGTGTGTGTACACTAAAAACCACGTGTTCATACCTCGGATTGACACCTCTGATTCTAATCCAAAACAACAGGGGTCATTCTAGCCTTCCCCCTTTTCTTATTTGTAACTTGTTTTTCCAACAGGGAGAATCCCGATTGTCATTGGTCACAACAAATTTACTTATTTGTTCAATGATATACAGACACAGATAAGGTAGATTCACAATTGCTAATTTATACCCCTGTGAAAAACAAATGTACTAACCAGAGGACAATATTTGTATGAAGTTGTTTTTGTCTTTAGTCTTATGACACAGTCAAAATAAAAGTTTCCTAAATTACTTAAGTATTTTCTTCTCCACCCACTTTGTGGTGGTGATGTTAGTTATTTATTAACACAGGTTTTTTTTTTTTTCTGCTTGCATTCTATTTTGGCTTGCCTCCACACCCTGGTTGACTGGATGTATGTGTGTATGTGAAACATTACCATGGTTCTGAGGCAGAACTATACACAAAGCTACAATCGGAGAAATGCTACTCTCTCCTCATCACTGCTACTCCATTCCCATCCTCCCATTGTTTCCACCCAGCTCTCACCCTTTCCCTGTAGGTACCCAAAGCTTGTTTTTGGTTTATGTTTACTGCATTCCCCCTATAATGTATATTTTCTTTTATCTCTTTTATTTTAGGAAGATATAATTCACATAACATTAAACTCCCTTTTAAAATGTTCAATTCAGTGGTTTTCAGTATAGTCAAGAGTTGTACAACTATCACCACACTCTAACTTTAGAACATTTTCATCAACTCAAAAAGAAATCCTGTACCCCAGTTCCACCAGTTGTCCCAGGCAACCACTAATCTACCTTCTGTTTCTATGGGTTTGCCTGCTCTGGACATTTCATATAAACAGGATCATACAATACGTGGCCTTTTGTGTCTGATTTCTTTCACTTAGGATTCCTTTTTTTTTTTTTTTTTTTTTTTTTAAGACAAGGTCTTGCTCTGTCACCCATGCTGGAGTGCAGTGGCATAATCATGGCTCATTGCAGACTGCCTGGGCTCAAGCAATTCTCCTACCTCAGCTTCTCGAGTAACTGGGACGACAAGTGTGCACCACCATGCTTGGCTAATAGTTAAAAAATTATTATCTGTAGAGATGAGGTTTCACTAGGTTGTCTAGGCTGGTCTCAAACTCAAGGGCTCAAGTGATCCCCCCACCTCGGTCTCTGAAAGTGTTGGGGTTACAGGCATGAGCTAGGCAGGATACCATTTTCAAAGGCCATCTGTGTCACAGTATATACCAGTACTTCATTCCTTTTTATGACTAATATTCCAAGGTATGAAAATTCTACATTTTGTTTAGACATTTCGTCAGTTGGTAGAAACTTGACAGAAATTTCCTCTTTTTCATTATTGTGAATAGTGCTGCTATGAACACTCATAAGCAAGTTTTATGTGAACATGTTTTCTTAAGTATATATGTAGGAGTGAAATTACTGTGCCATATGACAACTCTGTATTTAACTTTTTGAGGAACTGCAAAACTGTTTTCCAAAGTGTCTGCATCATTTTACCTTCCCATGGATATGAGTTTCAATTTCTCCACATCTTTGCTAATACTTGTTTTTTCCTTTTTTTTTTTTTTAATTACAACCATGCTAGTGGGTGTGAAGTGGTATCTATTTGTGGTTTTGAAGTGCATTTCTCTAACGACTAATGATGTTGAACATCTTTCCATGTGCTTAAAGGCTATTTATATATTTTGTCTGAAGAAATGTCTATTCAAGTCCTTTGCCTATTTTTAAATTAGATTATCTGTCTTTTTATTGCTGAGTTGTAAGAGTTCTTTATATATTCTGGACGCAAATGCCTTATCAGATACATAATTTGCAAATATTTTCTCCTATTCTATAGGTTGTCTTTTCACTTTCTTGAAGGTGTCCTTTGATGCACAAATATTTAAGTTTGATGAAGTCCAATTTACCTATTTTTTCTTGTTGCTTGTGTTTTTGGGGCCGTAACTAAGAAAGCACTTATGAACTTGATGATGTAAGTGATGAAGAATTTATGCCTATTTTTCTTCTAAGTGTTTATTGTTTTAGCTCTTACATTCAGGACTTTGATCTTTTTTGAGTTAAATTTTGAATGTGATGTTAGGCAGGGGTCCAGCTACCTTCTTGCGCATGGGGACTTTCAGTTGTCCCAGCACTGACAACTAGTGTTTTAGTTCTCCTTCTCCCTCTAATGTTTTTTGACTTATTACAAATTATTAAGGGCCTTATTAATCATAGATAAAGATGAGCATATTTCCCCAGCCATGCTTATCATCTTCCTAGTAATTATTCGAAGGGTCCAAAAATTGAACGTGAGAAGTTAAGCCTTGGTCCTAACCCACAAGATGGAGAGAATGATGCCCTGGTGACAGAGCTGTTCTAATTCAAGGATGGAGGGAGTGGTAAAAGCTAAGAGGCCATCAGTTCAGCCTCACTGGCTGGCTCCTTATCCTATGGCTTTCAGTGCTAACCTCTAATGGGTAAAGCCCAAATGTCAGCTCTTCTCTCCTATTCTGGCTTAAATTCAGTATTAATCAGCTGCTAATGAATTGTTGAGCTTCTACGGGTAGCTCAGGTTGATGCTGCACTCTTTCTAGTAATCTACCCAGGAGGCCAGTTGAACTGTACTTCTCTTTTTTTTTTCTTTTTTTTTGGAGACAAGTCTCGCTCTGTTGCCCATGCTAGAGTGCAGTGGCACGATCTCGGCTCACTGCAACCTCCGCCTCCTGGGTTCAAGCGATTCTCCTGCCTCAGCCTCCTGAGTAGCTGGGGTTACAGGCACGCACCACCACGCCCAGCTAATTTTTGTATTTTTAGTAGAGACAGGGTTTCACCATGTTGGTCAGGCTGGTCTCAAACTCCTGACCTCGTGATCCACCAGCCTCGGCCTCCCAAAGTGCTAGGATTACAAGGGTGAGCCACTGCACCCAGCCGAACTGTACTTGTCTTTTAACTATTTTGCTTTGTCTACGATCTTGCTTTAACACCTCAGAATTGATCTAAAAGGTGGATGTGGGGTAGGGTTGGAAAAAAGCACCCTTTCTTCTCGTTATATAAGAAATTACATTATAGAAATTTGAGAAAAATAAAATGAAGAAAACAAAAATCACCTATATCATAATCCTCTGATATATTTTTTTTCCAGTTTTTACTATGCTTTTATAAAATAAACTTGACATTATAATAGATATTTACTTTTATACTGTTTTTTCTTTTTCTTTTTCTTTCTTTCTTTCTTTTTAAGAGACAGTCTCGCTGTGTCACCAAGGCTGCAGTGCAGTGGTGCGATCATAGCTCATTATAACCTCTTTGAACTTCTGGGCTCAGGGGGTCCTCCTGCCTCAGCCTCCTGAGTAGCTGGTACTATAGGTATGAACCGCCATGCCTGGATAATATTTTGAATATTTTTTGTAGAGACAGAGGCTCACTATGTTGCCCAGGCTGGTCTCGAACTCCTGGCCTCAAGTGATCCTCCACCTCAGCCTTGTTCTTTTCTTTTTGTTTTGTTTTGTTTTTTTGAGACGGAGTCTCACTCTGTCACCCAGGCTGGGGTGCAGTGGCGTGATCTCGGCTCACTGCAACTTCCGCCTCCTGGGTTCAAGCGATTCTCCTGCCTCAGCCTCCTGAGTAGCTGGGACTACAGGTGTGTGCCACCACGCTTGGCTAATTTTTTGTATTTTAGTAGAGATGGGGTTTCACCATGTTAGCCAGGATGGTCTCAATCTCCTGACCTGGTGATCCACCTGCCTTGGCCTCCCAAAGTGTTGGGATTACAGGCGTGAGCCACCTCACCTGGCCGTTTTTTTCTTAACATTATAATATAACCATTCTTTCATTTAAAAATTCTTTTAAAACATTAGTGAAAACAGAGATGTGTCTAATTTCACAAGGTACAAATTTTTTACATGGAGATTGTTTTTAGCTTTTTACTATTATAAATATTTCCAAAATAAACATGTATGTACATAAATATTTTTTCCAGATAATTACTGTCTTAGGTTAAATTACCAGATCTAGAATTATCTGACCTAAATCTATGAATACAGTTAAGCTCTTGGAGAATACTGCCATATTGTTTTTCAAAAAGCTTGCTGTAGACCAGGCGCATGGCTCATGCCTGTAATCCCAGCACTTTGGGAGGCTGAGGAAGGCAGACAACTTGAGGTCAGGAGTTCAAGACCAGCCTGGCCAACGTGGTGAAACCCTATCTCTACTAAAAATACAAATAATTAGCCAGGCATCGTGGCAGGCACCTGTAGTCCTAACTACTCAGGAGGCTAAGGCAGGAGAATCGCTTGAACCTCGAGGCGAAGGTTGCAGTGAGTCAAGATGGCTCCATTTTACCATCTAGCCTGGGTGACAGAGTGAGACTCTGTCTCAAAAACAATAACAACAACAAAAACCAAAGAGCTTGCTGTAATTCACACTTTCATTGACTGTCGTATGAGAGTGAGTGCCCTTTTTACCCCAAAACTTTGCACCTTAAGACAGGGTAAGAAGCAATATGATGAAAAGGAGGAGGTAAATGGAAAAGGGAGATCAGGCGGTAAATGGAAAAGGGAGATCAGGCCATCACTTGAGAGAGAATATTCATTTCTGAGTTCTCTCCTTCTACATGCGTATGTGATGGGGCTATTTCGCCATTCTGATTTTCTTGGGGGCTTTTAGCCTTGCCTTATCATGCATCTAGGGAAACAAAAGATCTTCAATCATAAGATGCTTTGGTGCTGCTGGCATTCAAACTTATCATTTGACAGGGAGATGAAGGAAATTAAATTGCACAGTCTGGACACTTTGGAACATCCTTCCTCCCTCTGTCTTTTCTTCTCACTCTTCACATCTGATTGACAAATCCTGCCACTCCACCTCCTCTCTGTCACCTCCTCTCCATACCTATCACATTCTCTAGTTCAGGCTGTCATCATCCTTCACTTGAATAGAATGAACAAATTACCTATGGTCTATTTATCGAACAGTATACATACAGTAGTGAAAATCATGAACTAGGGCTAAATTTTTATTTTAAAATGCAGTTAGATTTGTTACAAGTTGGATGCATCTAAATTATCAAACTAAAATATCATGCCAAATTTGTTGTTTTCTTACAACTTTATCATAGGTCTTTGCTGAGAAAACTTACTTGAGGTCTATAGCTATGTCTCTATATTGTATCTACATCTCCATATGAAACAGAGCATTTCCGCTCTTTCATACTCCATCATTGTGAATGAAATTAAATAGGAACTTTCAAGCTGGTAGGGAAGAAACCGATGGCAATGCTTGAGGAGGAGAGGGATCAAACGAAATGCTGAATTGTGAGGGAAATCCACCTTAACGTGATTCATGTCAAATTCAGAAATTTTAATATTTGTAGTAAACTCTCATGTCCACACTCCAGAGAAGGTCTGAGAGTTGAATATAGCTTAGAAGGCAAGGAAAATTGAGAGTAGAGAAATGCTGTGTTTCACCTCTGTTGCATGCACTTAAGAGGAAGAATTTATAAATGGCAGACTTGGGTTACTTTGCTATTCTATTTTAGCTCCTATTTTTTGTCATTTTTCTTGATGTTTTCTTCTCTTTTATTGTAGTATCTTTTTTTTATACATGGTAACTATGGACAGCAAAATTTCTTACAAACTTATTTCCTGAAAGTAAAATGAGAGGAAGAATTTATAAATGGCAGACTTGGGTTACTTTGCTGTTCTATTTTAGCTCCTATTTTTTGTCATTTTTCTTGATGTTTTCTTCTCTTTTATTGTAGTATCTTTTTTTTATACATGGTAACTATGGACAGCAGAATTTCTTACAAACTTATTTCCTGAAAGTAAAATGATATCCATTTGGGAGAATACTTGGGAATATCTTGTTAATTTGAAGAGGCACATACCATGTAACCCAGAAATTGTACCTGTAGGTGTATATCCTAGGGGAACTCTTGCACATATGCACAAGGAGACATGTACAAGTATGTACTTGCCACATTGTTGGTTATGTCTTCTATTAATAGAAGAATGATCAAATTACCTATGGTCTATTTATTGAACAGTATAACATACAGCAGTGAAAATAATGAACTAGGGCTACATGTATCAACATGGTGAATCTTGAAACCATAATGCTGAGGGAAAAAGAAGATGGCGTAAGAATACTGATAGTATAACAGCATTTGAAACAGTGTGGCATAGCCATGCAGATGTTCTGGTGTCAGGCTCACTTGGTTCAAACCTGCTTCTGTTCTTTCCTAACGTTAAGACCTTGGTAAGTCTCGAACCTTGATTGGCCTTCATTTTCTTATCTGTAAGAAAGATTTTCTTTCCTCATTTTCTTATCTGTAAAGTGGGGATAATATTTTCCACATCTTATGGTTATTGTGAAAATTACAATGTTAGTACTAAAGTAGTAAGAGGAATACATAGCAGGATTATATTTATGCAGTGCATATTCCATCTAAAATCATGCAAAACAATACTGTATTTGTATAAGAATGTGCATATGTTGGTAAAAGTACATACAGATAAATGAGTGAGAATGATAAGCACAAATTTATGATAGTGGTTATCTCCTGGAGGAAGGGATATTTCTTGAGCTGTAGTGGGTACATGATTGTTTGTTGTTATACTTCTTATGCCTTTGTGTATGACTGAACTATTTCATGATAAAATTTAAATCAAATGAATGAAATTTATTCTTAAAACTATAAATACAGTGTAACCAAATTTCTGAGAAATTGGAAACACGAGGAAAAACTCCAAATTATACCATCTTACCTCACAATTTTTAAAAAATTAAGTAATTTCTCCAACAACTGAGTGAGACTGGTGAATGAGAATGTTATTTTTGTAGCATTTTTTTTTTTTTTTTTTTTTTGGAAAGAGTCTCGCTCAGGCTGGGGTGCAGTGGCGTGATGTTGGCTCAGGGCAACCTCCGCCTCGCAGGTTCAAGTGATTCTCCTGCCTCAATCTCCTGAGCAGCTGGGATTACAGGCATGTGCCACTATGCCAGGCTAAGTTTTGTATTTTTAATAGAAACAGGGTTTCTCCATGTTGGCCAGGCTGGTCTCGAACTCCTGACCTCAGGTGGTCCACCCACCTCAGCCTTCCAAAGGGGGATTACAGGCGTGAGCCACTGTGCCTGGCCAGCAGCATTCTTCGTAATAGCCAAAACATGGACTCAAGCCGAATGGCCACCAACAGGAGAAGGGATAAACACAATGTGGTATAGCCACACAATGGAATACAATTCAGCAATAAAAGGAATGAAATGCTGGTATATGCTACCACTTCAGTGAAATCCAAAATCATTATGCCCAGCAAAAAGAGCCAGACAAAAAAGGCCACATACTGTATGATTCTATTTGTATGAAATGTCTAGAAAAGGCAAATCTGTAGAAGTAAAGAGTAGATTAGTGGTTGGCTGGGGCTGGGAAAGGAACAAGGAGTAACTGCAGATGAGCATGAAGGACTTGGGGGGTTGATGGAAATATTGTACAACTCAGTGGTTGTGATGATTGCAGAACTTTGTATAATTACTCAAACAAACTGCATTGTACACTTAAAAGGGTGAATATTGGCTGGGCACGGTGGCTCACGCCTGCAATCCCAGCACTTTGGGAGGCCAACGGGGGCGGATCACAAGGTCAGGAGTTTGAGACCAGCCTGGCCAATATGGTGAAACACCATCTCTACTAAAAATACAAAAATTAGCCAGGCATGGTGGTGGGCACCTGCAGTCTCAGCTATTTGGGAGGCTGAGGCAGGAGAACTGCTTGAACCCAGGAGGTGCAGGTTGCAGTGAGCTGAGATCATGCCACTGCACTCTAGCCTGGGTGACAGAGTGAGACTCCGTCTCAAAAAAAAAAAAAAGAGTGAATGTTGTAGTATATGTGTCAAGAAAGCTGTTTTAAAAAGCAGCCTTGGCTGGGCATGGTGGCTTAGGCCTATAACCCCAGCATTTTGGGAGGCCAAGGTGGGTAGATCACTTGAGGCCAGGAGTTTGAGACTAGCCTGGGCAGCATGGTGAAACCCCATCTCTACAAAAAATTCAAAAGTTAGCCAGGCATGGTGGCAAGCATCCGTGGTCCCAGCTACTCGGGAGGTTGTGGTGGAAGGATTGCTTGAGCCCCATGGGGAAAAGAAAGAGAGATCAGATGGTTACCATGTCTGTGTAGAAAAGGAAGACATAAGAAACTCATTTTGATCTGTACTAAGAAAAATTGTTTTTGCTTTGAGATGCTGTTAACCTGTAACTTTAGCCCCAACCCTGTGCTCACAGAAACATGTGCTGTAATGAATCAAAGTTTAATGAATTTAGCGTTGTGCAGGATATGCCTTGTTAACAATATGTTTGCAGGCAGTATGCTTGGTAAAAGTCATCGCCATTCTTCATTCTCTATTAACCAGGGACACGATGCACTGCAGAAAGCTGCAGGGACCTCTGCCCAAGAAAGCCTGGGTATTGTCCAAGGTTTCCCCGCACTGAGACAGCCTGAGATATGGCCTCATGCGAAAAGAAAGGCCTTACCATCCCCCACCCTGACACCCGTAAAGTGTCTGTGCTGAGGAGGATTAGTGAAAGAGGGAGGCCTCTGCAGTTGAGATAAGAGGAAGGCTTCTGTCTCCTGCTCGTCCCTGGAAATGGAATGTCTTGGTGGAAAGCTGACCATTCCCATTTGTTCTATTCTGAGATAGGAGAAAACTGCCCTGTGGCTAGAGGCGAGATACGCTGGCAGCAATACTGCTCTGTTACTGTTTGCTACACTGAGATGTTTGGGTAAAGAGAAACATAAATCTAGCCTACGTGCACATCCGGGCACAGTACCTTTCCTTGAACTTATTCATGATACAGATTCCTTTGCTCACATGTTTCCCTGCTGACCTTCTCCCCACTTGTTGCCTTGCTATACTCCCCTCGCTAAGATAGTAAAAATAATGATCAATAAATACTGAGGGAACTCAGAGATGGGCGCTGGTGTGGGTCCTCTGTATGCTGAGCGCCGGTTCCCTGGGCCCACTGTTCTTTTTCTGTACTTTGTCTCTGTGTCTTATTCCTTTTCTCAGTCTCTCATCCCACCTGACGAGAAATACCCACAGGTGTGGAGGGGCTGGCCCCCTTCAGAGCCCAGGAGGCAGAGATTGCAGTGAGCCAAGATCACACCACTGTACTCCAGCCTGGGTGACAGAACAAGACCTTGTGTCAAAATAAATAAATAAATAATAAAACTGCAATCCTGCCCCGCCTCCCTCCCTATTTTTCTCCATAGGACTATTTCTATGCCCTTCACTCTATGCCCTCCTCCATTTGTTTACCATTTTTATTTATTTTGGGTTTATCTTCTCATCATAGCTTCTTACAAACATAAATACATATGTATATATTTTCATATCCTTTACTGCTTCTTGTACTAAAGGTGCATACTATAAACACCATTCTGAACCAGTTATCCTGGAGCTACATGATCTTCATCTCTTTCCTTTTCATTGATGCATAGTCCTCCATCACGTGGATGTATCATAGTTTTTTAAAACTAGTCCCACATTGATAATTTTGGGTTGCTCTCAGTCTTTTGCTATTGCAATAATACCATAATAAATAGCTTTGTGCATAGGTCTTACACATCTTACCCCTCAATTTTGAAAATTAAGTAATTTCTCCAACAACTGAGTGAGACTGGTGAATGAGAGTGTTATTTTTGCAGCATTATTATTATTTTTGAGACAGAGTCTCGCTCTGTTGCCCAGGCTGAAGTGCAATGGCACGATCTCGGCTCACTGCAACCTCTGGGTTCAAGCAATTCTCCTGCCTCAGCCTCCCTAGTAGCTGGGATTACAGGCACCTGCCACCATGCCCAGCTAATTTTTGTATTTTTCAGTAGAGATGGGGTTTCACCATGTTGGCCAGGCTGGTCTCGAACTCCTGACCTCAAGTGATCCACCCACCACAGCCTTCCAAAGTGCTGGGATTACAGGCGTGAGCCACCATGGCTGGCCCAGGCTACACCTACTCTTAAAGGGGACCTTGTGCAACATGATGATGTAGCTCTGAATGCATCAAAGGTGAAGAGATAGAAAGGCATGTCTTTTATCTTGGCTGTTGGGGAGGTTGGGGAAATTCATTGCCTCTCATGTAGCCTGCAATCCCACCTTTGAAAGCAGTACACACACTCCAGCTGTCCTACAGTAGACACATACCTTCTCCCTGCCAGGATAAATACATTTAACACCATGATCTGCCCTGCTGTTTTTGCACAGCAGAATTTTGGTGTTTTGCTCATGAATTGTCTGCAAATGATACTATAACATGATTTGAGCCCAATATTCAAGTACTCAGTAAGCAGAGTTGCTAACTGACACCTGCATCTGACTCAAGGTGGACTAAATACCAGGCCACACCTCTTGATCAACTGACATCGGCTGCAAAAATAGGCAGTAGAAAAAGCTCAAACAATTTGGGAGGATTGTTGTGGTAGGGAAGAGGAAACAAGTCCTGTAATAATGCAGGTAGACAAACATGCCCACAGACAAAGGAGCTCTGTTGGCCACTGCTTCATTTGTAGGTGCCACATGTGAGGTAAACCATACCCACTGATGACAGGGAGCCACCTGTGCCATACCTGACTATTCATCTCTAACCTGCCCTGCCCAACACCTTGCCCTCATTTCTCTAGAATAGAGTGAAGATGTGCGATGAAGGCTATCTGGTTTCTAGGAACTACGGGAAGATAGAATCTGTTTACACAATGGTGGACTCTTCTGCATTAGGGAGCTTTGTAGATTGGGCTCTAGTCGAGCAGATCTGGTTACCAATTTGTCTCAATGCTGGAAACTCACAACCCTGCCAAGGCACAGAATCCCTAACCCTTAAATGCAACTGTTTCTTCCAAATGCCCTGCTACAAAGGGCATGGAAACAAAGGTTGCAACTGCCTGCAACCACTTCCTTTTGGCATTCACAAAGAATCACCCTCTCATCTAGCATTGAACCCAGTGCTCCTGGCTTTCATTTGTTTCCCTGGCTCTTTACTTTGGCTTTTCAGATCGGCTTCTAATCTTATTTCAGGACCCGTTCAAATTTTTCTTCTCTGATGTATAGGCCCAGGACTGTTGCCAGTAAATTCTGACTCTCAAATCTTCTTGCTTTGTTGATTGTGGTGGTACTACTACCCTGGGTAAAAAACTCCTTCCGCTAACTTCCGCCCCCAAAAACTCCTACAGGCTGGGCTAGTTCACTAACCTTTGCAATGAGAAGCTCAGATGCTGAAGCTTTATTTTTATTTTTATTTTGAGACGGAGTCTCACTCTATCGCCCAGACTGGAATGCGGTAGCAGAATCTAGGCTCACTACAACTTCCACCTCCTGGGTTCAAGCAATTTTCCTGCCTCAGCTTCTCAAGTAGCTGGGACTACAGGCATGTACCACCACGCCTGGCTCATTTTTTTGTATTTTCAGTAGAGATGGGGTTTCAACATATTGGTCATGCTGGTCTCGAACTCTTGACCTCAAATAATCTGCCCGCCTCGGCCTCCCAAAATTCTGAGATTACAGGCGTGAGCCACTGTGCCTGGACACTGAAACTTCACTTCAGCAAACTGCTGACTGATGGGTCTCTCGGCATTCCTACCTATCTCTCCAGTAGCTGGAGTACTGCCCAAATACACAGCCAACTTTTGAACAAGAGATCCAGGAACTACCTTCTTCTCTAAGGAACTGATTCCTTCAGTGCTGGGTTCCAGAGGTGCTGAGACATCAAAACTGGCAAACTTGCTCTTAGAGGAAGAAGACTGAGTTGTCGGGTATCACAAAGGCAATGACCCTTAAGTTCTCAACATTGTTCCTCAATCCCTACCCCAGAGGGTGGCTAACTAGGTATTAATACTTTCTTAAGTAAAAGAATGGAGAACTCATCATGTTCATGGGCCAAAGAAGATTGTGAGCGCAATTCTGAAGTGAGACCAGCTGGGTTCAAATTCAGCTCCACTACCTCCTGGCTATGGGACTGGAAATTATTTAACCTCTCTGTGTTTCAGTTTCTTCATTTGTAAAATGGAGATGATGATGGTAACAGCAGCTACCTCTAAAGACTATTGTGAGTTTTAAATGAATTATTACGTGTCACAAAAGTGGTCAATAGCTGTTAGTTACTATTATTACTGGGCCAATTTGGAGACCTGGATATTTACAGAATTAAACTTCCAGGGCACATATAACTTTGTCTACATAAGAAGGATGATGGACAGAAAGTAACTTTGTAGACATACTTGGTCAAATTGAATAGTTGATGATGTCCTTGTCTGTGTAATACTCCAGGGGTACCCAAAGAATCAGAAATGGAATTCTCTACAACTTCTTAGAAGGCTAATTATATAAGTATCTTAATGGCAGCTTAATTTACTTTTGCTTGATACAAGTTTCTATTTATAATCTACTCTCTCCATTGCATCTCCAAGTCAATACTCAGAATAATGTATTTTAAATCCTAGGGCAGATTATTGAGACTTATCTTATTGACTTGGAGATTTGGATTATTCCTAGTATGTTTTCTTCCATCTTCAAATAGTAGTTTCTCTAGAACATCAAAGACATTCAGAAGTGGTTCATATTCCACTTTTCTAACTTCACTGTCCTACTGATATACTAAAGAAAAAAAAAAGAAATAGTAGATGTTATTTAAGAATCTTATTTTCCCATCACCTGCCAGAAAAACGGTGAAAGACAAGGTATTGTTTCACTTTGGGTAAGACAGCAGCTTCCTAACAGTTCAAGAACCTGTTCACCCTCTGCTCTGATCACAGACTTACCCACCCCTACGTCTATATAATATATGCCCCCCAACAGTGTGGTAGGGGACCACGGTCTAGACTGAATCCCCCTAAGGAAGTCCCCCCTCTTTTTGCCACCAAGCTTTCAATTCTTATGTACCTAACCTTTAAGGTTCCTGGGATTCCTTTGTAAAATTGTATTGTGCCAAGACCATGAAGAAGAGGCCCTTTGACAGACCAGAGGGAGGCACATCTGGAGGAAGGATGCCGGTAAGGAATAGATGAAAGAGGATAAATAGAAAATACCTGACCATGTGTACCCATGAAGATTAAATGAACAGACTGTCTAGTGAAATGATCTGTTATTTTAAAAAATGGATGGATTGGATAGCAAAGGTTTTGTCAAAGGAGTGAGCATTTTCTAAGGAAATGCAAATATTTCTATGTCTAGTAATTTCTAAATTACTTTTTAGCATGTGCTCAGACGGACAGACACACACACACACTTTGATTTAGGATTTTAGAATGGCTAAATATCTTTAAGCCATTGAGTAATAGTTTTTCATTCTAAATGCTTTTAGTGGCTTGTAATATTTTCCACTTTGTCCGGAATTTTGCTAAGAGCTAACATGCACGTAGGAGCAAGTTATGAAAATGGCCACACCTGCTTAGAAAAGAAGAAAGTCCCTCTTCCAGTAAGAAAGCAAGGCTATCATAAAAGACAACACCTGAAAAGCTAGTTGGGTTAACTGCGATGCATACTTCAGACACCTCCTAGCTCCGTATCTATATAACAGTTCTTGTATCTATAAAACAGTCACATTTACAGTGATTTAAAAAAAATGCTGTAACACTTCTGAGTCACCAGAGAGGACAGGGTATCATAGTTCACCAGAAAGAGGAAGATCCTGGCAAGGTTAAGGATAGAAAGGAAATATTCTTGTCCTCATACTCTCTCCTCAGCAACTCCTAAGGGCTGTTTGCTCTCAGGAAGTGGAGAGTGACCTAGTTTTAAGGACGACATATATAGTATGACATGTTGCTCTTTTGGAAGGGGAAAATATAATTGTAAAAGTCAACTGGCCGGGTGTGGTGGCTCATGCCTGTAATCCCAGCACTATGGGAGGCCGAGGTGGGTGGATCACGAGGTCAGGAGTTCAAGACCAGCCTGGCCGAGATGGTGAAACCCTGTCTCTACTAAAGATACAAAAATTAGCTGGGCATGGTGGCAGGCGCCTGTAATCCCAGCTGCTCGGGAGGCTGAGGCAGGAGAATCACTTGAACCCGGGAGGCAGAGATTGCAGTGAGCTGAGACTGCACCACTGCACTCCAGCCTGGGCGACAGAGCGAGCGAGACTCCTTCTCAAAAAAAAAAAAAAAAAAAAAAGTCAACCATTCGGCAGGGCACAGTGGCTCACTCCTGTAATCCCAACACTTTGGGAATCTGAGGCAGGCAGATCACCTGAGGTCAGGAGTTTGAGACTAGCCTGGCCAACATGGTGAAACTCCGTCTCTATTAAAAATACAAAAATTACTCAGGTGTGGTGGTGGGCACCTGTAATCTCAGTTACTATGGAGGCTGAGGCAGGAGAATCGCTTGAACCCAGGAAGTGGAGGTTGCAGTGAGCCGAGATTGTGCCATTGCACTGCAGCCTGGGCGACAAGAGCGAAACTCTGATTCAAAATAAAAAAAACAGTCAGCCGTTCAAAATAATTGCAAATTTCCCCTTCAAGGACTTGAGATATAACCATATTATCTGAAATTCTCTTTTAGGAGGCTTCACTTAACCTAAATCCATTCACTCACTCATTCAAACATTTATTGAGCATTTAGCATGTACTAGGCACTGTTGTAGGCACTGGGGATGTAACTGAACTCCGTTCTCATGAAGTTCACATTCTATTGGGGAGAGACAGGCAGGAAAGGGGAAGGAAGGAAGAAAGGAAGGAAGGAAGGAAAGAAGGAAGGAAGGAAGGAAAGAAAGATAGATGTGTCGGAGGAAAAATGAAACAGAATTAAGAGGATGGGGGATAGGGATGCTATTTTATGGAGAATCATCATAATGAGGATAGTGAATTCAGGTGATATTTGAGCAGAGACCAGAATGAAGTGAGGCAGTCAGTCACATGACAATGTGGAGGAAGAACAGATGCTAAATAGATGGAAAAGCAAGTGCAAAGTTCCTAAAGTAGTAACATGCTTGGCTTGTTTGAAGAACATCGGGAAGGCCAGTGTGATACAGTGAGAAGGGGAAGGGTGGTTTAATGAGATACTTGCGGAAGTTGCCAAGTATCCAGAGCCTTATAGGCCAGGGAAAAGACTCTGAAATACGTTGGGAAGCAACTGGAGGATTCTGAGCAGGAGAGTAACCTGATGTGACTTACACAAAGGATCATCTGGTTGCCGTGTACACAAGATACTGTAAGTAGCAAAGTGGAATAGCTCATTAAAACAGTACCACTGTAATCTAGACAAGAGAAGATGGCGACTTGAATTAGAGTCGCAGCAGTGTAGGTACTGGGAAGTAATCAGACATATTTTGAATGCAGAGCCAGCATGACTTGCTTAAAGAATGGATTTGGTAGGCCGGGCGCAGTGGCTCACACCTGTAATCCCAGCACTTTGGGAGGCTGAGGCGGGCAGATCACAAGGTCAGGAGATTGAGACCATCCTGGCCAACATGGTGAAACCCCATCTCTACTAAAAATACAAAAATTAGCTGGGCATGGAGGCACGCGGGTGTAGTCCCAGCTACTAGGGAGGCTGAGGCAGGAGAATCACTTGAACCCTGGAGTCAGAGGTTGCAGTGAGCCAAGATCGGGCCACTGCACTCCAGCCTGGCGACAGAGCAAGACTTCATTTCAAAAAAAAAAAAAAAAAAAAAGGGATTTGGTGGGTGAAAGAAAGTGAGGAGTGAGGAGTAGGGACTATCCTAAGGTTTTTGGTCTGAGCATCTAGAAGAAAAGAGCTGCCATTTACTGGAATGGTGAAGACTACAGGACAAGCAGACGAGGGTGTGTGTGTGTGTGTGTGTGGGTATGAGTTGAAAGTTGTCACCGGGCACAGTGGCTCATGCCTGTAATCCCAGCACTTTGGGAGGTCGAGGTGGGCGGATCACGAGATCAGGAGATCGAGACCATCCTAGCCAACATGGGGAAACCTTGTCTCTACCAAAAATACAAAAATTAGCCGGGCGTGGTGGTGCGTGCCTGTAATCTCAGCTACTCGGGAGGCTGAGGCAGAATAGCTTGAACCTGGAAGTTGGAGGTTGCAGTGAGCCAAGATCACATCACTGCACTCCAGCCTGGCAATAGAGCGAGACTCCGTCTCAAAACAAAACAAAACAAAACAAAACAAAACAAAACAAAACAAAACACGAAAGTTGTCTTGTACTTACACGGCCTATTAAACATCCAAATATCTAGATTGGTGCCTGCCACATAGTAGATGCTCAATATTTATTGAGTGAAAAAGGTAAGATATTGAGTAAGGCAACTGAATTAAAAAATCCAAGTATATCTATCTACTATTAACTTCTCTATATATTTAAGTATATTTACTCTTATGTTTTGCAACCATGGGGGCTCATCAGAATCCTTTACTTTTTGGTCTTGGAAGAGATATTGGAGATCCTCCAACTCACATATTCTAAATTAAGTTAAGGACCAGAGATTAAGAGACAAGTGATCAGGGCAAGCACATTTATGCTACAGCTAGAACCCAACATCAGGATTTCTGATTCTTAATTCATTGTTCCACACTACAACAAGCTCTCCTTGCCCCAAACATTAGTGCTAACTTCATATGTCCAGTGAATTACTCTTTTCAAGGAGTATATTGGAAGGGTTCTCCTTACAGACACTGACTAGTTGGAATCTATTTCACAAAGCATTAAACGCAAGTGAGAACTTCTATACGTGAAGTATTTTTTTTTTTTTTTTTTTTTTTTTTTTTTTTTTTTTTGAGATGGAGTCTCGCTCTGTACCCAGGCTGGAGTACAGTGGCGCAATCTCGGCTCACCACAACCTCTGTCTCTTGGGTTCAAGAGATTCTCCTACCTCAGTTTCCCGAGTAGCTGGGACTACAGGTGCACGCCACCATGCCCGGCTAATTTTTGTATTTTTAGTAGAGACAGGGTTTCACTATGTTGGCCAGGATGGTTTCTACCTACTGACCTCATGATCCGCCCACCTCGGCCTCCCAAAGTGCTGCGATTACAGACAGGCGTAAGCCACCGCGCCCGGCCAGTAGTCATGATTTTCAACCCTCTGGCAACGTGTTCAGACTGGTCCGAAACAGCAATGATATTTAGATGTGCATTACACAGATTATATATATTACTTGGCAATTATGTTGGCAAACAAATACATCCTTTTGTGTTCGGAATTGGTGGGTTCTTGGTCTCACTGACTTCAAGAATGAAGCCGTGGACCCTCGCAGTGAGTGTTACAGTTCTTAAAGGCGGCGTGGCGTGTCGCGAATTTGTTCCTTCTGACGTTCGGATGTGTTCTTCCTTCTGGTGGAACGAAGTTTCTTCTTTCTGGTGGGTTCGTGGTCTCACTGGCTCAGGAGTGAAGTTGCAGACCTTCACCATGAGTGTTATAGCTCATAAAGGCAGTGTGGATCCAAAGAGTGAGCAGCAGCAAGATTTACTGCAAAGAGCAAAAGAACAAAGCTTCTACAGTGTGGAAGGGGATCCCAACGCGTTGCCACTGCTAGCTCGGGCAGCCCACTTTTATTCTCTTATCTGGCCCCACCCACATCCTGCTGATTGGTCCATTTTACAGATAGCCAAGTGGTCTGTTTTGACCGGGAGCTGATTGGTGCGTTTACAATCGCTGAGCTAGACACAAAGGTTCTCCACGTCCCCACTAGATTAGCTAGATACAGAGTGTCCACACAAAGGTTCTCCAAGTCCCCACCAGAGTGGCTAGATACAGAGTGTGGGTTGGTGCATTCACAAACCCTGAGCTAGAAACAGGGTGCTGATTGGTGTGTTTACAAACCTTGAGCTAGATACACAGTGCCGATTGGTGTGTTTACAATCCGTTAGCTAGACATAAAGGTTCTCCAAGTCCCCACCAGACTCAGGAGCCCAGCTGGCTTCACCCAGTGGATCCCGCACCGGGGCTGCAGGTGGAGCTGCCTGCCAGTCCCACGCAGTGCGCCCGCACTCCTCAGCCCTTGGGTGGTCGATGGGACTGGGCGCCGTGAAGCAGGGGGTGGTGCTCGTAGGGGAGGCTTGGGCCGCACAGGAGCGGGGGCGGGGGAAGGCTCAGGCATGAGGCACCTAAGGCCCGCCAGAAATGGAGCGCAGCGCTGGTGGGCCGGCATTACTGGGGGACCCAGCACACCCTCTGCAGCCGCTGGCCTGGGTGCTAAGCCCCTCATTGCCCGGGGCCGGCCGGGCCGGCAGGGCCCTCTGAGTGCCGGCCCGCCGAGCCCACACCCACCCGGAACTCGCGCTGGCCCGCAAGCACTGCGCGCAGCCCCGGTTCCCGCCCGTGCCTCCCCCTCCACACCTCCCCGCAAGCTGAGGGAGCCGGCTCCGGCCTTGGCCAACCCAGAAAGGGGCTCCCACAGTGCAGCGTCGGGGTGAAGGGCTCCTCAAGCCGGCCAAAGTGGGAGCCCAGGCAGAGGAGGCGCCAAGAGCGAGCGAGGGCTGTGAGGACTGCCAGCACGCTATCACCTCTCACTTTGACTAGGTCTGTATAGCTAGGAAAATACTCGACTGACAGTTAGCCAGCAAACTTTTAACACAGTACGTTTTTTTGCTATGAATAAACATCTACCTGGTCTTTGGCCTGTAAGAACTTACATTCTACTTAACTTTCAACAAACCACGTATTGAGTGTCCACTGTGTCAGTGTACTAGACATGGTAAACAAAAATGGTGTCTTTAAATCAAGTAAACAAACAAAAACAAAATAATAGAAAATAATGAAAATTTTTTTAAAAAGTGCAAACACCTATTGAAAACTATGGCTCGGGTAATGCTAGAATACAAAGAATAATTAGATTTTTGTGGAATTTTCAGGAAGAGGTTTCCTGAATGAATGAGCGAGTACGGGTTTTAAGAAAAGGAATCAGCTATGGCAGGCAGGATATTCTAGGCAAGGAAACTAAGGCACTAGAAAAGCTAAAGGGTAGAAGCAAATCAGTCGTGGCATGAGTCCACACCCAGGTGTAATAGAACTGGATCACTGGCCAGGCACGGTGGCTCACGCCTGTAATCCCAGCACTTTGAGAGGCCGAGGCGGGCGGATCATGAAGTCAGGAGATCGAGACCATCCTGGCTAACATGGTGAAACACCGTCTCTACCAAAAACAAAAAATTAGCCGGGCGCGGTGGCGGGCGCCTGTTGTCCCAGCTACGCGGGAGGCTGAGGCAGGAGAATGGCCTGAACTCGGGAGGCGGAGCTTGCAGTGAGCCGAGATCGCGCCACTGCACTCCAGCCTGGGCCAAAGAGCGAGACTCCATTTCAAAAATAAATAAATAAATAAAAGAACTGGATCACTGTTTGGAGGAGGGAAACTCCACTCTTAATAACTTCCACTTGTGTTTAGTAAGTGGCGTTAATAACTCCACTTGTGTTTGTGGCTGCAAACACAAGCCAAAGCAGTGCACAATTGACATCTGAAGCCCAATGAATGTCATCAAAACAAAGCACTTAAGTTTTGTTTGGATTTGCTGCCACTAATACACATCATAAAGGCAGATTTTCACACTCATACAATTTTCTGCATTCTTCAGTATCTGTCAGCGTGTTCAAGTACTTTTAATACACAACTTAAAGTCAAGACACACTTCGGAAAACTTTTTCCGAAGAAAATGATCCAAAGAGCAGAATGTGAGTCAATAAACGGAGAAAGGCAAGCAGCGGTTTTCCATCTTCTGCGCCAGTGTGCTGTAAACTTTTACGTCAGGAAAACTATGTTTTAACCGATGAGATAATGCCTTTCACAGTGATTAGCACGGCCGGGCGCGCGGTGGCTGATGCCAGTAATCCCAGCACTTCAAGTGGCTGAGGTGAGCGGATCACCCTGAGGTCAGCGTCGAGATCAGCCTGGCCAAAATGGCGAAACCCCGTCTCTAGTAAAATACAAAAATCAGCGGGGCGTGGTGGCGCCCGCCTGTAATCCCAGTTACTCAGGAGGCTGAGGCAGGAGAATCGCTTTAAACCGGGAGGCGGAGGTTGCAGTGAGCCAAGATCGGGCCATTGCACTCCAGCCTCGGTGACAAAAAATAATAATAATAAAATAAAAAAGGGCTTAGCATAGTATCTGGCCAGTAGGAAGAAATTATGATTATTATTTTGACCTTAGACCTCTCTTAACTGTCTGAAATTCGGGTTTCTTACAGGACATAGGCGGCCTCTGAGGCTCCCGCCAGCGGAGACAATCTCCCATTAAAATAGGCATCGGTTAAATATTTGCTGAACAAAGTAAACTATCTCTCCCCGGACCCCATTGAGCGCCCACTCGAGATCCGGCCCGGAGCCGGGCGGGACTGGCCCGTGGGTCCCACACGCCGTATAAGGGGGTGGAGAACACCCCACACGCCCAGACCAATAGGCGGGGTGAACGAGGGCCGTGTTCACCACCTCAGCCCGGCTCGCGGCATGCCTTCTGCTCGCCTCCGGGCCTGCAGGGGCTTTCCATCGCAGGTCAGGCCGCGTTCCACTTCTGCCAGCAGTCCAGACACGCCCCTTCGGGTGTAATCCCCGCCCCTCACACACCTGGCCCCGCCCTGTAGGAAGCTCGGTGGTCCTCTCTGCGCCAGGTCTTCTTAGCGCCCGCCGGGGCCACGCCCACCCCCGACGCTCTGAGGTCACCTACAGGGCAGACCCTCGGTGGGCGGAGGGACGGAGGGAAGATGGCGGCAGAGACCGGAAATTGGCGCTGCCTCCCCGAATCCCGGACGGGTGCTGAGGAGGTGGTTCATCTGTGGCCAGCGGCGCTTCGGAACCCGCGCTGGGGGAACCCTGGCGACGGGGCCTGGCCCTGCTATATGCGGGGGCCTCGGCTGGAGTGAGCGGCGTGGAGGCCTCTTTCCTCCGGCTCTTTCCTTGTTGCTGCGAGAGCGAGAGGGCCGCGGGCGGCGGAGGCAGCGGGGCCGGGATGGAGGACGTTAACTCCAACGTGAACGCGGACCAGGAGGTGCGGAAGCTGCAGGAGCCGGTGAAGAAGCTGGGGAAGCAGCACGAACAGCTGAGGAGCCGCTCGCTCTGTGCTGGGGCCGGGATCCATCGGCCCGGCAGGGCGGTTCGCCGGCTTCTCCACTCCCTTCTACGGCGCGGGGTCCCCTTGGGGCTTCCCCTTGGGCCTCAGCGCAAAGTCGGGCGGCGGGGCCGGGTGGACCCGAGGGGGACGAATAACGAGGAGCTGCGGGACGCCACCTTTTTGCTGGCGGCGGGGGAGGGCGGCTTGCTGGACGACCTGGAGCGTCCGTCAGGCTAGGAGGAGGGGGAGGAGAGCTGGTGAGCGCGGGGCGCCGGGCGGGGCTGGGCGGGGACGCCCCGGGGGCGGAGGACATCCCCGAGGGTCCCTCTGGTCGGGTGCCTGGCTTTGTGTAGCCAGCCAGGTCCGCTCTCGGCGGGTACTTGTGGTCTTCTTGCTCTGGCAGAGGGGAGGTCAGTTGGAGTTGGGGGTTCGAGGCTTGAGAGTACAGGGCTTGTAGCTCCTTCTCTGGATTGTGGACCCTCTGGGTGCTGGGACCTATTGGGGTTGGTGGGTTGGTTGGATCCAGAAGGGCTGTTCGCCGTGGGGAGGAGTCGGAGGTGGGAAACTGCTTTGTAGGCAGAGATTCTGCTTTGTATAAGAGACCAGAGCTGGTCTGGGCGTTTTGGATGTTGGGGAGGGGTTTGGCTTGATGAGGTATCCCAAGTTCGGGGGTGCAGACCAAAGTCGCCTACGTCTATGCAGCGGTTGGTGTTTGGGATCAATTTCTAGCGGGGATGGGGAGACCATGTGGATCAGCACTCCCCTTTGGGTAGTGGGGTAAAGCTTGCTCTGTGTGAAGAGGTCAGAGAATGGTGCTGTTTTGTGTGAAGAATCAAGGGTGGAACAAGAACCCTGGCTCTGATTTTTTAAAACAAGAATTGATTGGCATTTTGCAGAGCTCTGAATTGACATTTATCACATCTATCCTTCATTTCCATGTCCTCCTATGGGCAGAGAAAGAGTCCTATTTTAATACCTAAACCAAAGCTGTATTGTCATAAGCCACTTCTTGATGAAATTGCGACCCACATCTTAATATCACTTTCATGTCCCTGCTGGCGGGGAGGCTTTTCCTCTCATTTTATTATAAAGATGTCTGTGGGAAATTCTCTTAATTCATCCTTTTTAAAATTGTACCTTTTAGCTAAAATGTCTCTGCTCTGTTGAAATTCAAACTTCTAACTTAGTGAAATCGAAATCATTCATAGACTATAGTATTGCAGGGCTCGAACTGTGCAGTGTTCTGAGGTAGTTAAGAGCTTTGCTGGATTTAGGCCCTGGTTTTGCCACTTACTAGCTGTATGACCTTGAGCAAGTTATTCTGAGCTTCACTTTCTTCCTCTATGATGGAGAAAATAATAATAGCACTTACCTCTATAGAGTTATGAAAATTTAGTAAGATAATCCATGTATGCATTTAGCGCTGTTGAAATCTCGGCTCACTGCAAACTCCGCCTCCCAGGTTCACGCCATTCTCCTGCCTCAACCTCCCGAGTAGTTGGGACTACAGGCACCCGCCACCACGCCCGGCTAATTTTTTGTTTTCATATTTTTAGAAGAGATGGGGTTTCACTGTGTTAGCCAGGATGGCCTCGATCTGACCTCGTGATCCTCCCGCCTTGGCCTTCCAAAGAGCTGGGATTACAGGCGTGAGCCACCGTGCCCGGCCTGTTACTCTTAAGCCTAGCTATTTAAATCAAACATTTTGTGAGCTCTTACATGATGTTATAGGAGACTCTGAAGATTCTCAAGTGTTGATCCATGTTCATAAGGCAGTTATAGTCTTGTTGAGAACTAAGTTTTATGCAGATAAATAAACTAGAAAGTGTATGGTGAATTGCTGAGAGATAGAACAAAAGTACTGTCAGTGTGCAGTAACTGGGAAGAAAACAGTCGTCCAAAGTAGATGGGCCAAACTTTGAGGAGGAGGCTTTGGAGTCTGGAAGTGAGGAAAGAGTGGGAAGGGCATTTTATGCTCTGACAAGAGCAGAGTCAGAGATATTTGTAACTCCCAGTTAGGAAGATTTGAATAACAGAAGTACTCTTGAGTATGTGGTGACAAACCTTTATTTTTTATTTACTTTTTTTTTTTTTTTTGAGACGGAGTCTCGCTCTGTTGCTCTGGCTGGAGTGCAGTGGCATGATCTCACCTCACTGCAACCTCTGCCTTCTGGGTTCAAGCAATTCTTCTGCCCCAGCATCCCAAGTAGCTGGGACTACAGGTGCCCACCCCCATGCCCAGCTAATTTTTGTATTTTTAGTAGAGATGGGGTTTCACCATACTGGCTAGGCTGGTTTCGAACTCCAGACCTCGTGATCTGCCCGCCTTGGCCTTCCAAAGTGCCGCGTGAGCTACCACACCCAGCCGACAAACCTTTATTACCAGGTGATGTCAAATATTATTAGAGCTGACTGTGGTAGTGACAGTTTTTCATATAAATGTGAAATTGCATCCTCCCAAAGGAATCCTGAGTATGTATGCACTTTAAAAGAACCCAGAATCATCTAAATATTGTCACATGACTCTTGCAAGTGATGATAATAGTGATGCTCATAATAATGAGGATTAGCTGCACTCATCAGCCTGTAGAAAGTAAAAAGTTTCCTTTTCAAAATTTCCTTTCTTGTTAAAGAATAAATCATAAGTGTTAGAAATAATAGTTTCTTTTAAAGACTAACTTCCTTCAAGCCTCCTCTCCTCTGTGCTAATAACTCTTTGTTAAGCCCTATCCTATGTAGCTGTTAGATTTAAGGGAATAAGTATATTCTATGTCCTTGTACTTTAACCAAGATATTTGTGCTGGACATGCTCACAGGCACGTTCCAGCTCACAGCCTATGCCCCTTCCTTATTTGGAAATAGTATTACTTTTCTAAGTCATTTCGCAGGCAACTTCCTCTTTTCCTTTGTTCTCTATTGCCTTTCCCTATATAGGAAAGTTTTAAGTTATTAGTCAGTCGGGTTTAATTTAAATTGTGAGATCCAGCTCCAGCCAATGGAGACAGGACACAAGCTGCATAAGTGATTAAAAACTGCTTCCCTCCTTTGTTTGGGTGTGCTGTCGCCATTGTTTGATCTGTGAGGAGCACCCTTTCTGCAGAAAGTAAAATTGCCTTGCTGAAAAAACTTTTGTCTAAATGCTGGTTTTTCCTTGCGGTACCTAGGAACAAGCATTCTGTTTCTAAATAAACATTTTACTTATAACAATGGCGGTGGCCTGTACAGGGAGCCATTCTCCTCCGGGGGCGGGGGGGTGGGTCTCTGGTCCTCTCTCATGAGGAAGGCGCCCCACTGCCTTGTTGCGGAGGCCTCAGGGTAAGGAATCGAGACCCACCAGGTGTGACAAATAAACTGGACTCTCAGCAATGTGGAAAGAAACCAGCTGGTGACCTGGAGTAAAAGATCCTCACATACCACGTGGACCAGGCAACTCTGCACAGACCAAGGAAGGAAATGCCAGGGGAGCCAGTAAAACACTTCCTTGGTGGTCAGGACTAAGGAAAAAGAAGCCACAGGGCGGTGAAGCATTCTTTGGTTGGGACATACCAAGGTAAAGCATTCCTTAGGACTAAGGAAAGAAAAGCCACCGGGGGAGGGGTGGTGAAGTATTCCTTGGTCGAGGTGTCTTGGAGGTTAAAAAGAGGTGAAAAATCCCCATTAGGGGGAGATTGAACCTCACAGAAACTTCCGGTCGTAGGAAAAATGTTCAAAACTTCCCTTTCCCCTCTTCTTGGGGGAAGGAAGAGGCAAGGGAAAGACCAACAGAGAGGAAAGAGAAACTAGGAAAGGAAGTCAGAGAGAAAGCGAGAGCAGCGAGCATGGCTCTACGTTGTTGCGGATCGCTGGCACCTGGCAGAGCGGCGGTGGCTGGGGCACTCTCCTCGCTCCCGGCTGCACAGCCAGAGCCACCCAGGCTGCCGGCCCCTGAGCCCCGCACCTTCCGCGCCCCTCGGGTGCATCCTGCCACCCTCGGAGGCTGGCTGACCGTGGACGCCTGCAAGTTGGAGCCGAGTGGGAGACTATGAGCGCACTGGGGCCAGGAGCCTGTGCCAGGCAGCCAGGCGCGCCAGAGGGTGGGTCCCTCTCCCCAGCCTGGCTCTGTGTGGAAGAAGAGGGCAGGGACCAGCACCAGGAGGAGAGCAAAGGAGGCGAAGGGGCATGACTCATGCAACTTGGGGCAGGCATCTATCTGCCTAGCCTCTAGGCCGGCGGTGGCCCAGACTGTGGCCACGTAGATCCCACCCAGCCCAGAAGACTAAGTGTAAGAGAAAGAGGAAACGGGATGACAGAAAAAGAGAGAGCCCAAATGAGAGAGAGAGAGGGAGAGAATAAGTGAAAGACTGAAAGAGACAGAGATCAAAGAAAGACACAGAAGGTAAGACTGGGAAGAGAAATAGTGTAAAAGGTAGTCAAGAAGTTGAGGCATGTCAAAGATTGTGAAAGTTGAAAAAAATGTTATAAAAGGGAATTTATGCAAGAAATATTGTATAATTTAAAAGTAGGCATCCTGAATGTAAAACTGTTAAACAGTTTATGTGCAAAATATGTAAAGAAAGTAAAATATACTTTTAGTAAAAGAATTATAAGGAGGCATAAGAATACAGATTTTTACCTACATTAAAAGGTTAAAAAATAGGTGCTAAAAAAATTCAAAAGGAAAATGAATATTGCTAAACCAAAAAGAAATATCCAAGTACCTTATTAAAAAAAAAATCTTGTTCCATCTGCATCAAAGAACCCAGGCCGGGGCCCTCTAAGCTCAGGCTTAATGCCAACGAGTTTCCACCTCCAGCAGCTCTTATAGAGGCTGCAGTGCGAGCTGGCTGGAGGACCTAAGCACAGACAGACACTTCGTGTGCGGGGGAGGGGGCCGGGCAACCATTAGCCAGCCAGCCCAGCCCAAGGCCAGGGGCCAGATGGCGGGGTCTCAGGGAGGAGCAAGGTCCAGGGGCAGCCGGGTGAATCACAAGGCCCCTCATCCCCAAGGCCTCAATGCATGGGAGCGGTGAGGGCCATAAGGAGGCCAAGACCTTAAGAGGTGGTGGGGCTGCATTGTCCGCAGTGCTGAGCTAGGGTGGAGTGGGAGGCTTCACCATGGGGCCTCAAGCCCCAGGATATGCAGAGTTCTGACAAAATAAGGAGCCCCAAAGGATCCCTCAGAGACAACATAAGTAAAAACAAGGAAAAAGAAACTTCTTAGCAAAAAGGCACTAGGGACTATAAAGTCAAAAAGATACCTATGGGTTACCTTACTTACATTCCACTGCTGATGCCCCCACATTTAAAACAAAAGATCAGTTTCTTAGAAATGATATACTTATCTTCCACTTTCCCTTCCCTCAGAACTAAAAGTCTTTTAGCACAGGTACCAATCCTAGAATTTCCAGTACACTACCACCAGCCTGGGGACCACGTCCTCATCAAAGCATAGAAAGAAGAAAAACTGGAGCCAGCCTGAGAAGGACCCTACCTTGTGCTGCTAACCACCGAGACTGCCTTTTGCACAGCAGAAAAAGGATGGACACATCATACCCCAGTCAAGAAAGCATCATCACCTTCAAAATCATGGGACATTATTCCAAGGTCAAGCCCTACCAAATTAAGGCTAAGAAAAGTTTTATCTATCTTTTTCTTTTTCTTCCCTTTAACTATTCCCCATCTTATTATTCATGTAACTAGATCTAACTCACCTGAAGTTATTACTTTTGATGCCTGTTTAGTTACACCTTGTGAAGATTTAAATAACCAAAGACAGCTTACTACTTCAGAAAAATATCTCTGTCCCTCTTGGATTTCCTTAGTTTAGAAAGACATAATAAGTTCCTATAAGGATACTAATAATCCAGAGAATGGTAGCTATATTAATTGGTAGGAATTGGACTCTTGTCCCTCTAAAACAAAATCTCTATATTCTGCTTGGTCTAATATCCTATAGAACACTAAAAGTCTAAGGTGGACTGCTTCCAGAGGTCTTTGTCCTTAAAACCATATATCCATTTCACCAAAAGAGTTGCTCTTTCTAGCTGTCAACATAACCAATGTAATCCTATACAGCTTACTATTACTATTGCAACATCTGAAAACTCCTCTGCTTCATTAAGTCATATTTATAATATGGGAACTGACATTTCAGAAAAGGATCCTAAAGGAATTTTTAAAATACGCTTTATTGCTCCTTCAACCTCTCCATCAATCACTCCTCCCAAACATAGTGACAAAACCAAAGTCTCTGTAGTAGAAGTAAAAAATCTAAGGCAAACCATAGCAATTAAGACAGGGTATCAGGATGTAGATGCCTAGCTAAAATGGATTAAATTTTCCATCCACACTTGAAATAAAAGCCATTATTATGCTTGTGTGCACAGTAGGCCAGAGGCTCAGGTTGTCTCCTTTCCACTCAGATGGTCCTCTAATCAACATGACATGGACTGCATGGTAGCTCTTTTTCAAAATCCTACAGCCTAGGATAGTAAACTGTGCCAAACTCTCTCTGCTATTTCCTAAAGTGCAGTACCCCAAGGACCATTCAGCCTCCATCTTCCAAGACCAATTTTATCTCGTGTCTCCAATGACAAGGGGAAAATTTGTCATTCCTTGGAGACTTAACAGAATGCAGTAAGGTCAGGCACTTCCAAAAGCTGACCCATCAGTCCACCCTTATTCATCCCCAAGCAGATGTATGGTGGTATTATAAAGGACCTTTGCTGGACACTCTGCCAAATAATTAAAGCAGTACTTGCGCTCTAGTTCGATTGGCTATCCCTTTTACCCTTGCATTTCATCAACCAGAAAAACTTCTTCTTTTAAAAACTCAAGCAAAACAACTAAGCCAAAACATGTTTAAAAAAAAAAAGGTTTAAAGAAAAATATAAAATCAAGAGGAGGGAATTGTAGAAAGTAAAAAGTTTCCTCTTCAAAGTTTCCCTTCTTTTTAAAGAATAAATCATAAGTGTTAGAAATAATACTTTCTTTTAAAGACTAACTTCCTTCAAGCCTCCTCTCCTCTGTGCTAATAACTCTTTGTTAAGCCCTATCCTATGTAGCTGTTAGATATAAGGCAATAAGTAAATTCTATGTCCTTGTACTTTAACCAAGGTATTTGTGCTGGACATGCCTCTGTTCCTTTGTTCTCTATTGCCTTTCCCTATATTGGAAAGTTTTAAGTTATTAGCCAGTCGGGTTTAATTTAAATTGTGAGGTCCAGCTCCAGCCAATGGAGACAGGACACAGTAGCAGGGACAAGCTGCATAAGGGATAAAAATTGCTTCCCTCCTTTGTTCGGGTGTGCTGTCGCCATTGTTTCATCTGTGAGGAGCACCCTTTCTGCAGAAAGTAAAATTGCCTTGCTGAAAAAACTTTTTGTCTAAATGCGGATTTTTCCTTGCAGTACTGAGGAGCAAGCATTCTGTTTCTAAATAAACATTTTACTTATAACAAGTCCACTTTAAATGATGTATTATTAGAACACATTGAGTCCACTTGGAGAAGCCGATTAAGTCTTGGGCTGCTTTGGTTCCTGAGCATGAGTTTTATTAAGCTTTGTCAAGTCTTCCTAAATACTATGCCAGGAGTTTCTTTTGACCAGATGATTCCTGCTTATTGCTTTGATCCTGGCTTCATATCTAGATATTATAGATGTCCTACACTTTTTCTGAGAACATTTGTGTGAATTGAAAGTTGGATAAATCATATGTAAAATGCATTGAGGCATGTGTGTAGGGTAAAAGTTATAGGGGGTGGATGTCAGTGGCAGGAAGATTTGAAGTTGAGATTTTTTTCTTTCTTAGCAAGCTAAAAATCTACCTTCTGTAACTTCTAGCCATTGCATCTTCTTTTTCATTTAGAGGAGTGTTTCCTCCAGAGTGTATATACCACAAAATGTTAGTTCTGAAGATGTCAATAAATACCATGTAGGAAAAAAAAGTGGGTGGGTCCTGGGGTTGAATAAATGTGGGAGAAAACTGGTTTCAACAAAGATAAACAAGTTTCTTTAATGCTGGGCTCTTGGAGATGCTAATGTGTACTGAACATAGTAAATCTCTAGGGAGTATGGTTTGTTCCTAAATCTAATCAAGCTCCCAAGGAACTAGCATCTTATAGAACACACATAGAAAATAGTGCTCTACAGTAGTCACTTTCACACTTTTTTTCTTGGATCCAACTTCATGATAAGACATACATTTTAACTCATAATCTATTCACTGTATATGAATGACTGAAACAGAAGTTTCACAAAATTATGATTACGTTTACCACAAATGGTGTGCTCTAATATTTTCCTTCTGTTTCATTAGAAAAAAAATCCCTAAGCTGATTTTGTGACCCATGAATGAGTTTCATTTCTCACTTTGAAAACTCTGTTCTAGAATAACAGAAAGATCTAGGGACGAGAACTAACATCACTATGCATCACAGTTTGTCAGTCTGTGCCAGGCAGCTTTTAAATATTTTTTGCCTCTAATTTTTATACGTTTATGAGGTAGGTATCATTTTCTAGGTAAGGACGCTAATCTCTCTCCAAGCCAAGTAACACACAGTAAATAATGGCACCAGGATTTGAATCTGGGTCTTTATACATCATAGCCTATGCTGTTCTCACTGTATTTTGCTTTTTCCAAGTATAACCCCGTTTTTACACGAATGGCCCCTTCACATATTTGAAGACTACTGTCGTGTCACTGCTGACCCTTTCTCCCTGCCACACACGGTGAGCATTCCCTTCTCCAGAGTCAATAATCCGAGTTAGTTTAACCATTCCTTAGATAATGTAATTCTCTGATCCTTCAACCATGGTTATTTTTTCTTAATTAACCCTTAATTGCTCATTGTCATTATACATTGTGCCCAGCATTTTAGATGACATTTGACCAGGCAGAGTGTGTGGTGGGTATGAGCCAAATGCTGGTTTTTTTTTTTTTTTAAACCAAATATTTCATTAACAGTTTTAACTTCTGTTACTTATGCTTAATATGAACCAGAAGTATCAACTTCTCTCCAAAATGTTTTATACATAAGATGTTAAACTGAGTCTTCCTAATCTTGTTTTTGTGTAGTGGATTTTTTTTTTTAGCTTAAATATAAGGCTTTTATTTTTATTTTTTATTTTTTTAGGTGTGCTTAGATTAAATATAAGGTTTTTAAATTTCCTTTTGTTAGTTTTTATTTAGACATTTAATATTACACTTTCTATTTGGTCATCTTTATATTTGGTAGGCATACCTACTATGTCTTCATTCAAATTGTTGATAAAAATATTGACAGAATAAATTACTCAGAAGTGTGCAAGTCAACTAGACTCACTTTAGATTAACACAGTCCATTAATCAGCATGCATTATGGTTGTTCAATAACAACTAGTTCTGTCTATTATTGTCAGGCCCATATGACATTTTGTGTGGATATTAGGAAAGATTTTGTCAAATGCTGTACTATAATTAAGTTATACTGTGCCTACAAGATTCTCACCTACAGTGAAGAATACTACATTACTAACGTTTGAAAATAACCATTGCAGTTGATTCAGTTGAACTTGTTCATGGTGAATCTTCTAGCTAGGATTTCATGTATTCACTTTTCCTTTCTTAACTTCCAAACATTCTTTTTAATCTAATTTTGAATTTTGCAAGGAATCAGTTTTGTCTGGACTTTCTAGACACTGTTTATTTTTCTCATGAGAAATTATCATATTTCCTTTTATCTAGACTTTTGATCCTACCAATGTTCACCATGATATTAGTGATAAAATTTCTGTTCCTTTCCATCATTGGGAGTGATATGCCTAAACCCATGTCAAGCTACATCCTGGCTCACTGGATAAGTTTATGAAGATGCTTTAAACTCATACTGACTTCTCAAGAATAACCTTTGTTGATAAATGTCCCAATTCAGAGACAGGTAGCTCTGTGGTTTTTAGTCTTTTTTGTCACTTGTGGCTCTTCACTGCTGAGAGTTTATTTATTACATGACTTCTTTGTTTATGTATGCTTTTTGTAGAGGGCCATTGGTAAAATTTGCCTGTAATTTAATCTGATAAGCCTAAGTTAATAAAACAATTTGTGTACTTATCACCACTTATCTAAATAGTTTGGCAGTCATTCACTGATTAATATACTAACATCTTGGGAAGTTTTATGTTTTCTAGACTCTTCTGTACCAAAGAGATGTTACTTTAAAGGAATGTGGTTTCTTTGTGTGTGTGTGTTAGATTAATCAGCTTTTTTTTTTTTTTAAGACAGGGTCTTGCTATGTTGCCCAGGCTGGTCTCAAACGCCTAGGCTCAAGCAGTCTGCTCACCTTAGCCTCCCAAAGTGTTAGGATTACAGGCATGAGCCACCATGTCTGGCCCTCTATTCCCTTGTTTGCAGTGGTTTTCCAGTCATTCTAAAATGGCTTTAAAATTTTTTCTTTAATGGAACAAATTCTTAGAGTACCTGTGTGCAGCACAGTGTTGGGAACACTGAGAGACATGATAATACAAGTTTTTCTTTTTTTTCTTTCCTTTTTTTTTTGAGACAGAGTCTTGCTCTGTTGCCCAGGCTGGAGTGCAGTGGCACGATCTCGGCTCACTGCAAGCTCTGCCTCCCGGATTCACACCATTCTCCTGCCTCAGCCTCCCGAGTAGCTGGGACTACAGGTGCCCGCCACCACACCCGGCTAATTTTTTGTATTTTTAGTAGAGACGGAGTTTCACCATGTTGGCCAGAATGGTCTCGATCTCTTGACCTCGTGATCCACCCGTCTTGGCCTCCCAAAGTGCTGGGATTACAGGCATGAGCCACTGCGCTGGGCCCCAGGTTCTTACTTTCTTAAAAAATAGAATTTAGCCAAGCAAGGCCCCATAGTTGGTAATAGTCTATTACAGTCACTATTGTGTGCCCATGTTTTATATGCCAAGTGTTGTGTAAGCAGCGGTCTCCAACCTTTTTGGCATCAGGGACTGGTTTCGTGGAAGACAATTTTTCCACGGACTGGGGGTGGCAGATGGGGGTTGATTTCAGGATGATTCAAATGCATTATATTTATTGTGCACTTTATTTCTGTTATTATTACAGTGTAATATATAATGAAATGATTATACAACTCAGCACAATGTAGAATCAGCGAGGGCCCTGAACTTGTTTTCCTGCAACTAGATGGTCCCTTCTGGGGTTGATGGGAGATTGTAACAGATCGTCAGGCATTAGATTCCCATAAGGAGTGCCCAACCTAGATCCCTTGTGTGCACAGTTCACAATAGGGCTCATGCTGCTATAAGAATCTAATGCTACCGCTGACCTGAAGAGGTGGAACTCAGGCGGTAATGCAAGCAATGGGGACTCGCTGTAAATACAGATGAAGCTTTGCTTACTTGCTCAGCCACTCATCCTGCTATGTGGCCTGGTTCCTAACAGGCCGCTGACTGGTACTGGTCCATGGCCTGGGGGTTGGGGACACTTGGTGTAAGGCATTTTATTTATTTTTTTTGAGACACAGTCTTGCTCTGTCGCCCAGGCTGGAGTGCAGTGGTGTGATCTCGGCTCACTGCAACCTCCACCTCCCAAGTTCAAGCGATTCTCCTGCCTCAGCCTCCTGAGTAGCTGGGATTACAGGCACACGCCACCACGCCTGGCTAATTTTTAGTATTTTAGTAGAGATGGGGTTTCACTGTGTTGCCCAGGCTGGTCTCGAACTCCTGAGCTCAGTCAACCCACCCACCTCAGCCTCCCAAAGTGCTAGGATTACAGGCGTGAGCCACCGCACCTGGCCACACATTTTTTTTTTTTTAATTGAGATAGAGAACTCGCTGTGTTACCCAGGCTGGAGTGCAGTGGTGGAATCCACAGCTCACTACAGCTTTGACCTCCCAGGCTTGAGTGATTGTGTTACCTCAACCTCTTGAGTAGCTAGGACCACAGGTGTGTTACACCACGCCTGGCTAATTTATTTTTTATGTTTTGTAGAGATAAGGTCTCACTATGTTGCCCAGGCTGGTCTTGAACTCCTGGGCTCCAGTGATTCACCTGCTTCAACCTCCCGAAGTGTTGGGATTACAGGCGTGAGCCATTATGCCCAGCTCCTTTACACATGTTAAATCATTTAAAGTGTACAATTTTGTCATACTTACTATTCTTTCTTTATTGTAAAATGTACATAACAAAATTTACCATGATAATCATTTTTAAGTGTACAGTTCAGTGGCATTAAGTACATTCACATTGTTGTGCAGTCATCACCACCATCCATCTCTAGAACTTTCATCTTCCTCGACTGAAACTGTGTACCCATTAAAGAACAATTGCCTGTTCCCATGGCCCCCAGCCCCTGGCAACTACCATTCTACTTTCTGTGTCTATGATTTTGACCATTCTAGGTACCTCATATAAATAGAATCATACAATATTTGTTTTTTTGTGTCTGGCTAATTTAGCATTATGTTTTCACAGTACATCCATGTGGTAGAATGTGTCATGTTATCTCCATTTTACAGTAAAAGAAGCTAAACCCAAAGTTGCATAGCTAATAAAGTGAAATTGAGATTCACACCAAACCTAAAAGTCATGTCTAATGAAGAACGTTTGACCTTGTTTTATTTAGCCTATTTAGCTTGGGAAGAGAACTTTCTGAATATTTGAAGGACTATAATAAGGATTATTACTTATATAACTCCTCATCATTACACTAATAGGTGTAAATTAGAGGCAGGCAAATTTTGATTTAGTAGAAGGAAGGATTTTCTAATAGAGCTGTTTTTGGATGATATGGACTACTGGAAAAAATTGTTGGAAATAACCTTCAGAAGACTGCCAAATGTTCCTGTGGCAGGGAATGTTACAAAGAAGTAAAAAAGTTGAGTTATCTGAATTCTAAGTGTTCTTTTAATTCTGTTGTGGTCTGTGTGGGAGCATAAGATAGCTTCAAGACAAAGTGCTAAGCTTAAGTGTGGGAGAGATCTTTAGCAATGGAAGCATCATGGATTTTTTATTTTTAAGTCTATGGCGCATTTCTCTAAATATCCTCAGTAATGGCCAATTGTTTTCCTCTTGAGGGTAGGTTTGAATTTTGAAAACCATTAGAAGTCCTTATCATGCCTGGTGAATAAAAATGGATTAGCAAGATACTTAGAAGTCCTCAGCAGTCCAATGCCAGTTTGCCTTTTTCCTAGATTTACTTGCTTTTCCCAGAACCTTTATGAACATTTATGTTGGCATTTGATGTTCATCCCTTTTTTTCTCTTCCTCTTACCAAAATTTTCCTTATTCTTCAAGCACGATGCAGATTTTCTTTCCTTTGTGAAGTTGTGAATTTTTAACTTGGTTTACTTCCTCTTTAATGTTAACCTGTTGAGAGGTGAAGCCATCTGGACTTCCTGCCTCAAGTGGGGACTTGGAGAACTTTTCTGTCTAGCTAGAGGATTGTAAATGCACCAATCAGTGCTCTGTGTCTAGCTAAAGGATTGTAAATGCACCAATCAGCACTCTGTAAAGTGGACCAATCAGTGCTCTGTAAAATGGACCAATCAGCAGGATGTGGGTGGGGACAAATAAGGGAATAAAAGCTGGCCACCCCAACCAGCAGTGGCGATCCACTGGGGTCTCCTTCTACAGCTGTGGAACCCTTGTTCTTTTGCTCTTCACAATAAATCTTGCTGCTGCTAACTCTTTGGGTCTGTGCCACCTTTAAGAGCTGTAAGATTCACCTCAAAGGTTGGAGGCTTCATTGTTTAAGTCAGTGAGACCAAGAACCCGCTGGAAGGAACCAACTGTGGACACACTATCACTGTTTATATATCCTTTCTTAGAGTATATTTAACATGACCACCTTGTACTTTGGTCTGTGTAGTCTAGATTGTGAGCAATCTAAGCAGGAGGACAGTACCATATTCATGTTTAAGTTTCTGAACAGAACCACTGTATAGTAAGACTTCAGTTATACTAATTTAAATGAAATCAGTCTGTCAGTGATGTTAGGTTAAAATGAGGTGAAGCTGTAAACTAATGAGACCGAATTTCTTACATGACCCTTATGCCAGTTACAGATGAGGAATTTCACAGATTCTGAATAATGGCAGTATTGAATCTGTACTTTCCCATGATGAATTAAAGAAGAAAATACTGTCTAGATCTAGTGTCTGATTTTAAAAATCAGTTTTAGAATTAACCAAAATACTGGCATGGCTCTATTTCGTAGGATTACAGAAACACTTTGTTTTAAACTTCTTTATGTACTTTTTGTGATTTCCAAGTTTTCTCATATGAACATGAATTGCTTTTATAATTTAAAAAATCCTACTGATAAAATTTGTCAGTTTCATTACCCCGTGGTCATGTAGGGATCATAATATAACCTGATACATTAAAAGCCATTGATGTTTTCCTTGTTACTTAGTGCTAGTAAGAGTATACATCACAGATGGAGAAATTTTGGTTTCAATAAGTTTAGATATGCATTTTTGATAGAATGGGAACCCAAGACAGCTGATATGATCTTATGATCTATTATACTTGTTTGTTTTAAATTTAACAGTTTAATTGGAAAAAAAAAATTTCTTGAATTGGATAGCACCCACGACCAAAAGTGGTTTAGAATGTCTTTTATTCTTGTTTTTAACTTTTCATTTATTTATTTATTTAGAGATGGAGTCTTGCTCTGTCGCTCAGACTGGAGCGTGGTGGCTTGATCTCGGCTCACTGCAACCTCCATCTCCCAGGTTCAAGTGATTCTGCTGCCTAAGCCTCCCGAGTAGCTGGGATTACAGGCGCCTGCCACCATATCCGACTAATTTTTGTATTTTTACTAGAGACGGGGTTTCACCATGTTGACCAGGCTGGTCTCTAACTCCTGACCTCAGGTGATCCGTCTGCCTTGGCCTCCTAAAGTGCTGGGATTACAGGCGTGAGCCACTGTGCCCAGCCTAACTTTACATTTAGAAAATGAAATTGCACAAGTGTAACTATTAAAATGTTTATCGTATCTACCTAAATAAACTATGTAGTCTGTTTTCATGAAAAACAACAGCAACTTTGTTTTTTAGGAATATCAGATAAGGAACCCAAAACAGTATTGCTCACATCCTGTGAACCTTCTGGATTGCTGATGTTGTTGCTGCTCCTCGGTCCCATCTTTGAGGCCACCCTGCATTCAAAACCCTGTGCCAAATTGCCCAGGGAACCTGGTCCTGATGCCCTGGTAGCCCAAAAGGGCTACTTGCCTTCTCCTTCCACTTACCCAGACCCCTGCCTCCCTACCCTTCTGCTAGGAACATGTCTACAACTATATAAATTCGTGTAATTTTGACATGATATTTGAAAAACACAATTTGGGCAGTAAATAGCAGAATTAAGTAGTGTCTTAATGTAAATGGTTTGTGTTACCACAATACACTGTTTCTTATAGTAATTGTACTAGCCAAAGCACATTGCATGTGACTCCTGTTGCACTAGTTTTTAGTAGCAAAAATGAACTTGTAAAAGAATGTAGGTTTTAAGGCTTTGGTAATATAAGTTCTTCTTTCTTATTTATTTTAAGACAGTTTCATTCTGTCGCCCAGGCTGGAGTGCAATGGCGCGATCTCGGCTCACTGCAACCTCTGTCTCCCAGGTTCAGGTGAGTCTCCTGCCTCAGAGTCCAGAGTAGCTGGGAATACAGGTGGCTGCCACCACGCCTGGCTAATTTTTTTGGTGTTTATTTTTAATAGAGATGGGGTTTCACCATGTTGGCCAGGCTAACATAATACTTCTTTGTAAAAAAACTTTTTGTAAATGTTTTATGTAAAATGTTTTATATAAGCATACATATATGTACATGTATTTTATATATACATAAAAATCTTGCATACATATATTTATGTGTGTATATGTAAAAACAGTACATGGTAGTAATTCTGCAACTTTTTTTATCCAAAGCTATTTAAAATAGTATTATTAAGAGTGCTATGTATATTCTATTGTATGTAAATACTGTAGAGTATCTGGCCATTTGTGGCTGATAGCTGTTTAGGTTATTTCAAGTTTGTTATCACACGCAATGCTTTATTGAATGTCATTTTTCCTCATGCATGTGTGTAGTTTTCTAGGGTGGATGTTGGGTTGTAGATGCTGGGTCATGGTGTACGTACATTTTTTAATTTACTAGGTCCTTGCCTTCCAAAGTGGCTCCACCAGCTTACACTCCCATCAGCAGCTTGTTAGAGTATCCATGTCTCCCTACCCCAGCTGACTAATGTTAGTTTGTAGCAATCTGTTATAATTTCCTTAATTTGTTGGGCTAAAAAACTACAGAGTTTATCTTGTTTTAATTCTTGTTTCCTTGATTCCCAGTAAGGTTAAATATTTTTCCATTTGAGCATCTTTTCATATATTAACTGATCATTTGTAAATCTTATGCAGAGAATTGCCCGTTTACATCCTTTGCCCATTTTCCTATTATTTGGTCTCTTATTGATTTGTAGGAATTCTTTGAATATTCTGGATACAAATTATTTTTATATATGTGGCAGTTATCTTTAGTTTGCTGATTATTAAGATTATTATTATTTTTTTGAGACGGAGTCTCACTCTGTCCCCCAGGCTGGAGTGCAGTGGCGCGATCTCAGCTCACTGCAAGCTCCACCTCCCAGGTTCACACCATTCTCCTGCCTCTGCCTCCCGAGTAGCTGGGACTACAGGTGTCCGCCACCATGGCCGGCTAATTTTTTGTATTTTTAGTAGAGACGGGGTTTCACCGTGTTAGCCAGGATGGTCTCAATCTCCTGACCTCGTGATCCACCCGCCTCGGCCTCCCAAAGTGCTGGGATTACAGGCGTGAGCCACCGCGCCCGGCCTGCTGATTATTCTTTAAAGCTGACAATGTCTTCGGTCATTATAGCTGTTTAAATATTTGTTGGTGATTAAATTTATTGATCTTTTACTTGATGCCTTTTTCATTTTGTTTAAGGCCTTCCTGCATGATAGAGCTTACTGCAGCTACTCCCCTTTCTTAGTTACCTTCTTTCTGGAACTTAGTTCTTTCTAACTGAGCCTGACTGAGGCTGGGTGAAGCATGTGAAATGTTTTGTCATGTTTTCTTCTGGTTGGCTGTGGGAGGCTATACTCGAGGACTGGTGGAAATTTCAGCTGCACTGTGTAGACTTCAGGTGAAGGCAAACGTTCTCTAGCACAGAGGATCACAGATGAGCCTGCAGAGAAATACTCTACTAGTTTGCAGGCTCTATGTGGGTTTGGATTGTGTTTCCCATGCCTAGCTTCATACTTGGAACACACAGACAGTGAATAAATATTACTTAAAAATTTAACTTCTCCACAATAAATTTTGTGAGCTTCTGGAACTCATTGTTAGCAAAGGCTGTAGAATTGTCTCTGAGAATTTCTAGTAGTACCCTCATCTTTCGAGGGCGGTACAGATGCAAACATGAGTGTGGCCGCATGAACCTCTCCCGAGTGTAGATACAAATACACATATTGCCTGCACATGCACACACTCAGCCTTTCTAAAGTTTCCAAGCTCTCTTTTTTTTTTTTTAAAAAAAAACACCTGAATAGTTCAAGTTGTAGACATGAAATAAATACTCTTGAAGATGTCATTTCAAAGCAATCTATGTGCTCCTTTTCCAGCTCAGATGAGGCATTGATCTTAAGGAAAGGCAGTGGTTTTTTGGGTCAGTACAAACCGGCATGGAAAACTGTTACCTTCTTTTCATAGTGATGTTGACAAATCTGCTCAAATGAATGAATTTACTCTTGAATGATTCATTTCAGGGGAAATGGCACAATCACTTCCTTATGCTAGTAGTCAGTGGCCCACAAGAAGAGGTAAGAGTAGAGGAGGCACTCACAACTTTATCAAGATGTGAGCACTGGCTTTAACTTGCCTGAAAAAACTCTCAAGAAATCACTGATCATAAAACATACAATCTATAATTTTTTTTTTTTTTTTTTTTGAGATGGAGTCTCGCTCTGTCTCCCAGGCTGGAGTGCAGTGGTGCGATCTCGGCTCACTGCAAGCTCCGCCTCCCAGGTTCCCGCCATTCTCCTGCTTCAGCCTCCCGAGTAGCTGGGACTACAGGCGCCTGCCACCACGCCCGGCTAATTTTTTGGATTTTTAGTAGAGACGGGGTTTCACTGTGTTTGCCAGGATGGTCTCGATCTCCTGACGTCGTGATCTGCCCGCCTCGGCCTCCCAAAGTGCTGGGATTACAGGCGTGAGCCACCGTGCCCGGCCACAATCTATAATTTAATTAAATTTTAAAAGTGCCCAGAGACGTTATGGAAACTTTGTATTAAGAATGCAGTATGTGAGTACAGCATAGATATTTGGAGCACCAACTTGGAAGCAGACAGACCTGGCTTCATTTCTGGGCTCAAGTGCTTACTACCTTTGTGACTTATACAAGTTTCTTTCTTTCTTTTTTTTTTTTTTTGAGATGGAGTCTCGCTGTGTCACCCAGGCTGGAGTGCAGTGGCACGATCTCTGCTCACTGCAAGCTCTGCCTCCTGGGTTCATGCTGTTCTCCTGCCTCAGCCTCCCAAGTAGCTGGGACTACAGGTGCCTGCCACCATGCTTGGCTAATTTTTATTTTATTTTATTATTATTTTTTATTTTTGGTAGAGATGGGGTTTCACTGTGTTAGCCAGGATTGTCTCAATCTCCAGACCTCGGACTTATACAAGTTTCTTAACTTCCCTAAGTCTTGGTTCCTCATCTGTAAAAACAGGAAAATATTGCAACCTATCTCCTGGGACTTGTATAAGGATTAAATCAGTTAATGTAAACAAAGCACTTGGAACAATTCCTGAAAATGAGTACTCAATACAAGCTTAGGGTTTTTGTTGTAATAGTAGTATTACCTAGCTTCCATTGAGAGAATCTGACTATATTTAGTTTCCATAAATTATATGATCAAATACAGTTAGATACTAGTTACCATGTAAAACAGATCCCCTAATGGGAAGAAATGAGACTGGTCTATCAGTAATGGGACTCATAATCTCTTTCCTTATTCTCTTTCTCCTTTTTATCAGCTTGTCTTTCCTGCCTGCCTGCCTTCCTGCCTTCTTTTGTTTGTGGCTTCTCATCTCTCTTTTTGTCCTCTTCCACATTTACCATGATTTCCTCCTGTCCCCTCTTCTAATTTGAAGTGCTGAGAAAGGATGTGCTCTCATAAGATCTGATAGGAGAGCTAGTGCCATTTGGCTGCCTCCAGCATTCATAAGGAAAGGATGGTTCTTAACAACCATTAGTATGATCATGAGATGAAACTCGTGTCTCTTCCCTTGGGATCACCCTTCCTTTTGAACCAGGTGGATCTTCTTACTTCCTCCCGCTTCAATGAAGCATTCTCCTCTGCATATGCTGGGGGAGTAGAAAGAATGCTTGGCACTCAGCTCCACATGGGAGAAATCATATCTATTTAATGCATCACTGTGTACCTCATGCCTAGGACCTGTTGCATAGAAGGTAACAAATATTTGCTGATGGAATGATTCAGTGAAGCAACACTGAAACTGGAGATTTGAACTCTGGTTTTCTTACTCACTAGAGGTATAACCTTGGGTAAGTTACTGAGGTACTCTGAGACTCAGATTCCTTATATAATGTATATAATAATATGACATATGATAATTTATTATATATTTTTAATGAAAATGATATGACATGATAATTTATTATATATAATATTTAATGAAAACAATAATACCTACCTTTAATGGAAAGTTAAAGGATTATAAAACTTTTTTTAAAAAGTGCTTTGCAAACTGTCAAATACCATGCAACTATGAGAGTTATGTGGGAAATTCCAGGAAGTTTAGATAGGTAATTCTTTGCCCTTCTGAAAGTAGGATGTACAGTCAGAGTTGGTGCTTTCCAAGTAACCACCATTTTAAAGCTTGGGTCATAGAGTTAGGCCAAGCGGTCTTTCTTTTCTTTGTCATCCTCTTACCCTAAATAATAGTCTGGTTAATTTGAGGCCAAATAAATGGGCACACAGAGACATATAGATGATTGACTAAGCATTCAGTTTGGCAAAGGCGTTTCCAAAACATATAAACATCTAGCAGCGAGGTGCTATGATCTCAAGTATTCATATATATCCTTTTATTAAATAAGTTTTGGGGCAAAATTTTTCTATTTCTTTTGAATTTTTACTTGAGATTTTAAAATCATTTAGTGAAAAATAAAAGACCCTCAAGTCAGGCAGAAATGATACTGACACAGGAGTTAGAGAAAAGCACCTCTCCCGAGGGGCCCCTCAGTCAAGCTCTCTTAAGTGCTAGTTCTCTAACCTTGGGAGTCAGCCTGGACTCCTGTCTCTCATAGCCCACATCCATCCATCAGCAAATCCCCCTGGCTCCAGCCCCTTTGAAATGCTGTAATCACTTGACTCTGTCAGTAGCCTCCTGCCAGACTCCATGGTTCCATCCTTTATCTGCTATAATTTGTTCTCCACATAGTACCCAGTATGATATGTTACAAACTTGAATTAGATCTGATCTTAGCCTAATCAGAACTCTCCAAAATGCCCCTTCACCCTGGGAACAAAAGCACAACATCCTGAGTATGAAGTCACCCAAAGCCCTTTATGACCTGGCCTCTACCTGCCTCTCAAATCTCATTTTCTACGAATCCCTCCCTGTTCTCATAGCTCCAGCCTCCTTAGATAAGCTAAGCACACTCCATCCTCCAGTCTTTGCAGTTGCTGTTGCCTCTGCCTGGAATAATTTTCCACCATAAGTTTGCCTGCCTTCCCTCTTCTTTTCGCCCAGGTATCCCTTCCAAGGAATTATTCTCCTCAGCGAAGTCTTCCTTGATCACCCCATCTAAGAAAGTACCACTGCCACTCTCCGTCTCCCTACCCAACTTTATTGCCTTCATAATAGTTTTCATGACTGGACATCCCATTGCATATTTATTTGCTTATCTGTTTATTGTGTGTGTCTTCCATGAGAATGTAAGCTTAGTGAGGACACTGATCCTGTATGCTTTGTTCACCACTGTGTTTCCAGTACTTTAACTGGTACTGGCATGTGGCCAATGCTCAGTGAATATTTCCTGAGTGAACAAAGGAATAGTCTTTAGAGAAGTGAGAAAGCATGATATTTGCCTGTGTCTTTTTTTTTTTTTTTTTTTTTTCATACAACGTCTTGCTCTGCCACCCAGGCTGGAGTGCATTGCTGTGATCATGGCCCACTGCAGCCTTGACTTACCAGGCTCAAACAATCCTACCACCCCAGCCTCCCAAAGTACTAGGATTACAGGCATGAGCCACTGTGCCTGGCTGCCTGTATCTTTAAAAATTCTGAGGTTCTGATTTTCTTTGGATTACTGATACTGTATATTATTTTAGGCTTTAGGTTTTGTTGAAACCAAGGTAGCTGAATTTAACAAACTATCACTATTCCCAGAAATAATAAGGCCTGAACAATTCTTATTTACTACTACATTACTGATAGGATATTGAATCCTTATTTGTATATTTATTTTTATATAATGGTCTTAAGATACAAATAGCATCATTAAAGAAAATATATTTGAAAATAACATTTTTGAAAGGAAGAAAGGTCACTCCCATCACCCTAACATATCCACATGCAGACGTTGTATGCAATTATAATTAGGGTGTACAGAAGAGTTTTTTGGTGTGACATACAAGTATTTTCAACACTGTCTCACATACTCCATGTTAACATTAGGCATTAATTTCTAATGTCTACAGAATAGTTCATTAATTTGCCATATCATAATTTATTTAACCAATTCCCAGTTGTTAGACAATTTGGTTTTGATTTTTCCCCTTTTATTTATTTATTTATTTTTTGAGACAGAGTCTCACTCTGTCATCCAGGCTGTAGTGCAGTGGCTTGATCTTGGCTCACTGCAACCTTCACCTCCCAGGTTCAAGCAATTCTTCTGCCTCAGCCTCCTCAGTAGCTGGGATTACAGGCATATACCACCACACTCAACTAATTTTTGTATTTTTAGTGGAGACAGAGTTTCACCACATTGGCCAGGCTGGTCTCGAACTCCTGACCTCAAGTGATCTCCCCACCTCAGCCTCCCAAAGTGCTGGGATTATAGTTCTGAGCCACTTCGCCCAGCCTAGTTTCCCCCTTTTAGATATAATGCTTCAGTAGTGAAGCATGGGTATGCTTTTCTGGTGCCCCCTACCTTCCAATATTTTAGAAGACTGCCTCATGATAAATTTCTAACAGTGGAATAACTGGTTCATAAGACGTGTGTATAATTACAATATTCTAGCATATTGGAAAACATATTTTCTTTCCAAAAGTATTATATCAATAGAACAATATCATTAACAACCTTATCAGTGTGGGTGGTACTATTAATAATTTTGAGGGTTTAATAGGCATCAAATAAAGCCAATTTAATAGGTCTAAAAAACAATAAGACTTTGTTAAAATGTACATTTCTTTAACTGCTATTAATGTTTTTCTCATATACTTGTGAATGATTTATATTTCTCTCTTTAATGGTCTCTCCTTTTTAAACTATTAAGGGCCTGAGAATTTTCTCTCACATTTGAATGAACACTTTCATGGTATATGTAAATATTTTCCTAGTGTATTGTTCTTTTTAGTTTTTCATAGTTAAAAAAAATTTTTAATCTTCATCTGGCTGAATTCATCAATATTTTCTTTGTTCACTGTCCTTTAGACGTTGATGTATGACATGTTAGCTGATCAATGATAATAGACAATGATTATTGTTATAATAAAAATCATTTCAGAGGGTCTCATCATACTTGCGAAATATGGGGTTTAGGAAGGGGCATAATGAAGTGGATACCTCCCTAGGGTGTAATCTATGAGTATGTACTGGCAGGAGGGAAAGAGGAAGAAGAGGGGCAGTTTCCTTCGTCTGTCAAGGCACGACAGCATGTCTCAGAGCATGATGCACACTTAACACGTAGGCAGAAAATGGCTTTCTTAGGCAATCTTTCTTTTGAATGAAATCCCGCTGGCTGGTGGTATTCATCTGCTTTGCCAGTGATGCTCATAAAATGATTCCAAGGCACCGCAGAGCTCTTGAATCTCTCCCAACTATCAAAGGATTATGCTTGGTTTACGTTTCAATATTAGTTACACTATGCTCTGAGCTACTTGCAGGCATTTGTAACCCCAGGTTCTGGAACCTGTAAGATGCAGACACAAATGTTTGCTAGATGAACATTTGAAAAAAATTATTTTAACAATTTTTGAATGTTTTGGCACTTGTTTGGAAATGTATGGAGTGGAAAGAAGTAGGGTGTTTGCATTCTAACCCAGGTCCAGGCACCAAGGGGTTGGCTAATCTTAGATAACTGATTTTTTTTGTGGGCCCCACTTTCCCCATTTAAGAGAGGGCATTAGTCTAGATGATCTCAGAGGTACTTTTCAGTGAGGATTCTATGATTATAGATTGTAAATTAGATAAAATGTCCAGTTAATTGAGTTATCCCACATTTTTAAAACTATGTCCGATCACAAAGAGTAGATTATAAAAGAAACCATCAACCTTTTCATAGCTTCAAAGGTATTGGTTTAATTTGGATTTACTGTGAGTTCTCATGAGTTTCAATACAATGCAGTTTACAGTATGATAGAATTCATATTACAAATATAAGTGCATTGAAATCAATGTTGGACAATTAAACAAGAATGAGAACAAAAAAAGACATTTTATCCTCTAGAGCTGTGCTTGCTGTCCACTATGGTTGGAAAATGTGACTAGTCTGAATTAAGATATGCTGTAAGTACTAAATACTCATGAGATTTTGAAGGTTTGTTATGAAAAAAGGAATATCTCATTAGTGATTTAACATTGATTACCTATGGAAATCATTATCACTAAATATATCTTAAAAATGAATTTTTCCTATTTTTGTACTTTTTAAGATGTGGCTACCAAAAATTAAAATTACAGATGTAGGTCACACTGTGTTTCTATTACATAATGCTCCTTTAGAGGGATAGATTATTTGCATTATTTAAATGAAAGTATTTTTGCTTTTTATTCCAGCATACTTAATCTCCAATGATTTTTAAAATGTTAAATTTATTCTCTCATAGGAAAATGGCTTTGTAAAGAAGCTTGAGACTAAATCTGGCTGGATGACTTTTTAGAAGTTACAGGAAAGATCTGTGAAATGCTCTCTCTTCTGAAGCAATACTGTTGACCAGAAAGGACACTCCATATTGTGAAACCGGCCTAATTTTTCTGACTCTTATGAAAACGATTGCCAACACATACTTCTACTTTTAAATAAACAACTTTGATGATGTAACTTGACCTTCCAGAGTTACAGAAATTTTGTCCCTATTTAATGAATAAATTGTATTTATTTTTCTCTATATGCCATTTTTGTCTTCATTTTTTGAGTCTGCCTGGAAATTCAGCCAAAGGGTAAAGCTCAACACAGGAACCAGGCAATTAATTCTGGGATGATGACCAGGAAGGCGGTGTCTTTTCTGCCCCAGACTTTTAAGGTGTGCCATTACCGAAAAGTCCTTTTCTGTGTCACTAGGCTAGACGGCAGACTAGACTGAGAAGCAGACTCAGGCTAGAAGTAGACTCAGGTCGGCTTCCCTCTTCCGTCCTTCCTTCCTTCTTTCCCTTGCTTTCTGCAGTTTCCAGTGCCCCTAGCTGCTTAGTTTCCACTGATGCCTCCTCCCCAGCCTTCTCTCTCTGGCTTGCCATTTGGGGTTGATGGATATGGCAACCTGATATGCAGGATACTCTTGGATATTCTGAACAAAGAAAATTAGGTAAATGATTCAACGTGCAGCTAGTGTTACTTTTTTTTTTTTTTTTTTGGTAAAAATGAACACATTAGAAAATTATGTAGTTTGTTAGACCTCGTGTTCTAATTTTTAGGTCAGCAAATCTGATTGCAATATGTGTACGCTGTACCTGCCTGGCCTTCCCTTTTTCTTAAAACACAATCCCCCTAGGACTTGCATTACCTTTCCCTGGAAGCTGTTGATAGATTCCAGAAAGAAGCCAGAACTCCCCTCTCAAGCCATGTGCATTCTCACCGGGCACTTAATTAATGCTTTACCTAGGAGGTGTGATTCTTAACGGTGGGTATTAGGACACTGGGGCGGTCAGTAGGGACGTATTTTTGGCAGAAGCAGCTCTGGTTTTCTTAGGAAGTCACATCTAAGAGGTAACCATCTATGCCATCTGAGGCGCCTGTCTACTGGGAGCAGTTTAAGACTTCACAGTTTCTTTTACCTCTTCCTGCAAGTGCCTCACCCACCCCCCAACTGCTTTTAGTTTTAATTCATTTTTGTGTTTTAATCAGAGCTGAGTGGTGGGAATGAACAATCACTGATGGTTATAACAGAAGTACTTATGTCAGCACTATTACCTGAATACATTCACACTAGAAACCCACAAAATTTGGCTTTTACACTAGTTATTGCTTTAGCAATGTTCCCGACTATCTATCATCTATACATTCATCACATAAGGACATTTCCATCAACCACTGTGGTCCCTTAAGATTATAATGGAGCTGAAAAACTCCTAATACCTACTGATGTAGTAGCCAACCAACACATTACCTTTTCTGTGTTTAGATTCACAAGTATCATGGTGCTTACAATTGCCTACAGTATTCGGTACAAAATACGCTGTACAGGTGTGTAGCATAGGTGTGTAGTAACTTTGTGTAACTACACTCCAATGTTTGCACAAAAAGGAAATCGGGGCATCTGTCAGGCATATCCCTGTAGTGAAGCGACTCGTGACGATTTCGCTACTTGTCCTGCCTTGCCCTTCTTTTCTGGCCCCTGAAGTCCCACTACTGAACAGTACAAGAGATGCCAGGCACCGTGGGTACTGCCGGCCGTCTTTACCATCCCCGCCAGTGGCGCTGCCGCCTCCGCGGTCCCGGTGAGGGCCCAGGCTCAAGGAGGTCAGGCGGCAGGGCAGCGACGGCGCCTCGCCACCGCTCCCGTAGCCGGGGACGGGGAGCTGGACCACGGGGGCCGCACAAAGGATGGGTCCCAAGGGCCGGAGGCGAGGTAAGTACGCGGCGCGCCGCGAGCCCGCGTCCCGGAAGCGGGGCAGGGGGCGCTTCCCCGAGCCCCGACCCGCCCCTAAGCCGCGGATCCACCTGGGGGCGGTCAGGGGCGGAGACCGAACCCGAGGGCGCCCAGGCGCCGAGGGCGGGATTGGACTCGGCTTGGGCGTGAGATGGCGGCGGTAGCTGTGAGAGGCGCCAAGCGGAGCCTGCGGGGAGAGCTGAAGCAGCGTCTGCGGGCGATGAGTGCCGAGGAGCGGCTACGCCAGTCCCGCGTACTGACCCAGAAGGTGCGGGGCCACCCGTAACGGAAGCCGCGGCGGCCAGACGCTCTGAAGGCCTGGCGGCCAACGCTTGCTGATCTGTGCATGGTCCGTTCAGGCGCTGGGCAAGGCACCGCCCCCCGGCGCGCGCACGTTTCGCCCCCCCCCGGCGCGCGCACGTTTCCCCTCCCGGCGCGCGCACGCCCCTTCCTGGCGCGCGCACGCCCCGTAGTCGTGGTCTTGGCGCTCTTGGCACTATGGTGGGGAGAGGGACAAGTAACGAAAGTTGTGGGGCTAAAGAGCGAGAGGATGGCAGGGGTTGACAGATTTATCCCTGGGAGGAGAGTTCGTTTGCATAGGTGGCACCTTTGGTGCTCGAAAACTCCTCCGTGGGGATGACGGTATTGTGGTGAGAGCAGGCTGAGAACAGAAAGTTGTGGTAGGGGAGACGGGTGAACACCTGAGTGCCCAGGTTCCCTCAGTGAGGCCTAAGGTTAATGAGCTATGAGTAAGACTCCAGTTATGTTAGTAAAATGGCCAGAGAAAGATGCAGGTGCTTTAGACGAGGGAACACCAAAAAAGGTGTGGAGATGCCTAAGGGCAGAACTCAGATGTTGACTGGACTTCACTAAGCATATGGAGGGCTAAGGCTGTGTCTCAGTAGCTCCAGGGCCTAGGCTTTTCTTGTCTCAGAGTTGATGAACATTAAATGCTTTTTCTTGAGTGAATGAAAGGAAGACGTGGCTATCATACCCAGGCTTCCCAAGAACGTAGGAAGCAGAAGAGAGAAATGAGAGGAATAAGTGAGGGTCCATGTTTGTTGGTTAGCAGACCTCTGTTTTATTACTTTCACCAACTGCACTGCTGTGTATTTTTAGTCTATGTAATGTCAGTTTTCTTATCAATAAAATGGCAGTCATATCCTGTCGTGAAGGCATGTTCTAAAGAGTTTTTGGGGACTTATTTTTGTTAGACACCAGAGGAAGAAAAATTTAATGTCCGCTGAATAAGTACATATTTGTAATTCTGTTGTAAGTCAAACTGATGATCTGTCTTCCCAGCATCATGCCTCAGAGACAACAGTGGGTATTTGGAGACTTGATGTTCCTTGGAATTAGTTATACCATCAGGCTTTCTTAATTACTCTTCACTATTCTATTATCCGTTATTTACTCAAATTCAAGGTGCCTATGGGTTAAAGCAGTAAAGCATATATACTCATTTCACCCCTCTCTTCATCTGTGTAGGTGTGCATGAGGGAATCTATACAGATGTTAATTCGTTCGTTCAAACAGAATTATTTTAGCTATTATGAGGAAGCATTGCTGGGTGTTTTAGTAGATGTAAAGGATATAGACTCTTGTCCTTACTATCTAGTTGTTTAAAATTTAGCGAATTCATTCACATATGTTGAACACTTATGTAGTGCACACTTGGCTATGTACTGGGTTGTGGAGATGAAAAAGGTATGATTGTTGCTCTAAAGGAGCAGAGAGCCTGGAAGAGGAAACAGACGTGAATAAAGAATTGCATTGAAGCCGGATATATGATAAAGGTAAACACCAATGTTGTGGAAACGTAGCCTTGGGGAGGGGAAATTGGAAAGCTTTCTATTGGAAAATGTTTGAGATGAATTTCGGAGAACAAGATGAGTTTTTTCAGGTGAAGGGAAAGATGGGATAGGGGAGTGTGAGTAGGGATATTTAGGCAAGAGATGACAGGATACAGTTTAGCATGGGCTTTGGAACTACACAGATCTGAGCTGAATCTGGCACCATTGTTTTTTAACTGTATATCCTTGGACAGGTCTCATAATCTCTCAGAACCTTTGGTTCCTTGTCTATAAAATGGATAACATCACTCTTGTAGGTCCATTGTGAGAGTTAAAGAAGTGTGTAAAGGGATGTATTCAGAACTTTACCTATTTTTTGTTATGTCCTTTAGGAAGAGTATACTGGCAGCATTTGGATAATGGGTTGAGGAAGGAAGAAAGAAAAAAAAAATATGGAGACCAGTAAGGGGCTGTTGTGCCAATTCAAGTGAAAGATGAAAAAGATGCAAACCAGAGCATGGGCAGTGAAGATGAGGGGAAAGGAGGCAAATGGGAGACTGTTAAGTGAGAAACAGCAGGACTTGGCAACTGATTGGAAGAGGTTAGAGAATACTGGAAGGGGAGGAGAGTCACCTATGATTCCAAAATTTAGAGCTTGGTATAATGGTGTTTCACCTTGGGCATAAAGAATGTAGGAATTGGAACAAATTTTGGACGGGCATGGGGAAAATAAAGATGAATTCAGTTTCTAATCTTCTACATTGTCTTTGTCCGTAGAAGATTAGAATTCATAAACTATAGATGGGAATAGTGGCTACATAGATACAGAGTCACTGACAGCAATAGAATGACGACTGAGAGCTGGCATTAAAGGAGGAGAGAGAAAAATTAAAAAGCAGACCTATGACTCTCAGTAATAAATACATTTTACTCTGTACAAACAAATATACACATACAAGGAACATTTTACAGCTCTTACCACATACAATGGCATTTAATATTTTCTTTTTTTTTCGAGACAGAGTCTTGCTCTGTCGCCCAGGCTGGAGTGCAGTGGCATGATCTCGGCTCACTGCAACCTCTGCCTCCCATGTTCAAGCGATTCTCCTGCCTCAGCCTCCCAAGTAGCTGGGATTACAGGCACGTGCCGCCATGCTCAGCTAATTTTTCTATTTTTAGTAGAGATGGGGTTTCACCATGTTGGCCAGGGTGGTCTCGAACTCGATCTCATGATCTTCCCGCCTCTGCCTCCCAAAGTGCTGGGATTACAGGCGTGAGCCACCGTGCCTGGCTCGAACTTTAATATTTTCTATTCTATTTCATTTAAAAATTGTAGCCCACTATTGATTTCATGACTAACCAATGGATCATCACTGGAAACGTCAGTGTACTGTGTAGTGTTTTGCCACAGTGAATGCTCAGTAAAGGTGTTAAATGATGTCTTTCATTTAGAAAAGCATATTTATTCCTATTGGCACTGTACCTTTTTATAACTTAGAAATTTATCAGAGAAGTAATTTAAATGGTAAAGAAATTCAGCTTTATGTCATATCTTGATTCCCTAACTAATTAAGATGAGGAAATTAGTGCCCCTTTACTCACTATGTTTTCTACTCCCTCTGTCAGTTTCTGACATTTATATTGTTATATTTATGTTGTCAAGTTTGGGAATTTTTCTTTTTCTTTTTCTTTTTTTTTTTTGAGAGGGAGTCTCGCTCTGTTGCCCAGGCTGGAATGCAGTGGCGTGATCTCAGCTTACTGCAAGCTCCGCCTCCCGGGTTCACGCCATTCTCCTGTCTCAGCTTCACAAGTAGCTGGGATTACAGGCGCCTGCCACCATGCCCGATTAATTTTTTGCATTTTTAGTAGAGACGGGGTTTCACCGTGTTAGCCAGGATGGTCTCGATCTCCTGACCTTGTGATCCACCTGCTTCGGCCTCCCAAAGTACTGGGATTACAGGCGTGAGCCACCGTGCCTGGCTCGAACTTTAATATTTTCTATTCTATTTCATTTAAAAATTGTAGCCCACTATTGATTTCATGACTAACCAATGGATCATCACTGGAAACGTCAGTGTACTGTGTAGTGTTTTGCCACAGTGAATGCTCAGTAAAGGTGTTAAATGATGTCTTTCATTTAGAAAAGCATATTTATTCCTATTGGCACTGTACCTTTTTATAACTTAGAAATTTATCAGAGAAGTAATTTAAATGGTAAAGAAATTCAGCTTTATGTCATATCTTGATTCCCTAACTAATTAAGATGAGGAAATTAGTGCCCCTTTACTCACTATGTTTTCTACTCCCTCTGTCAGTTTCTGACATTTATATTGTTATATTTATGTTGTCAAGTTTGGGAATTTTTCTTTTTCTTTTTCTTTTTTTTTTTTGAGAGGGAGTCTCGCTCTGTTGCCCAGGCTGGAATGCAGTGGCGTGATCTCAGCTTACTGCAAGCTCCGCCTCCCGGGTTCACGCCATTCTCCTGTCTCAGCTTCACAAGTAGCTGGGATTACAGGCGCCTGCCACCATGCCCGATTAATTTTTTGCATTTTTAGTAGAGACGGGGTTTCACCGTGTTAGCCAGGATGGTCTCGATCTCCTGACCTTGTGATCCACCTGCTTCGGCCTCCCAAAGTACTGGGATTACAGGTGTGAGCCACCGTGCCCAGCCAGTTTTTCATTTTTTGAGACAGAGTTTCGCTCTGTTGCCCAGGCTAGAGTGCAGTGGCGCAATCTTGGCTCACTGCAACCTCTGCCTCCCGGGTTCAAGGAGTTCTGTGCCTCAGCCTCCCGAGTAGCTGGGATTACAGGCGCCTGCCACCACGCCTGGCTAATTTTTGTATTTTTAGTAGAGACAGGGTTTTACCATCTTGGCCAGGCTGATGTTGAACTCCTGACCTCATGATCCACCTGCCTCGGCCTCCCAAAGTGCTGGGATTACAGGTATGAGCCACCACGCCCGGCCAGGTTTTGTAATATTTAAACTTTGTTCTGTAACTATAATGAGTCTACTGAGCAGTATTTGTGACTGATTTCCAAACTTGAGATTTCAGTAAATCGTATTTACAGTAAACAGTATTTACAAAAATATGTAAAGCACTGAATACATACCTTGTATTTATTTATTTATTTATTTTTTAGATGGAGTCTCGCTCTGTTGCCAGGCTGGAGTGCAGTGGCCCAATGTTAGCTCGCTGCAACCTCCGCCTCCCGGGTTCAAGTGATTCTCCTGGCTCAGCCTCTCGAGTAGCTGGGACTACAGGTGTGTGCCACTACGCCCAGCTAGTTTTTGTATTTTTAGTAGAGACGAGGTTTCACCATGTTGGCCAGGATGGTCTCGACCTCTTGACCTCGTGATCCACCCACCTTGGCCTCCCAAAGTGCTGGGATTACAGGTGTGAGCCACCACGCTCAGCCGTATTTTTGTTCTATAGATGGTATTAATTGTAGAATCAAGTTGTATGATTGAATATGTAAGAAAAGACATAACTTTATGTCACTAGGTATGTGTAGCTAGGAAGGTAATGTTTCGAGTGTCAGTACAAAAGCTTTTCTCTTTTCCTCCATAATTGCTCAAAATTGTTCTCTTTTTTACTTTGTTCCCATTTGGAGCATATTTCTAATTTAGTTCTGTATTTTTCCAGGAGCTTCTGATTGCCTTTATTTTTCCTTTTTTGACAAATCAAGAATATGCGTTTATCTTATCAATAGATTCTTTTTCATCATCTGTTAAAATAAATCCACTCTCTTTTTGAAAACACTCCAGCCCCTTGCTTCTTCTGGTCTGGTTGTCTCCGGCTCATTGCACTGCCATTGCCCTAGGGTTCCTTCTTACTCCACTTCTGAGTTAGGGCTGCTTTTTGAGTCTAATATCTTTGTCTTTCTTGGATTCTTTTCCCTTCATCTTATTAGAGTATATCTTCAGATAATTTTTTTTGAGAAAGTATCTTTGGGGGTGGTAAACTTTTAAATATACATTAGGAAATGTTTTACCTTCATACTTGATTGATAGTTTGAATTTCAAATTTAAAATTATTTTCCTTGTTCTGCTCAGCACCCATGGCCCCCATTCAATATGGAGACTTGTGTTTTTCTTTTTCTTTCTTTTTTTTTTTTTTTTTTGAGGAGTTTCATTCTTGTTGCCCAGGCTTGAGTGCAATGGCACGATCTTGGCTCATCCTCTGCCTCCTGGGTTCAAGCGATTCTTCTGCCTCAGCCTCTCAAGTAGCTGGGACTACAGGCATGTGCCACCACGCCTGGCTAATTTTTGTATATTTAGTAGAGACGGGGTTTTACCATGTTGGTCAGGCTGGCCTCGAACTCCTGACCTCAGATGACCTACCTGCCTCTGCCTCCCAAAGTGCTGGGATTACAGGTGTGAGCCAAGTATATCTTCTTTGATTATTTATTTTCCTTTGTGCCTTTTTGGAACTCTTGTTAATCAGATAATAAAAATCACAGATTGATCTTCTCTATTTCTTAACATTTTTTTCATTTTTCCTATTTTTGCCTTTTCCGCTACTCCAAGGCTTTCTCCTAAGTTGTTTTAATTTTGCTAATCACAATTTTAGTTTCCACTGATTATTTCATAATTCCCTGATTGCTTCCTCCCCATAGCAGTCTATTGTTATTTTAGAAATGCAATTATCTTCTTGAGTTTGTCTGAGGAAACTAATTAGAATTTCAAAAGATTATCTGTCCTGTTTGTCCATTTTTTCTCCCCTTCTTATTTTTTTTTCCATCCTTCTATTTTGTATTTTGACTTTTCAAAATGTTTGATGATCCTTTATTATCTGTACATATGTGTGAATGAAGATGTCTTAGCTAATGGGGATTTCCTCTGCCTTTTATGGTTGCTTTGGGATTTCAAGGGAGGAATGGATTCGCCTGACCTGCACCCTTATTCTCTGAGTGTTGTGATCTGCTGCTGTTTTGTCAGTAAAATACTGTCCCATCCACTCTTTGTCTTACAGAAATTAGGTCTCTGTTCTCTTATTCTCAGTACTCTAATGGATTTTCTTTTTTGTGCTTCTTTACCGTCATATAAATGGGATTTGAGGAAGGAAGATAAATATGTATACACAGTCTCACATTGAGTGTTAACTGATGTTTATTACTGCTTATTCAACTCTTGATCTTCTATATTCTGCTGTAAAGAGAGCAAAAAGGGTACTTAACTTTCTCATATAGTAGTTGGATGCCAAAAGCCCCAGGCCTGCCCAGGTCTAGGTTTCACATTTCCTTTCTTTGCCCATTTCAGGCCTCAAAACAATTTTGTAACTTTTCAGAATGTGAGAGTTAACTTTCTTCCTTAGACTGGTTTGATGTGCTCTATCTACTTAATTTCTGTGTTTCGTTTTTTATTAGTAATAACTTGACTTACTGTTCCTGTATCTTTCTGCCAGTCATATTTATAAGCTACTTTTATGGCTTACAATTATATAATAATAACAAAAGTATTAAAAAGTCTTATAAAGAATAAGAAAAGTATTCTTTTCTTTTTAGTTTGGAGACTAGGGAAGAACAGAAAAGGAAGGGAAAAAAAGAGAGCTGGCCAGGTGCAGTGGCTCACACCTGTAATCCCAGCACTTTGGGAGGTCCAGGTGGGTGGATCAGTTGAGCTCAGGAGTTTGAGACCAGCCTGAGCAACATGGTGAAACCCTGTCTCCACAAAAAATACGAAAAATCAGCCGGACATGGTGGTTTGCACCTGTGGTCCCAGCTACTCTGGAGGCTGAGGCAGGAGGACTACCTGAGCCTAAGAGGCAGTGGTTGCAGATTGCACCACTGCACTCCAGCCTGGGCAACAGAGGGAGACCCTGTCTCAAAAAAAAAAAGGAAAAAAGAGAGCGAAGGGTTAACTTCTGAGTCTGGTTAAGTTCCTGATATTGTTGACATTTCTATGATGAGCAAAGCTCATTTACCTTCTCCTGCCTGATGGATGATTCAATTGAATATGGTTTCTTTCATCAGGATCTGCCCCCACCCCATAATTGTGAATATTTTAATATTCATTTGAACAGATGGATTTTAGGAAATGGGATGGGGATGGTAGAGGCATGTTCTCTGCTTCAGAGAACTCAGTTCATGGACCAGTTAGGGATACCACATTTAGGGCACATGAAACAATTAGTGATCCACTCATGACAGTACATCATTATTAAGTTATATATTAACTCTAAATGTAGTAAGGGTTCGGCAGAAGTTAGGAAAAGTTAGGGCTTGCATTGGGCTTTAAATGGGTAGAATTTGGGAGGAGAGAGAAGCCTGACGATCCAAGGAGTGGAGAAGCTTGTGGGAGCCCAGATACAGAGATAAAATAAAGCACACTCTAGGGAAAGCATGTGAAATGACCGAAGACTACTAAAATGGATAGGTGGGGATCAAGCCTGGAATTCTCTAGATAGACAGCTTGTCTCCACAGTGACCTTTTAATGAGTTTTCACACCTACCAGAGTGGGTGTACCAGGAAGGGATAAAAGGAGCAGGTAAGTGCTGGGTCCCAAACTAAAAGTCAGGCTTCGTGATGCAATACTGTTTGACCCACTATATCACTCTGGTCCCCCCCCTTTTTTTTCTTTTTAATATTTAAAGAAATTGGAGAAGGCTGAGAGAGAAAGGAGGAATTGTTAAGAGGAGTTGCTAAATATAGTCTTGGAAAATATAATTGCCATAATTTCCCATTTAGGTGATTGCCCACAGTGAGTATCAAAAGTCCAAAAGAATTTCCATCTTTCTGAGCATGCAAGATGAAATTGAGACAGAAGAGATCATCAAGGACATTTTCCAACGAGGCAAAATCTGCTTCATCCCTCGGTACCAGTTCCAGAGCAATCACATGGATATGGTGAGAATAGAATCACCAGAGGAAATTTCTTTACTTCCCAAAACATCCTGGAATATCCCTCAGCCTGGTGAGGGTGATGTTCGGGAGGAGGCCTTGTCCACAGGTGAGTATTATGGTGTTAGGATATTGTTAGATTATGACCAGTTGTTAGATCTCAGATCCACGTGTTATGTGTGGGTCAGTGGGAGTTGCTTTTCCTGTAAGGGATTAATTTGTATTTTGCCTACGTTCCAAGACACCTGTATTACTTGGTTTAGGATGTGATGCCTTTTGAAAACTGTAAAGTGTAAATGAATAATATTGTTGACTTCTCACATATTGTTGCCCTACCTTGTGGGTTGAATTATATATTTTTCATGAATAATTATTTCCTGTGGTTTCAGTTATGGTCTGCTTGCTAATGAGCATATTATTATAAATGCTAATGAGCACTTATATCTTCTCAACTTTGACTACTTACCATGTGTTTATCTCAGTACATGGCACCACCAGCTACCCAGCTGGCCATGCCAGAAATCTCCAGGTCATCCTTGACTCCCCTCTTTCTCTTATGCCCCACTGTGGTCTATTGTTAAGTCCTGATGATTTTACCTACTGAATATTTACTGAATCTGTCCATTTCTCCCCAACCCACTGCTACTACTGCAGTCTAAGCTGACATCTCCTCTTGCCTGCATTCCTGGAAAGGCCTTTTCACTGTTCTTTCTCTCCATGTCTTGCATCCTCTCCTTCCTCTTTATTGGTTATTTAAAAGTAATTGGAACAAGGTTTTGAAAACACAAATCTGCCGCTTCTCTCCCCTCCTTAAAATCTTTCTGTGACTTACTATTGCCCTTAGATTGAAGTAAACCCTCCTTAACGAGGTTCTTCCTAATCTTGGCCCTGCTGCCTTTCTATTTTCACATCTTTCTACTCCCCACTTCGTAGTCTGAGTTCCAGCCACTCTGAGTATCTCTGTTTCCCAACTCCACTTTGCCTTCTCTACTGCTGGGTCTTAATACATGCTGTTCTCTGGCCAACAGCTGCTTCGGAAGTTTTATCATTATGAAACAGGTAAGGAGCTGAAAGCAAAACAAACGAAGGGTATTATTTTTTAGTATAATGCCTGAAGCCCATCTTAGAGGTGTATATTTTTTACTAAGACTTAAATGGTTGCAAAGAAGCCCTAGCACAACTTTATGCAGTCTTCGCTGAGTTTCTGCCCCTTCCAATATAACAGCATAGCCTATAAAGTCAGTATGATGGAGTCGGAGGGGAGAGGGTCAAGGACTCGTAACAGTAGAGGGATTATGTACTTTGCTAGTTTAACTTTCCCTGTATTGTCCAATCTTGGGCTTTGCTAGATGTTTAGGCACCAAAAATATATTCAGATCTACCTCCTTCATGTCCTGCATCAATTGGCCAGATGAATGTCGGCATTTTAAAACTCTTTCATATTTTCAAGGGGAAACATTGCAAGCATTTTAAGGCAATGAGATAATAAGGGAATACAGAGTATCTTGGAGAGCAGCCTAGGTTTATAGATAAGAAAAGACAGGAAATTATAGATACTGATTTTGCTCAAACTTAATGCAGCTACTCCAGACTCGCAGGCTTAATGATGGAACCCAGGATACTGTCCCAATTCCAGTTGACTCTGTTAACAGCTCCTTCAATGCTTGCATCATCTCTATAATGTGCCTGCTAACTGAAATTTTAGTTGGTTTCCTCCAGTAACCAATTCCTCTAGAGGCAGCTCATAGAACAGCTGTGCTCCTTCTAGAACATCTTCTTTGTGTTGAGCTAAAGTGTGTCACTTTGAACTTTTATGCATTTGTTCTGGTTCTATTCAAGTACAGTGGTGAAAAGAGTAAGGAAGAAGCATTATTTTTCCTTTTAACTTATATTTACACTTCCTGGTTAGGATAATCTCAATACAAATAAGTGAGCCAATCATTTATGCATTTTTTTTTTTTTTTTTTGAGACAGAGTTTTGCTCTGTCACCCAGGCTGGGGTGCAATGATGCGATCTCGGCTCACTGCAACTTCCGCTGCCTGGGTTCAAGCGATTCTCCTGCCTCAGTAGCTAGAATTACAGGCGTGCATCACCGTGGCCGGCTCATTTGGTATTTTTAATAGAGATGGGGTTTCACCATGTTGGTCAGGCTGATCTCGAACTCCTGACCTCAGATGATCCACCTGCCCTGGCCTGCCAAAGTGCTGGGATTACAGGCCACTGCGCCCGACCTATGTATGGTTTTTAGCATGTCATTTGTCACATAGGAGCTATCGAATAAATGGTAATTTATTAATTTTAAGCAAGAAGTCAGAATTATTCATTATAAGATAAATTCATTACTAGCCAAGTAGTTAACATTTCGGTAATTTTCAGCAGACATTTTCACCCATCTACTTTGTGTCAGACACTATTTTAGGTCTGAAAAGATAAGGCCCTGATTTGAAGGGACTCACACTGTAACTGATGAGGCAGAAAATGAACATAAACAGAATATCCTAACCTGTATTATATGTCAAATATAAGTGTCAAATGAAAAGATACTGAATATTAAAAACATAGAAATTTAGAATATGGTTCTGAATAGAAAAAAGTCCACCAAAAAAACCCCACAACTGGTTGTTCATTTTTTTTTCTTCTCTATAGTATTTATTCATGCTGTATATGTAGTAACAGTGGCTTTTTTCCCCCATGCATTTTTCTTTGCAGATACTTGCAATCTGGGTTGCAAAGGGATAGAGGATTATACCCACAGTTTCTTGAAACTGCAGTCTAGGGTCAAAGCTCGCTGCTGTTGTTTATAGAAATATTTGAGTAGGCAGCCTTGGCTGTTTGTTATCTCCTAACATCACACTCTGTACTGTGGATTTCTACTTGCGTCAGCAACTTAAAATGTGACAACTTCAGTGCTTAAGCATACATCTAGCTTTATAGTGTTTGAGACAAGCTGATCAGAGCTCAGGCTGTCCTTGGTGTAGCTTTTGTTGTCTGTTTATCTTTCTTGTTTGCTCACATTATCAGAGCTTAGAAAAGAGTGAGCTTTTGTGTCCTCAGTTGCAATTATAAGTTCCTAAGCAAAAATTTCCCATGGGCTATTCTTGTATTATATATGTAGCAAAAGAAATCGATTGCTAAATGAAATCGAGGGTCGGATTCTTTCCCAAGTTTATCCTCAAGGTAAGGGCTGCTTGGGCAATTAGATTAGAGCAGGAATTTTTCCAATGCAAGTATATAGTCTGATTCAACCTGGTTTAAGCAAAAATGAGATTTTATTGGCCCAGAGACTGAAAAGTTCACAGAAGGGCTGGCTGGATCAGTGGCATTAGGAGCCAGTCTATCTCTGCCTTTTGGCTTTGCTTCCATCTATATCAGTTTCATTTACTGGTGCCACATGGTGGCCCATAGCAGCTCTAGGTTCCATGGCATCCTTACTGCTAGCAATAAAGAACAAGTTTGTTTTCTAACAGTCCGATGAAGTCCTGGTCCTAACTCTTCTTGACCCAAATGGACATCTTGAAATTAATCACTATGGCCAGAGATATGGAATCGGCTGACTGGCTTAGGCCTGGGTCTTACGTGCCTGTCCCTGACCCATTCTTTGTGACCAGGAAGAAAAGAAGTGCCGATTGACTTAGACTAGGTCATATGCCCAGCTCAGCAGCCCTACCCAAACCACTGAGCTGAGAGGAGGGTGAGAGTGTTTGTTGTGTTTCCAGAACAAGGGGGAATGGATACTGGAGAGTCAAAACTAAACTCACCTGTGCTGTTAATCATTTCTGAAATTCTGCAGAATATAATAGGCTCTGCAGTCATAGCTTTGTCAGTGCTGATTTTAAACTTATGATCTTCTTGGAGGCTTTTTGGGAATTAATATCTATGTGTAGGTACCTGAGCCATAACTTAATGATCATAATGAAGACTTTCTAGTCCTCAAATAAAACATTTTAAAGTAATTTAGTGGGGCATCATCAAGGACAGAGTCTTTGAACAACCCTTCTAGGTTGTTCATGATCAGTACTTTTGGGAGGGTTATGATTGGTTCACTGTGAGTACCTCACATTGACTTCATTTCTTTCTTTGTTAGGGTTGCATGGCATCTGCAAGAATATAATAAAAGATAGTGGGTATGGATTTCATCAGGCATATTTGATGGAGTCATGATATCCTCAGGAGGCTGGAGAAATTTGGATTGGCTCATAATACTTTATTCAGAAAAGATGTGTAGAGCACTGCTCTGTGGGAGGTGTGATGGGAATATAGCAGGGAACAGCATGGACCTGATTCCCAGTGTTGTGGAGTTAACTAGCCTGTTGTCCTCACAGAAGCAGGTTTGTGCTGGCATGTCACAGGGCTCTCTCCTTTGTGCTGTTCTGTTCAACTTTTTATTGAACTTTTAGCTTTTTTCAGCTTTTGTTGAACATTAAGATGTCTCACTGTTCCTTATTTTCAGCATGTCTAAATTCATTCTTATCATTCTTTTTTGTTTTTCATATTTCTGTTAGCAGCCCCTTTGTAGACATGGAATTATCCTTGCCTCCTTCCCACCATCCAGTTATTACCAAGTTTTTCTTTGTAATGTTTTTTATCACCTGTCTTTCTCTAATTCCAGTTTTGGGGGAATTCTTAGTCTACAATTTTCATTCTTCATATCTGTTCCATTGGAGTAAACTTTAAATTGATTTCCTGGCCATATTAATTTTCCCGAAGTACCTTTCTGTACAGGTCATCTACCCTATTCAGCCCTTCTCTGTACGCTGAATAGATCTGTGTACCTGAGCAAACAATGGATCCTGCTGGTTGTTGCCAAAAGAAGGGATATTGGATGAAATCCAAACATTCAGGCCACTTTCTGGATCTTACCTCCCTTTCTACCTTAATACTTGTGCCTCCTTGGTACAGCTCCTTATTTCAGCCAAAGTGGTCTGCTGGAAGACAGTATTTCCTAGTAATGGAAAATATGGATTTGAGAATCACACCAACCTGGATTTGAATTCTAGTTTTGCTCCTTTCTAATTGTGTTACCTTGGGAAGATCACTTAACTTCTTAGAGTTTCAGTCTTCTTACCTGTAAGTGGACTCAGACCTACCTTACATATCTGTTATGGAGTTTAAATAAGATAATGTCTGACTATTTTTGGCACATAGTAGGTGCTCAGTAAAAATGACATTGTTGCTGCTGTGGCTGCTGTTGTTTTTGCTGATGTTGAGTGGTCAAGCATAGGGTAATGTTATGGGCTTTGCTGTGACAGTGATTTTGTTTATACCATTTTCCAGTCTAGAATATATTATGTGTTTCTTCAGGATAGTCTCTTCTGGTCTGGTGCTTAAGATCACTAGCTTTGGAGTCAGACTAATCTGAGTTTGAATCTGGCCTTTACCACTTGGGCAGAATTACTTAACATCTCAAAATCCAAATTTCCCCATCTGAAAATTGGAGATAATTACAGTACTGATTAATTGTGTTGTTGAGAGGATAAAGTAAGGTGATATATGTAAAGTGCCTAGTACAGTTCGCCATGTAGTCAGAGATCAATACATGGCGGTTATTAACAGTAAGCAGAAATTATTTCCCCCAAACCTTCCCTGGCTGCCCACAATATACTAGTTCTTTTCTTCCGTAATTCTTATGTACTTGGCACTTTACATATATTACCACGTTTTATTAATTCTTTTTGGAAATACATCCCTTTTCTTTGCTGATAGACTGTTTCGGAGCAGAAACCTTCTAAATCATTTGTATCCCTGGTACCTAGTCATATGGTTTATGTTGTAGACTTTCAGTAAAAGTTTCTTGAGGTGAAGCTAACAGTTTTGAATTCAAAGCATGCCTGTATAAATGAATAGATTATCAACACTTTACAGCTATGAAAGAAAATCTGGATTTAAAAAAATATATGCATGTACACAGGGACACATTAAAAAGTATACTAGAGTCAGTTGTTTTATAAGGCGCTGTAACTTGTTGTTTTTAGAGACAAGGTCTCACTTTGTCACCCAGACTGGAGTGCAGGGGTGTAATCATAGCTAACTGTAACCTTGAACTCCTGGGCTCAAGTGATCCTCCAACCTCAGCCTCCTGAGTAGCCAGGACTACAGGTACACACTACCATGCGTGACTAATTTTTAAATTTTTTGTAGAGACAGGTCTACTCTGTTGCCCAGGCTGATCTTGAACTCCTGGCCTCAAGCAATCCTCCTGGCTTGGCCTCCCAGAGTGCTGGGGTTATAGGTGTGAGCCACTGCACCCAACCAACATTTTTTATATTTGTGAGTAAAGAGTTGACATCGGTCCCAGACTAAGCTGGGCCTGCCTGGGGGAATAACCTTGAAACTTATCTTCTCTCAGCACTAGTTTTGGGGAAGCCATAGAGTTGTGATAATGTGGGATGTACCTGTACCTGCCTGTTACTGTGTGCTACTACACCTGAATTGGGAGCTGTGAGTTGGCATGGAAGCCTTGGGTCTGTGGAACTAGATATGTATAAAAGATGGGCAGGAAATGGGAGTTGCAGCTTCTCTGTGTGAAGGTGACCTATGTGCCCCTTGGCTCTTGCTGCACCTTGTGTGAGTGAGGAGGCAAAAGAAGCAGTGTACTGAGGTAGCTGCTGGGCCCTGGATGAGGTAAAGATGCTGAACCTGCCATATCTCCTCTTCTGTGTTCTTCTGTAAGGCTAAGTACATGGAGTAATACTTAGATTGGTTCCTGAGCCCGAGTGCTATAACAGCTGCTGGGTCAATACAGTATTCTCAATCCAGTCTCTGGGTTTGTTTTTTATTTTTTGTTGGGGGCGGGCAGTGCAGCTTAAATAACAGACATGTATTTTCTGACAGTCTGGGTATTTTTAATAATATTCTGTGGAGACTCTAACACCACTGGTCCCACCAGTGACTGTCAGCATGTCTATGAGAATGTTTAATTTTTACTAAACCAAGAAATAAGTAGTTATAAGATCCTACATGGTATGATATTTTGATATGAGTTACAGCTTATCTTCTCATTGAAAGTGTTTCTAAACCTTTAACACGTGTTTCTTTAGCTTAACAAAAATCATCCTCACTAATTGTATTTGAACTTTTGAAATAAGTTACGACTAAAAGTAAATGAAAGCAATTGTAATTTTGGAATGTGCTTTTGCACATCGCACATGCCATTGTAGGCATTTTGGGTGACCTCCCTCTCTGGACAATTGAGAACATTGCCTCCTGAGTTAGGCACTGTGGGAGGGAGAGTGAACCCTTACTGTCCTTGCTTCATCTTCTTTGTTTTCAGATAGGATAACTGCAACCCAGGGAGGTTGTCACTTCCCCAAGGACACACAGACAGTTAATGATAATGCGAGGTCACCCAGTTCTGGTTTCCACTCCAGTGCCCTTTGAAGTGCCATTTTTCTTCACACTTCGTTCATTAAGATTGCTTTACTACCTAGATTTTCTTCTCTGTCTTGACAGCATACTGCATTAAAACTGTTATTCATGGAACAGGTACCCTTGGTAACTGTATGCATGGGAACGTTGTCGTATTTTCCCAAGGAAGAACTTGGACTGAGTCACATGTATCTAAAAGTACTCTGGTCTCAAAGTTAAGCTTTTTTTTTTTTTTTCCAGTCATTTTGTATTCAACTAAATATACAGGAAGAACCAGCTACAGCTTTGATTTATAACAGGGCCTTTCATTTGAATGATAAGTGCACCCATGATAGGCTTCCTTGGACCTGTTCCAGAATTGTCTATTTTATCTTTTGCAGCGGCTTTAGAATATATCCTCATTTCAGAGAAAGGTAATTTACTTCTTGTTAACTCCCAGCCCATTAAGATTAAAAGACAGTTCCTTAGGGGTTATGGCCTGTTATTCTTGCCAAGATGGGCTAACCTGCTAAATGTTCTACTCAAGCATAATGATTCATTGAATGTACTATTGAACACTTAACTGTCTTTAAAAGGACTAACCCAGGTGACTTAAACCTCGCTACATATAGAACTTCAGGTGTTTAAACTGCTTTTCCAATTCAATTTTTATTTTATCACCTTAATTGAGACATTAAAATGTCTATTAGGTTTATATGTATTTCTGTATATATTTAATTCAGAGGAAGGGCAGAATTTTTAAGAGGAGTGAAGTTGGAATTAGAAAAAATAAATTCTTTTTTTAGTTTATTCCTCTGAACCTTAAATTTCAAGCTAGGGTAGTAAAGACCTGTGTGTAAATGAATGCCCAGCTTAAATGCTGCCTCCTCCAAAAGTCTTCTTAGATTTCTTAGTCATATTTAAACACTTCTTCCTTTGTTTTCTTCCTGTGTTTTGACACCTCAGCATACCTTTTGTCATTGGATTTGCTTTATTATATCCTATATATGTAATTTAAAAGTTTTTTTTTTTTTTTTGCTTTACTACTTGCAGGGATTAGGAGTCCACTATTTAATAGAGAATCCCATTTCATTTACCCCACTTTATAAAAGGTTAGAAAATTACTCTCCATATTAAGCTTATGGCTTCATGTAAATTTCACCTGATGGTCCTTTAGAGAAACATATAAATAGTCTTCAAACATTTTTTTTTTGGTGTGTTTGGGCTTAGCACAGTGCCCTGATGAATCTGAGGTACCATCCGTTTCTTCAGTAACTTAAATATCCTTTTTAAAGTACAGCTGAGAATTGTATATTGAGTGAATGACTGATAGTACTGCAAAGAAATGCAGATATAATAGCACATGATCCATCAATGTTTATCTTTTATGCTAATCATCATCTACAAAACCAGATTTGTATTGATTATTATCCATAAATAAGCAAGCAGAGGCTGGGCGTGGTGGCTCATACCTGTAATCCCAGCACTTCGGGAGGCCGAGGCAGGCGGATCACAAGGTCAGGAGATCGAGACCATCCTGGCTAACATGGTGAAACCCCATCTTTACTAAAAAATACAAAAAAAGAAAAAGAATTAGCCGGGCGTGGTGGTGGGCGCCTGTAGTCCCAGCTGCTCAGGAGGCTGAGGCAGGAGAATGGTGTGAACCTGGGAGGCAGAGCTTGCAGTGAGCTGAGATTGTGTCACTGCACTCCAGCCTGGGCGACAGAGCGAGACTCCGTCTTAAAAAGAAAAAAAAGAACAAAAGCAGAATAAGCTAATTTACTGTTGGATGAAGGAAGCAGCAAATCATGAGATGGAAATTGAACAGAAACAAAAGATATCTTCGTAACTGCCCATGTCATTACTTTGGGTTAAAACAGTCAAATCCACTGTAAAAATTTAAGTGTTCTTTGGGTGTAGTGACACAGGGAACCAGAATCACTTGTAAGAAGTCCTGTGATTAATTAAAAAACAAGAAAGAGCTAGGAAAGAAATTTTGATTTTAGTCAGAGTTTTGTGTGTATATATGTGTGCATGTGTGTGTGTATATGCATGTGCTGTGTATAAAATGGGTCATGATGTTTTTCTTACTGTAGTTTCTAAAATGTTTGAAAGCCACTGATTTAGGCCTCTGCTTATCAAGAAGGCATGCATCTATTACAGGCCTTATTGGGTAAATTTTCTTCAACTATTAATTTTACTTAAACATTTTAACAGAAACAAACCAGAAAAACAAACATATAAACATACAAACCACACATTATTTTTATAACAAATACAATCACAAAGGTAGCATATAGAAGATAAATAAAATTCACAAATTTTAAGGAAAAAAATTAGCCAGGCATGCTGGTGGGTGCCTGTAATCCCAGCTACTCAGGAGGCTGAGGCAGGAGAGTTGCTTGAACCCAGGAGGCGGAAGTTGCAGTGAGCCAAGATTGCACCATTGGACTCCAGCCTGGGTGACAGAGTGAGACTCTGACTCAAAAAAAAAAAAAAAAAGAAAAAAAAAAAAAGATAAAAATTTAAAGGTAAAACACAAAATATTAAAGCAAAAACTTTGCCTCTGTGGGCAGGCCTGCAGGCAGACCCTCCAGGGATTTTAACTTTCTCTGCAGTTACCTTAGTGAAAAATTTGGGAAGTACTGGTCATTTAGTGGAATTTCAGAATTCCACTAATGGGTGATACAAATGAAAAGCATGATACAAATGAACATGAAAATTTTTTGTGTTACATTTTTTTTGATGTGCTGTTTTAGTTCCTCTGTTGATTTTTAAGCTATGTTTTAATTTGTTTTTGCAGTTGCTGGAGGGATTACATCTTTTATTTAGTACAGTTTGTTTCAGATTAGTATTCACCTGACTCCAGTAAAATACAGCAACTTTGCTCTTATATAATTCCATTCTTCCTTCCCCATTTATGTTATTATTGTCATATTGAGGCAGGAAATTAAAGAAAGAAAGAAAAATAAAAAAAAAAAAGAAATAAGCTTTCCTGTATTAGGCTGACTTGTCCCGGAGGTAGCAACGAGCACAGCCCAAACCCAGGAAAAGTCTTGATAATACTCTCTAAGAAGCCAGGACACAAAAGAATGTGCTCTGGAGACTCTCCCACCACTCCCTCCACATAGGGAGAAGAAAAACAAGTTTCCCTTTGTTTTACAGTATGAGTTTATAGATTCCTGTTCTCTGTAACTAGTGACTTCTAGTATTCTGTTTTATCTAAGCAGTGGAGTGATGGTCATAAACCAACTGAGCAGGCCTGAGATATGGCCACCTGGGCACCATAGTGAAGGCCATGGAATAAGCCTTGCTAGGCACTACGGCAAACTAGATAATGGTCATCTAAGTTGCATAGCAATGGTCATGTGTAATCCTGAGTTATGAACCTGTTACAATTTGATTAACTGTCTTGTCCTGCCTCTGTATCCTTGCTTTCTCTTTGCGCCAGTGTAAGCTTGACTCAAGTTAGCTCATCCCTTTTTAGAAGTATGTATAAGAGTCAAGTGCTGTCTTTGTTCTGGGCCCAGTTTTTGGATGTTGAGTCTGCTGGGTCTGAGTGCACTCAGAAAAAATCCTCCTGGTGTACCCCGAGGTCTCTCTTGTCCTCCTAATTCACACAACAATATAAGTTACATCTGTATGTACTATAAATCCAACAAATAGTATTATAATTATTGCTTTAAGAACTCTTATGTTTTAAAAAGGAATAGAAGAAAAGAGAAAAAACCAATCTTTTGTGTTTACCTTCCTACTTACTGTTTCCAGTGTTCTTCATTCTTTCCTGTAAATTTGAGTTACCATCCAGTGTAATTTCCTTTTGGCCCAAAGGACTTTCTTTAGTCTTTCTCAGACAGCTCTGCCAGTAATTATTCCTCTCAGTTTTTGTTTATCTAGGAATGTCTTATTCTGCCTCTATTTTTGAAAGGGTTTTGCTGAATATGAAATTCTTAGTTGACATATATATTTTTTTCCTTTCTGCATGTTCAATGTTATTCTTCTGCCTTGTGGCCTCCATTGTTTCTGATGAGAAGTCAATCATTCATTGTATTTTTGTATTTCCCTGTTTATAATAAGTTATTTTTTTCTTTCAGCAGTTTGACTCTGATGTGTAAAAATGTAGATGTCTTTTCTTTTTTTTTTTTTTTTTGAGATGGAGTCTCGCTCTGTCGCCAGGCTGAAGTGCAGTGGTGCAATCTTGGCTCACTGCAGCCTCTGCTTCCCGGGTTCAAGCAATTCTCCTGCCTCAGCCTCCCAAGTGGCTGGGACTACAGGTGTGCACCGCTACGCTAGGCTAATTTTTTTGTATTTTTAGTAGAGATGGGGTTTCACCGTGTTGGCTAGGATGGTCTTGATCTCCTGACCTCGTGATCCACCCGCCGTGGCTTCCCAAAGTGCTGGGATTACAGGCATGAGCCACCACACCTGGCATACGTAGATTTCTTTAGTTTTATCCTACATGGGATTTATTGAGCTTCTTGGGTCTGTAGATTAATTTTTTCATCAACTATAGGAGGTTCTCAGCCATTATTTTTCAAAAAAAATTTTTTTCCTGCCACATTATCTCTCTTCTCCTTCTAGGACTCTTATTCCATGTATAGTATATTGGTATTCTTGATATTGTCCCACAAGTCACTTAGGCTGTGTTCATTTTTCTTCAGTCTTTTTTTCTTTCTTTTTTCATGTTGGATAATTTCTGTAGATCTGTCTTTAAGTACACTGCCTTTTTTCTTCCATCGTCTCAAACCCATTGTTGAATCCATGTAGTGCATTTTTTATTTCAGTAGTTGTACTTTTCTTTTTTTTTTTAAATGGAGTTTTGCTGTTGTTGCCCAGGCTGGAGTGCAGTGGTACAATCTCAGCTCACTGCAACCTCCGGTCACCGGGTTCAAGTGATTCTCCTGCTTCAGCCTCCCGAGTAGCTGGGACTACAGGCACGTGCCACCATACCCAGCTAATTTTTGTATTTTTAGTAGAGATGGAGTTTCACCATGTTGGCCAGGATGGTCTTGATCTCTTGACCTCGTGATCCACCTGCCTTGGCTACCCACAGTGCTGGGATTACAGGTATGAGTCACTGTGCCCGGCCAGTAGTTGTACTTTTCAACTGTAGAGTTTGATACTTATTTAAAGTTTCAGTTTCTTCATTGATATTCTTTATTTGTTGAGTCATTGGTGTCATATATTCATTTACTTCTAGGAACATTAGTTTCCTTTACTTTTTTTTTTTTGGGATGGAGTCTCACACTGTCACCTAGGCTGGAGTGCAGTGGCGCGATCTTGGCTCACTGCAAGCTCTGCCTTCTGGGTTCACACCATTCTCCTGCCTCAGCCTCCTCAGTAGCTGGGGCTACAGGTGTCTGCCACCACGCCTGGCTAATTTTTTTTTGTATTTTTAGTAGAGACCGGGTTTCACCATGTTAGCCAGGATGGTCTCGATCTCCTGACCTCGTGATTTGCCCACCTCGGCCTCCCAAAGTGCTGGGATTACAGGCATGAGCCATTGCGCCTGGCCTACTTTAGTTTTTTTGAACAGAATTTTCTTTAATTCTTGGCTCATATTCATAATGGCTGCTTTGAAGTCTTTGCTAAATTGAGTATCTTGGCCCACTTAGACTTCGTTTTCCTTGACTGATTTCCCCACCTTGATTATAGGTCACTTTCTTGTTTCTTTGCATGTCCTATATTTTTTTTGTTGTTGAAATCTTTTTGATAATATCTTGTAGTATCTCTGGATTCTGATTTACTTTTTAAAGTGTTTTGTTTGTTTGTTTGTTTTTTGGTAACTAGCTTGCTCTTAGCCTGTTAGCACATATCTCCCTATGATATGTGTCTATAGATATCTCTGCTCAATTTTTGTGTGCTTATTTATTTTTTGGCCTGGCTTCCTAGGTGCTGCTCCTATGTCCATATAGCTTAGTGGTGAGCCAATGATTGTTTCTTCAAATATTCAAATCTTTTGCCCAATTTTAATTGAGTTGCCTTTTTACTTTTGTGTTATCTAAGTTTTTTTTGTGTTCTGGATAATAAGTTCCTTGTCAGATATGTGATTTGCAAATATTTCTCCCATTGTGTTTTTTCACTCTCTTGGTGGTATGCTTTGCAGCAAAGTTTTTAATTTTGATGGAGTCCTATGTAATAATTTTTTGTTACTTGTGCTTTTGGTATCATAGCTAAGAAACCATTGCCTAATCCAAGGTCATGAAGATTTATGCCTCTGTTTTTTTCTAAGAGTTTTATTGTTTTAGCTCTTACATTTAGGTCTTTGATGTATTTTGAGTGAATTGTCGTAAATGGTGTAAGTTGAGGCCAACTTATTCTTATGTATATGGATATTTGGTTGTCCCAGCACTGTCTTTAAAAAGATGATTCTTTCTGTATTGCATTGTCTTGGCATCGTGTCTTCTTGTTTTTAAAGGACAGCTTTGCTGGAAATAGAATTCTTGGATGGCAGTGTTTTTCATTCAGCACTTTGAATGTGTTATTTTCACTGCCTTCTGGCCTCCAGGTTTCCATTGACAATTCAGCTGTTAATCTTATGAGGATCTGAGGATCTCTAGTGATTCATGTTTTTTTTTTTGTCACTTTTGTTGCGGGAAGTCAGGGACCCCGAATGGAGGGACTGGCTGAGGCCATGGCAGAAGAACATAAATTGTGAAGATTTCATGGACATTTATTAGTTCCCGAAATTAATACTTTTATAATTTCTTACACCTGTCTTTACTGCAATCTCTGAACATAAATTCTGAAGATTTCATGGGCATTTGTCACTTCCCCAGTCAATACTCTTGTGATTTCCTATGCCTGTCTTTACTTTAATCTCTTAATCCCATCATCTTTGTAAGCTGGGGATGTATGTCACCTCAGGACCCTGTGATGATTGCGTTAACTGCATAAATTGTTCGTAAAGCATGTGTGTTTAAACATTATGAAATCTGGGCACCTTGAAAAAAGAACAGGATAACAGCGATGTTCAGGGAACAAGGGAGATAACCATCAGGTCTGACTGCCTGAGAGCCGGGCAGAACAGAGCCATATTTCTCTTCTTACAAAAGCGAATAGGAGAAATATTGCTCAATTCTTTTTCTCAGCAAGGAACAGCCCTGAGATAGCCTTCTAGATTCCCTGGAATATGTCGGAGCTTTTCAAAGGCTCCTCAGGACATCTTCTCCCCCTGTTTTTCCTTTTACGTTTTTTGGTCAGCCTCTTGTTAGCACTAACTGGATTCCTGCCCCAGACAGCTGTGATATTAAACAATTGCCATTGATTTTTAAAATAAATATCCTAGGGCTAGGGCTTTTTGCACGGAGAGAGCTATGAGTCAGATCAAGTAAAGATAAGACCTGACAATGCACCTTTTCAGGGAACTGCCAGACAAATTAATTAGTGACAGTTTTCTGGGATGGAGCTTTTGTTGAGCTCCAAACCTGTTCTGCCCCTCCATTGGCTGCCAGGCTGTTGGTGGTTGTCACAGCTACTTTAGTTGTAAGGCTGTTGATTTTCAAATCTACCATGAAGCTGGGGAGAGGGGGATGGGAATGGAGCAAGTTGAAAAGACACAAAGCTCACTGTTCTTACAGAGAATAAACATTTGGATTGTTGTAAGCCTTTGGCTAATTTGTAGAGTTTTGAAAAGTTGATTTTGACCATTTTTCCCAATGTTCTTGCTGGTTTTATTAAGGAGCAGATTTTCAGTTTTCTACTCTGCCATTCTAGAAGTGACTCTGAGCCAGTGATTTAGATAGCAGTTGTTTTCAAACACTGTAGTCCGTGAGGTTTCCACCCTCCACTGATTGATCTGTCTGTGAGTTGCAGAGTGCATTCAAGTTTCAGCACTTCTCTAGTTGTCTTTGGCTGTTACTCTCTGCCACGTTCTCTCGGATCTTCCCTGCATGTCCCTATAGTTTCTAGTCAGCCAGGTATATAGGAAGAGTTTATCTCAGCCCTTCTATGGACCTCTTATTTTAGTATAGCCACATTAAATTCCCATTATGCTCTTACACCAACTGGGATTACAACCTTGGCAAGTAAAGCTGTAATTTTTCCTGTATATTTCCTACCGTATTTGCTATGTTTAGCTCACAAAGACCCCTACCACAAGTTAAGTCTGCCCCTTCTGGCAGCAGAGCTGCTGTTTTTTCTAGCCAGCCCCATATTGGTAAAACTGCCATTCTTGAGGACTGAGCTGGGGGCCTGGGAACCTCACCAGGTAAGAGGACCAGAGACTTCTGCTGTTCCTACTTAGTCTTTGGTCAGCTTCCAAATCCCTGAAATGGCTGGCTTTGGATGATTTTGTTTGATATACAGTATTTTTTTTTTCAGAGAGGATTTTCACTGATTTCTTACCATCATTGCGAAAGGAAATGTTCAAGAGAGGAAATTTCTGATTTTTCAGGGGTGTGGTATGTGGGAGAGATGCATAATATAATAATAGTCCAAATTTCTTGAGTACTTACTACCTGCCAGGAACTGTGCTAAGCAATTATTTTGCATTGCTTCATTTGATTCTTTCCATACCCTGCGGAGGCATGGGTGCTATTAATATCCTGCTCCTCCATTTTATAGATCAGAAAAAAGGCTCAGATGAAGTACCTTATCGATGGTCACACAACTTATGAGTGGCAGAAATAAGATTAAGACTCAGGTCACTTTGGCTGTGAGACTCCAGCCCTAAACCACTATATCATATATCTATAGCCGGAGCCTGGCACCAGGAGGCATCACAATGGGATTGAGATAGGGATACAGAAAGAAGGATGGGGACTGAAAGGTGAAGGGTCCTGAAGCCCTGAGCTGCCTCTTTTGCTGTTCTCACTCTGTTTCCTCGAGGTTTTACTGAGTGCCCTGCAGTGTTGACTGCGTCCTACTTGCAAGCCCTGTGGTCTGCCTAATGGTCAGCTAGGCTGGGCCTCTAAGGTCTTTCAGAAGTGCACAGCCCTATAGTGAAAAGGCATCCTTTCTCATGAGGTAGGAGACCAGCAGGACTTGCTTTTTGGTCACAACACTGCTGACCAAAACAGGGTGTGGTCCAGATAGGATAAAATGGAGAAACTGGCAGAAACCAGCAGACGGCGACAAAAGTGATCCCTGGCTGCTCTCATTGCTCATTGGCTTAAGAAACTCCCACCAGCACCATGACGATTTACAAATGCCATGGCAATGACCGGGGAGTTACTACCCCTTTCCATGGCAACAACCTGGAAATTACGATCCTTTTGTAGAAGGTTCTAAATAACCTCAATTTGCATTGACCTGCCCCTTAATTTACATATAGCCAAATGTGGGTTTACCTGAATGTTAAATACAGTTGCCAGGAGCCCCTGCCTTGCTGACTCTGGGCTATTGCCTGAGAGCTAGCCTTGCTCTGCAAGGAGCAGTACTGTTCAATCAAAGGCTCACTCCTGACTTCTTTCCCGGCAAAGCCAAAAACCCTCCTGGGCATAGCCCCAGTTTTGGGGCTCACCTGTCCTGCATCACTCACATGACATTTCCCTATTTAAACACCCATGATCCCTGAGCCCTACAAGACCAGAAGGTCATAGGGCTCCACAGTGTTACCTGGTAATGTTACAGAATTAGATCAGAGAAAATGGAATTTCTTCATTGTAGTGTGCTTAATGATCTCTGTGAAGAGTATAGCATAAAAAAACTTCATTAGTTTGAAGACTTATTTTGATTGAACTACAGGATTTCTGTTTGGGACTCGTGTATTCTATTAAAATGAAATAAAGTAGCTATACTTAAAATTTTTTTTTTTTTTTTTTTGAGACGGAGTCTTGCTCTGTCGCCAGGCTGGAGTGCAGCGGTGTGATCTCAGCTCACTGCAACCTCCACCTCCTGGGTTCAAGCAATTCTCCTGCCTCAGCACCCCTAGTAGCTGGGATTACAGGTGACCACCACCATGCCCGGCTGATTTTTGTATTTTTTCAGTAGAGACGGGGTTTCACCATGTTGGCCAGGATGGTCTCGATCTCCTGACCTCGTGATCCCATGCCTCGGCCTCCCAAAGTGCTGAGATTACAGGCATTAGCCACCGCGCCCGGCCTATTTAAAAAATTTTAATTTTAATAGCATTTGAAGTCACCATTTAATTTTCTTCTTTTCTTTTTCTTTAAGCATTTCAAATTGTCACTTCAAACATTATACAGCGTTTCCTTGATAGTACTTAAAAGTACTATTTTTCTAGTAATCACCTTTAAGTTTGGCATTAATATTTTTTTGTCTGAGAATATTTGTATAATTTTTTTATTCAGCAAAACTGCAAATGAATCATTAATTATAAAAGAGGTAATGAAAGAAGATAAAGTGGAAATTGAACACTAAAAAAAAAAAAAACCCTTTGTCTTGAATTCTCCCCTCATCAATTTTCTGTGGGGCATCCCTATGTAAATAGCTTATGATTGAATTTTTGATACTTGTACCCAACTGGTAGTCTTCTTTTAGTTAGGGCTGTTCAGTCTGTCCTCTTTTTTTGGGAGTAACGCGTGTGTCTGGCCTTCTTTCTGTTACCTTTGTCATCATGTTTTTGGGAGACAATTTTTTTTGTCATTTCCTTTTCCTTGTGTCCTTTTTTCTCTCTAGTACTTCATAATTATGCATTCATTTCTACTATTGGTTACATTAAAATATTTTTAGCCTCAAATTCTCACTAGCATTATAAATATAGTATTTATTGACCTTACCCCTGTGAAAGACAAGAAAGTAAATGTGCCTTTTTTCTTTTCTTTTTTTTTTGAGACAGAGTCTCACTCTGTTGCCTAGGCTGGAGTCGAATGGAGCAATCTTGGCTCACTGCAACTTCCACCTCCCAGGTTCAAGTAATTCTCCTGCCTCAGCCTCCCCAGTAGCTGGGATTACAGTCATGTGCCACCACGCCTAGCTAATTTTTTGTATTTTTAGTAGAGACAGGTTTCACCATGTTGACCAGGTTGGTCTCGACCTCCTGAGTTCAGGTGATCCGCCCGCTTTGGCCTCCCAAAGTGCTGGGAATACAAGCGTAAGCCACCATGCCCGGCCAATGTGCTTTTTCTTTCTAGCTTTTGTCAGCATAAACTGGTGTTTAAAATTAATAGTAGTTTAAATATGTGTATATTCTTTAAGGAATTTTTTTCATTGACATTCGATTATTTTCTTACTATATTATAGAGAAGAGTCATTTAAACTGAACTGTAAATTTTCCTGGGTTCATGGTTCCTTGTTCCTGCTGTTAAAGCATATCTTCTTTATTCTTGATTTATGTATTTTGATTAATTTCTTGGTCAGATGGAATATTCCTTTAGGTAGTTTTTTCAGCATGGTCCATGAGTGGTATGTTTTCAGAATGCTTTTATTTTTGAGGCTGTCTTTGTACACATCAGTGAATTCTTGAATAGGATAGAATTCTAGGGTCACAGTTTTTTGTTTTTGTTTCTTTTGTCCACCCAGAATTCTAGCCCAGGATTTGGCAATTATTTTGTCAAGTGCCAGATAGTAAATATTTTAGGCTTTTCAGGCCATGGAATCTTTGACAACAACTCGATTGTGCCACTGCAATATGAAAGAAACCATAGACAGTACCAAAACAGACAGTGTTCCAATACAACTCTATTTACAAAAACAGGCAACAGACCAGATTTAGTCTTAGGGCTATAGTTTGTGACCTGTGTTCTAGACAACTAGTCTGTTGTCTTGTGGTGATTAGTATTGTAGGTGATGTCTGATGTCATTCATTTTTTCCTTTGTAAGAAACTTGTTTTTTCATTGCTTGGCTTCTTTTAGGAATTTTTATTATTTTTGATTTCCAAATTTAATATTCATGAATTTTGTGAATTAATTGGTATTTAGTCATCTCTTTCATCCTAAAGTTTCATGTCCTTTTTAACTCCAGGGAACTATTTTCAACTATCTTTTTTGATAATCCCTTCTTTCCTCTGTTTTTGAAATTATTATTATAGTTACTTTGGTTCTTCTGGATCTGTAATATATTTCTCTCATCTTTTTATCCCTATCACTTTCAAAATCATTTGGATTTATGACTGAAGTTCCCTATCTTGTCTATTTTATTGATTTGGGTTTTTCTTCTGTCTATCCTGTTATTCCTTTGCCATCATTACAATTTTAAAATTATCAATCTTTTAAAAAAGTCTCTTAAGTGAGCCAGGCATGGTGGCTCATGCTTGTTATCTCAGCACTTTTGGAGGCCGAGGTGGGAGGATCATTTGAGCCCAGGAATTCAAGACTAGCCTGGGAAACGTAATGAGACCCCGTCTCTACAAAATATTTAAAATTAGCTGGCTGTGTTGGCATACGACTGTAGTCTTAGCTGCTTGGGAGGCTGAGGTGAGAGGATTGCCTGAGCCCAAGAGGTCCAGGTTGCAGAGAGCTATGCTTGCACTCCCACCTGGGCAACAGAGCAAGACTCTGTCTCAAAAAAATAAAACAAAAACCTCTAAGCAATTATTACAAATCTCAGATTATTCTTTTGTATGACTGTGTTTTCTAATTTTATATTATAGATGCAGTGTATTCTCAAATATCATTGTTAAAAGCTTTGTCCTGAAATATGTCTATTTTAATGGGAAATATTTGCACTGATTCTTCAGACTGGTCCTTCTCCCCATCTTTATTGTGAGAGATATAGAATTTAACTTTTAAAATAGTAATTAAATACCACAACAAAGTAAGGATACTTGTGGAGTTGTTTTCTCTTTAAGTAAGTATACTGACTAAAAATACTTCATTTGCCAAGAGTCTGCTTTCGTTCCTTTTGTATATTTTATTAAATGCTGGTGGCATAAATACGTATTTACTTTTATTCCTTATGACCTGATATAGTCATAGTACCCCAAAGTACTGTATGTATTATCAAATAAGCTACCAACACTCACTGTTTTTTCATTTTTCATGAAAAGTTTTACATTAAAAAAAAATGCACCTAGTGTATAGTCAGGGTTCTCAGAACCAGTAAGTTTTATGTTTGTGTGTGTGTCTGTATACATCTATATCTATACTTTTAGGAACTTTATTATAATGAATTTGCTCATGTGATTGTGGAGGCCTAGAAGTCTCAAAGTCTGCTGTCTGTAAGCTAGAGACCCAGGAAAGGTGGTGGTGTTTACTTAAAGTCCGAAGGACTGAGACCAGGAGAGCCTATGGTGTAAATTCTAGTCCTTGTGCAGGAAATGTGATGCGATGGCCTAGCTCATGCAGTTAGGCAAGAAAGAAGGGACAAATTCCTTCTTCTGCCTTTTATTCTATTCAGGCCACCCTGCATTGAGATGGGCTGTCCAGTTTATTGAGTCCACTCATTCAATTGTTAATCTCATCCTGAAACACTCTCATAGACACACATAGAAATAATATTTGGTCTGGGCACCCATTGGCCCAATTAAGTTGATGCATAAAATTAACCATCACACCAAGAAATACCTCTCCTTTCCCCAAACCCTTCATAGTATGTGCTATATTTCACTTTGAATCTAAGAAGATTATCTTCTATGAGGAAATAATCTGCTCCACACAGAAACCTGATACAGAGCTCTTTCAATAATGACTCATTCTCAACATCATGAAATTATATTCGAAGTTGCAGAAGATTCACTATTGTATATTGAATGCTACATTGAAATTGGAAAGAAAAAGTTAATATAAAGTAAAAGCTATTACATATTTTGTGCTTCTCCCTAATCTGCTTTATTCATTGGAAATTCCTACTTAAGTTTAGTCTGCTTAAAACAAGCTAGATACTTGATTTTGCATGCAACACCTTGACTATTACTTTTACTGTCTCCTAGCACTGTGCTACAGACTGCAAAATATTTAGAGAAAATTCAGACCTCGCTCAAAATAAAAAATCAAAAATGCTAGCATGGTCTATACCAACGTTGGATTGCTTGGCTCACTCTCACATGTGTGTGATCTCTTTCATTCTCTCGCTTGTGCTCTCTCTCTCACACACACACCCCACTCAAAGCTACAGTGTGCATTCTTCTGTGATCCCAGTAGATTGTAGGTCTCTGTATCGACTGGAGATACTCTTCCAAGTTGAAGATTTAAAAAAGAACTTTAGATTTTTAGTGCTGATTCTTCAACTTTATATTTAGAAAATTGTCATTTTTAGATTCCTGATGGAAACTTTCTCTAAAAAATTATCTTAGTACATTAATTAGAAATTTATGTCCCACATATACTAGCTCTAGTAATTTACTGGTGACTAAGGCATTGTTAAGAAATGTGTTTGGAAAACTTCTGTTGTTTTTTTTTTTTATGACCATCGTTACATTTTTTTCTATTTTTTCATATATCTACATTTAAAAATGTTTGGAAATATTTCAGAATTTGATGGTTATAACAAGCTACAAGAGAATAAATATTTAGCTGGATTACAAGAAAAATATCTACTTAGTAATGAGTGAAAATGAGATAAATTTGTCATATGTGACATATGGTAATATACATACAGAGGCCTAAAGAAAACTTCAATGTCCCCTTTTTTTTTTTTTTTTTTTTTTTTGCTATGTAATCTTATTTCCTTAGAAAGAGCATATTGATTTTACTCCATTGAGAGTTTGGCTTTCTAAAATCACCTCAACAGTTAATTGATGATGATAATCAACCAAGAATTGTTCTTCATTTATATAATTTGCTAACTTTCAAGTTCCCATTGAGTTGAGAAAGATAGAGATGATAGCTCTGACAATATACCTGAACCAGTTTGAATAGGAATGTTTAAAAGATGTATTAGGCTATTTTTATCCTGTAGAAACTATAGTTCATAGGAGTGGTGAGTTAGGGGAGGCTGGAGAGTGGGGGAAAATGGGAAGTAAGATAAATTGTTGGTGTATGTGGTTTTGCAGATTTGCTTTTTTGGCACTAAAAGAGTACTTTTTTTTTTTTAATCACAAACAGGTGTTTGTTTGTTTTTTTTTTTTTGAGACAGAGTCTCACTCTGCTGTCCAGGCTGGAGTGCAGTGGCATGCCCAGGCTGGAGTGCAATGGCACGATCTTGGCTCACTGCAGCCTCTGCCTCCCAGATTCAAGCAATTCTCCTGTCTCAGCCTCCCAACTAACTGGGACTACAGGTGCCTGCCGCCACCATGCCCAGCTAACTTTTTTGTGTTTTTGGTAGAGGCGGGGTTTCATCATGTTGGTCAGTCTGGTCTGGAACTCCTGACCTCAGGTGATCCACCCACCTTGGCCTCCCAAAGTGCTGGGATTACAGGTGTGAGCCACTGCGCCTGGCCAATCACTAGCAGTTCTTAAGAAAAAAATATTTTGGAAGGTTGTGTGTTTGCCCTCATGTTCTGTGTATGCACGTGCACTGAAGAGAGGGCAGTCCCAGGGTCTCGCCTGCTGAAGAGATCCTGCACACCTACTGTCTGCTTGGCTGTCATCCTACTGTATTGTAGTAGCATCCACATCAGCTCCCTTTTTATTTGGGGATTGTGCCCAGATCCTAATTCTCAACAAGATGTTTTTCATTATGCTTTATCCAGGACACTCTTTCTCGCTGCTGTTTTCAAATGCCTTTGGGTTACTTCTGGGAAGTATAGATTCAAACTCTTCCATCAGGTAACTGTTTTCACCAAATAATGTACAGGTAAATATTTGGAAGACATAAGAGAAAATCAAGGGGAAAACTTAGGAAAAAAGGAAACCGTTGAACTCAAACAGTTATCTTCTGGACCCATGATCAGGTCCTCTGCGGGAAAAAACACAGATCCTTTTATTCATGAGGACTGGACATATTCCTGCTGCTGGATTTGTTCCTAGCCATTAGCCTCTCGAATGCCACCATCACTGTCACAGAGACCAAAAAAACAAAAAGCTGCTCCTGTTCCTCCTCGTTAAAAAAAAAAAACTTATAAAATTTCAAACTGCAGTGACTGTTTTCTCTCTTCGCTCACCTTAAAGAGGTTTAGGTTTGCCTGCTATTGGTAGTTCTGATAGGCTCTGTTAGAGATTGTGTGGTTAGTGTTCAGGCCCAGATGAAGAAAGAAGGGAATAGTTTAAATTTGCTACATTTTGTTTTGCTTGAGAAAGATGCAGTAAACTGAGGGGAGAAGGGAATAAGTGATTATTGTAGGCGCCTGCTGGAGGGAGCTTTGCCACTGTATGAAGGATTTGTTTTCTCCATAGTTGTTTGTTGTCAGCATAGCCCAGTATTTGCAGGGGCAGAAGATCCAAAAATGGAGACTTTGTTAGGAGTCATGGCCATACCCACATTTTGCCTAGCACACTGCTGAGGGTAAGCAGGGATGAGGGCTGGGGTGGTCTTCCTCATTAAATCAGCTTTGCACTAGGTGTCTGAGGACCAAGAAGGGTCAAGATTTGCTTTTTAGCAGCTTGCTGCCCAGAGACCCATCGTTACAATACATATACCTGCTCCTCCTGGCTGGGGGCTTAACTGCAGTTCCACACTGGTTTCCTTCCGGCTCTTCCCAAGGCAGCTTTTTCTTTAACATGTATTTCACTATCAAATTCCCTTTTTCCTAAATTATATCTTGCAGAAATACCTCAAAGTTTCCGACTTAGATATGGCATTCTTTCCTGGTTTCTAATCATAATAGACATTTTTCCCAAGTTTGTTTTCCTTTGTTCATTTCACTGGAAATGAAAGTAGAAAGTCAAATATTTGTGCTAAGGTCTTTATCTTGAATTTTAAGACTTATATTTAAATAATGACAGTTTTACAAGTTCAGGTACATTTCCACTTCGTCTTCTTGTAATAGAAATTGTGTATCTTTATGAATCAAGGTTTTCTTTGTGAAAACAGTGGGAGTTACATTATTGATCACATTTTGAATTTAACCTTTTGAATCTGCAAAAGTTGCTGTAATATTTTGTTTCATTGTGAACCTCTCCCCTGAAGCAAAGAGAAAACACATCACAATATTTGGAAGTTTGCCTGGGGTGAACGTTTATTTTTTGGGGGTATTTTTCTTTTTGACTTTTTAAAAAACAGTTTTTGTTGTTTAAAAAACTGCAAATGCCAGCCATAAAAATATTCTCTATTTGATCTGCCTAAGGCCAAAAAGAAATCAGAATTAGGCAAATGAAAATCAGGAGCTGAGCCCAGTGATCAATTATGTACACTCTGCCTTTTTCTTTTCCTTTCTAAAGTGTTGTATTTGTTCACTCACTTGTGTAACAAATATTCTGAGAGTCCTACTGTGTGTGACACTGTGCCAAGCATGGGGATACTAACTTGTCATAAGCCTGAACCCTGCTTATGAGTCAGGTTTCTTACACTATATTGAAGGAAGCACCAGAAAGTATGTACAGGTCTATGAAAGCTCAGTTTCTGGACATTTACTCTCAAGGACTTTTTTTTTTTTTTTTTTTTTTTTTTTTTTGAGACAGAGTCTCACTTTGTCGCCCAAGCTGGAGTGCAGTGGCGTACTCTAGGCTCACTGCAACCTCCACCTCCCGGGTTCAAGCGATTTTCCTGCCTCAGGCTCCTGAGTAGCTGGGACTGTGGGCGCGTACCACCACACTCAGCTAATTTTTGTATTTTTAGTAGATATGGGGTTTCACCATGTTGGCCAGGCTGGTCTCAAATTCCTGACCTCTGGTATTTCGCCCACCTCAGCCTCCCAGAGTGCTGGGATTACAGGTGTGAGCCACCGTACCTGGCCCCAAGGACTTTTTGTACAGAGACAGTGACATGGGTAAATTATTAGTAGCTACCCTTTGTCTACTAAGTGCTAAGCCTTATGCTAAGTGCTCTTATATATGTAAGCTTATTACTCATCATGACTATATTATTATCTCATTTTCACAGTTGCAGAAAGTAAGTCTCAGAGCATTATTTATGGGTATGCCACAGTCAAAAGGCAGAGCCAGGTCTTCCTGCCAGGTCTGCTTTCCCCGAAGGCATGCTGTTTGTGGGATGGCACACGGTGCCTTTCCTTGCTGCCGTCATGTGCTGTGGAGGTGGGTAAAAGGAGGGCATGCTCAGCTTATCAGTTAGAATCAGATTTGGCTGCATGTAGCAGAAAACTCCAAAGTATCAGTGAAAACTTCAAAATATCAGTGAGATGCTTGGAAAAGAAGTCTGGGAGTTGTATTTATAGTCTGTGGCTGTTGTACAGGCCCCACAGTCATCAGGGACAGATCCTGCCGCATATGCCATATGGTCCTGCCTGGTATCTCAAGCTTCAGCCATCAACTCTGAATTGTACGCAGCAGGAGGAAAGAGAGGGTGATGGGGGAAAAAGAGCATCCTTCACCTTGAAAGTCCCATTTGTCAGAACTTAGGCACAAGGTCATACATAACTACCAGGGAAGGTGAGAAATGTGGTGTTGCGGTGGGATTCATGACCTCCTGAATAAAGTTCTTTTTCTGCTACTAAGGAGAAAGAGAGAATGATGTCCAGATGGGCAACCAGCAGCCTCTGCTGCGTTCAGCTCAAGGCAGGTTGTGATTCAGTTGGTGTCATGGCCTGAGCTGAGGCTGGAGGCCCACGTTGTGAAGGGTATTGTATGTCACGCATCTGGGATTTGAACTTTATTCTGTAGGTGCTGGGAGTTAGTTATTGAAAGAGTTTAATCATAGGAGTGACATGACTAGTTCTATGTTTGGGAAAGGTTGTTCTGCCAGAAATAAGGAGGACAGGCTGTGCCAAGGGATAGCCAAAGAAACTGGGAGTGGGCCATCCCTTGGGAATCTGATGGATTCGAATGGGTGAGAAATGATGACCACTTTTAGAAATGGACAGGATGGAACAAGTTCTGACATATGCAGCATGTAGAGTCTCCAGGCCACTTGAGGCTGTTGAGGGACAGTCTGGCTTTGCCATCTGCATGTCATGCTCTTAACCTAGGCAAAGAATGCAGAAGAGAGAGATGTGGGGGGTTGGGGGACAAATAGTGAATCCCGTTTGAGGTGGCTCTGGGACCTCCCAGAAATGCTGGTAGATGGCTAGTTGGATATATAGCTCTGGAGGTCAGGACATAGGAGATACTGATTCAGGACTTGCCAGAGTATGGTCTTGGGGTTTGCCCTGATATTACAAACAGGGATCTTAGTGGCTAGGGGATGAGGCCATGGCAAATGTAGATGGACCAAGATCAATTTGCCTTTCTAGATGAGGTTTTCTAGGTGAAATGTTTTTGAAACTATTTTGTAGCCTAGTATAATTTATAAAAGTAGAGAGAAACTATAAATATAAATTTGGAAGGGGTTAGCTAAAAGGAGAAAACAGCAGAATCTTCAAATATATAGAAATGGATATTAATTTGCTAGAATTAAGAGACTACAGGTAAAGATAGTTTTTTTAATACCTCTTTTTGCTGTAGAAAGGGCATGATAAAATGATAAAGGGATGCTGGAATGAGGAATGGTAACTTTAGGCAAGATAGTCTTCTGTGAGGGCTGATATGATCAATGAGAGTAAGACATTAGAAATACAAGAATTGTCCTGCTGCTCACCCATCAGCATTTTCAATTTCTCCTTGCAAAAGTAGTAATTAACTTTGTACTTTGAGATGTATGTTCAGTTGGTGATAAACCGTAAATAAAAAGCAGATTTAATTGGCTGACCCCAGGTAAGACTTGCCTCTCTCGTGTACCCTTTGAAGGTTTAACCAATAAAATTTGAGGGAAAGGTTGATGTTACTTTTAGGGTGTGTTAGTTAGTTTTTTGGGGGTGGGAAGGAGGCATATCTATGCACAAGCTGCCAGATATTTAAGATAAGGACATAGTCTTTGAATGAAAAACAGGAATATGAGAGGATTGATTCAGTTAGCCGTCTTGGACAACCCAAGTTAACTATATCTTAGTCTATGTTGGTGTTAGAAACAACAAAAAGGAAAAAAAAAAGCCAAACAGTAGAGCAACAATTCATTCATTCATAAAAGTAATTACATGCCATCTAACTAATTACATGGTAAATAATTTAAATGGTTTAGAAGGGTATGAAAGAAAAAGTCCCACCCCTCTTCTTCCCAGCCTATTCCCCAGATGTGACCACTGTTAACATACTTGTGTATCCTTCTAGATATATATATTTGTATCCTTTTAAAAAATTTATACAGATAGGATCGGAGTTCACATTTTGTTTTGCATGCTGCTTTTTCACTTGTTAATAAACCATAGAACTCTTCATAATAACACATATAGATTTAGCATAGTGTTTTAAATGGTTACATAGCATTGATGTGCTCTAAGTTATTTAACCAGTCTTCTGTTGATAGCTATTTGGGTTGCTTCTGTTTTTTATGTATTACAAATAAAAATAAAATAGAACATCCTGATAGATATTTTTCTGCATAAGTTATGCGAGTAAGTCCATGGGATCAACATCTATCCATGAAATGGCTATGAATTCTAAATTTTTATAGGTGTTTCTGTATTGCTTACTGAAAAAGGTTATGCCACTTTACGTACTCATCACCAACACATGAGAGTATGTTGACCTCTCCCGGAGTGAATGAATGGCTGAAATAACAAATGGACGTGCACTAATGACTACCAGTTGTGTGGCAGCCTCCATGTGATGCCCTGGAAACAAAAAGATAAATAAGGGGCAGTGGTGTCTGGCCATAGGAGTTCACATTTTGTTGGGTAAGACAGGTGTATGGAGGGGGATGATGGATAAGGAGTGGTTAGGATCAAGGTTTTGGTCTCAGGTGGAGTTGAATCTAGTTACTGACTGCTGCATACTAGCTGAGTGGACATGAGTAAACCCCTTCACCTAAGCCTCTGATCATTTGAAAATGAGGGTAATAATATCTGCTTCACTGGATTGTTTTGAAGATTAAATAGGAAATTTACATAAAGCTTTTAGTACAATGCCACTGCATATAAGTGCTTGATGATGATGATGATGAGGATGACTACTCCACATGAACTAGTGATTTCAGTCCTGGTGCTAAGGATCCCATTGGGATGTGCCCAGAGTGCTCTGGGGACACAAGATGGAGAGTTCTCTTTGCCTAAAGTGCGTGAGAAGGCTTCAGAAGGGAAGTTGTAATTAAGTCTTTAATTTTGAATAGTAGTTTGCCATGAGGTTGTATCAGAAGGAAACGTACCCCTTTTAATAAGTCTCTCAAGAAAGTACACTGTAACCGGAAACCTCGTTAATATATTGAAAAAATTATTCTCAGAAGAAATTCATTGTGGGCATCTGTGTGAATTTTCAACCTTGGAAGTAACTTAATTTTGTCTCATCAGTATTTCTGGTTTTGTTTTGAAGTACTGATCAAAAAATAATCCTTAAGTTTTAATTTTTCCTTGCTTCTTTTAAAAGTTATAGTGGTTAAAATACACTCCTTATGAAAATTTCAAAATATATACTAAGCTTTCTAAAATGTTTTTTAACCTTTCTAATTCATCTTTTGTAAAGTGCTTTTCTTTGCCCCATTTCTTTCCAGGAATTTGTCTCTCTTGGTATTCATTTATTTTCTTCCAGGTTGGTAATAATTCTTTATATATTAAAAGATTAACCATTAGTCTGTCATGTATGCTGCAAATAATTTGTATCCTTTTTTTTTTTGAGATGGAGTCTCACTCTGTCGCCCAGGCTGGAGTGCAGTGGCACAATCTCTGCTCACTGCAAGCTCCGCCTCCTGGGTTCACGCCATTCTCCTGCCTCAGCCTCCCGAGTAGCTGAGACTACAGGCACCCGACACCACACCCGGCTAATTTTTTGTATTTATAGTAGAGGCGGGGTTTCACCATGTTAGCCAGCATGGTCTCCATCTCTTGACCTTGTGGTCCGCCCACCTCGGCCTCCCAAAGTGCTAGGATTACAGGTGTGAGCCACCACGCCTGGCCAATTTGTATTCATTTTTAAACCTTTTTCTTAACTTTTTGTATTTTGGGGGGGAGGATACAGATGTTTTAAAATGTTATTAGTAAAGTTTATTAATCTTTTCTTTTAGGATTTTTGCCTTTGGCTTTATTTTTAGGAGGTCTTACTTTACTTGAGTTTATATAAATCATCATCATTTTATCTTAGTATTTTGTGTTTTTAAATATTAAAGTCTTAATCCTTTTTGAATTTTTATTTGAATCTCTATGTATACAGGGAGAGAATATAAGGTTTTTGTTTGTTTGTTTGTTTTTGACATGTAGTCTCTCTGTCATCCAGCCTGGAGTGCAGTGGCACAATCTTGGCTCACTGCAACCTCTGCCTCCCGGGTTCAAGCCATTCTCCTGCCTCAATCTCCCGAGTAGCTGGGATTACAGGCTCCCGCCATCATGCCTGGCTAATCTTTGTAATTTTAGAAGAGATGGGGGCTTCACCACGTTGGCCAAGCTGGTCTCCAACTTCTGACCTCAGGTGATCTGCCCGCCTCGGCCTCCCAAAGTGCTGGGATTACAGGCATGAGCCATCGCACCCGGCTGAGAATATGTTTTATAAAGAAATGTTAGCCAGGTGTCCGAACACATTTAATGAGTTATCTACCCTTTCCCTACCTTTTCATGAACAAAATTCTTATATATGTTTGGGTGTGTATCTGGATGTTTTTGTCTTTTCCAAACTATCTGTGGAATCTGCCTATTTTGCACTAGTGCCATAGTATTTTGATGAATATAGACGTATAATGGCTGTTCAATGGATTTTAATACCTGGTAGGATGAGTCCTGCCCCATTATTCTACTTTGAAAAATTTAGCTGACTATTCTAAATTTATTTTTTAAGATTAACTTTAAAAGAATTTTGTTAGTTTCTTTTCCAAAATCCCCTTCAGAGCTTGATTGGAATTGTGTTGAATTTGTAGATTAATTTGGGGGAAATGGATTTCTGTGCAATATTAAGTCTTCTTCAGGAATGTGGTGTGTCTCCCCATTTATTCCAGGACTTTGCTGTGTTCCTTTGTAAATGCTTTTGCTTCTAGTCATGTTGTTACTGCACTGGTCCTGTTAAGTATATTGTTAAGTGTCTTCCGGATCAGTTTATATTTGTTGTTCTTACAAATAGAAATTTGTCCATTGTGTTGTTAAGCTGGTTATTTTTGTCATATAGGAAAGCATAGGAGCATAGGCCCAAATTTCCAAATGGAAACAGACGTTTCTAAAGTAATTTTAAAGTTATTTTCTTCACAGTTTTCTTAAGTTTGATAAAATAAAATATTAGATTTAATTTCATAAGAAACTTGCATCTTTGATAACATGTTTTCAAAACAAAGTATTCAAGACTAGGTTTTTAAAGGCTATGTATGAGATGGATTGAGTAGTTTTCTTAATTTCCAGCAGATGTCAGTGTTTTACAAATTTATTGTTAGTCCACAGAGACAGATTTGTCTTCAGTCTTCCAATTTCTGTATCCTTTAGTTATTTAATCGGCACATAGGGGATTATCTGAATTGGAAGGGATTTGAAGATCATCTAAGCCAGTTTTTCATTTTGTAGATAAGAGAACAGGCCTAGGTGGGAAATGACTTGTCCGAAGTCACACAACAGAGGAGGGCTAAAACCCAGGTGTTCTTGTTTCCAAAAGACTTTTCCTTTCTAAAAGACTCATCCTTTCATGGTTGATACAATAGGCCACCTCCCTAGTGAGGTTTTCCTGTGTTTAACTCCCTTCTCAAGGGAATACAACTTCCTTCCTTTGTACCTATTACCTTGGAACTTACATTATTCTACCCCTTATTACCATTATTTAATTATCTCTTTACAGACAACTAATTAGATGCATTTTTAGCTGACCAGGTTGTTAGGTCCTAGAGGGCATGGATAGTAACTTTTCTCTGTGTTAGCTATAGTTCATTGGGCAGGGCCTTCCATAAAGTGAGTCATTAGTAATGACTATTTATTGATTTGAGTCCATTAAATTTTGATTGAAACTTTTTTCTGCTTTTTTCCTGTAAAGCTGTTTTAGAAGGTTTTAGAGAGGATTTTTTTTTTTTTTTTTTGAGATGGAGTTTCGCTCTGTCACCCAGGCTGGAGTACAGTGGCGCGATCTTGGCCCACTGCAACCTCTGCCTCCTGGGTTCAAGCAATTCTCCTGTCTCAGCCTCCTGAGTAGCTGGAATTACAGGCACACGCCACCATGCCCGGCTAATTTTTGTGTTTTTAGTAGAGACGGGGGTTTCACCATGTTGGTCAGGCTGGTCTTGAACTCCTGATCTCGTGATCTGCCTGCCTCGGCCTCCCAAAGTGCTGGGATTACAGGCATGAGCCACTGTGCCCAGCTGGATTTTGGGTTTTAAGAGCAAGTTTCTCCCCCACCAGAAGAGGACTTATTGAAGCAGATAACAAGGCTAGTTCCAGTGAAAAGGCACTTGGAACTCACTGGAAAAGGACATTATATAAAATCCAGGTACTACTATTTCAAAGTAATAGGTTACTTATCATAGACTTGCTGTAATAGAATTTGTTCTAGATGGCACAAGGCTCATATTAGCTGGGCTATGAGTCCTCTTAGGCATGCAAGAAGAGAGCAAGCTGAAGAAATATAATGTACCGTGTAATTTTATTTTAGTTAAATATACTGAACCAGAGAGCTTGCAGGACTTTCAAGTGCTCATTTAACAGCTCAGTAAAAAAATGATGAAAGATAGGCAGAAGTTTCCATTTTACTAAACTCTTAAGGCTTGGAAATCATACTGTGCAGTAATTAATTAAGAATAGTGGGCCAGGCACGGTGGCTCATGCCTGTAATCGCAGCACTTTGGGAGGCCGAGGTGAGTGGATCACCTGAGGATCAGGAGTTCGAGACTAGCCTGGCCAACATGATGAAACCCCATCTCTACTAAAAAAATACAAAAATTAGCTGGGTGTGGTGGCACATGCCTGTAATCCCAGCTACTTGGGAGGCTGAGGCAGGAGAATGGCTTGAACCCGGGAGGCAGAGGTTGCAGTGAGCCAAGATTGTGCTACTGCACTCCAGCCTGGGCAACAAGAGTGAAACTCTGTCTCAAAAAAAAAAAAAAAAAAAAAAAGTGACTTTGAGAGCTCATCTTCTAAAAACTGAGAAAAATAGAAATAACTCCAAAACACCCTTGTATTTCTGTATATGAAGAAATTGTTTTTCACTTCTTTTAAGAGTAAGCTAGACTTTTCTTTCTTGAGTACACCCTCACATGAATGTGAGCATAGGATGGACTGCCCTCTAGACTCTTCCCTCAATGCCTAATTTCTTTCTTTCTTTCTTTCTTTTTTTGTTGTGGTAAGGAAACGCATAACAAAATTTACCATCTTAACCATTTTAAAGGTACAGTTCAGGAGTGTTAAGTATATTCACATTGCTGTGCAACAGATCTCCAGAATTTTTCATATTGCATATCTGAAACTCTATACCCATTAAACAGTTCTTCTTTCCCCGCTTTCTTCAGCCTTTGGTAATCACCATTCTACTTTCTGATTCTGTGAGTTTGACTACTTTCAAGACTTCCTTTAATTAGGATCATATAATGTTTGTTTTTTTTTGTGACTGGCTTAATTTATTTCTTGATTGAATCACACAGATAAACAAGGTATTGTCCTTAAATTCTCAGAGTCACTAAGCTTTGATTCTAAAGAGATCTGAGATATTGAATCTATAAATAACTTAAACAAATTTACAAGAAGAAAAAAAACCCATTAAAAAATTAGGCAAAGACATGTACAGATACTTTTCGAAAGAAGACATATACATGGCCAACAAGCATATGAAAAAATGCTCAAATTTTTTCCTCATAAGAGAAATAGAAGTCAAAACCACAGTGAGCTACCATCTCATACCAGTCATAATGGCTGTTGGTAAAAAGTCAAAAAATAACAAATGCTGGTGAGATTGTGGAGAAAAGGGAACGCTTATGCATTGCTGGTGGAAGTGTAAATTAGTTCAGCCATTGTGGGAAGCAACGTGACGATACCACAAAGAACTAAAGACAGAATTACCATTCGACCCAGCAATCCCAGTATTGAGTCTATACCCAAAGGAATATAAATCGTTCAGCCATGAAGACACATACTCGCATATGTTCATTGCAGCACTATTCATAATAGCAAAGACATGGAATCAGCCTAAATGCCCATCAATAGTGGACTGAATAAAGAAAATATGGTACATATATACTATAGAATATTATGCAGTTATAAAAAAGAGTGAGATCATGTCCTTTGCGGCAACATGGATGGAGCTGGAGGCTATTATCCTAAGCAAACCAACAGAAGAACAGAAAACCAAATACTGCGTGTTCTCACTTATAAGTGGGAGCTAAATGATGAGAACATATGGAACAAAGAGGGGAACAGCAGGCACTGAGGCCTCCTTGAGGATGGGGAGTGGGAGAAGGGAAAGGATCAGAAAAAGTACCTATTGGGTACTAAGTACCTGGGTGATGAAATAATCTGTACACCAAGCCCCTGTGACATGAGTTTACTTGTATAACAAACCTGCACATGTAGCCCTGAACCTAAAATGAAAATTAATAAAATAGTTACTGAAAAGTTCCATCCACCCATTTTACAGATGAGTAAAATCAGACAAGCAGAGGTTGCCCACAGTTAGTGAAAAATCATAGGAAGTTCTAATGTCTTCTCCATTTCATTTTTAGGTCCATCTGATTATCAACAACTCAGATGCCAAATAAATATAATATTTAGAAATGCCATTTATATTAAGCTACTGCTGATGTGGATCCTATTTTCTGCAGAGCATTTTTACATATCTGCAGTAAAGAGAGTTTAAATTATATTTTTTTCCAGTAAGATTTATTTTTGTCAATATCTGCTAAGATAGGATAAGCTGATGTATAGATTATTTTGTTAAAAACCTTATGGCAGAAGCTGTAAAGTAGGGATTGGCAGGGTGCTTTTTCTGCAGAGGGCCAGATAGTAAATATCTGGGGCTTTGTAGTCCATACAGTGTCTGTTGCAGTGATTCAATTCTGCTGTTTTAGTGTGAAGACAGAGCATGGCTGTGTCCTATTGAAACTTTATTTACAAAATCATACAGTGGACCAGATTTGACTTGCAGGCTATAGTTTGCAAACCCCAGTGGTAAAGTATTGGGACACCATTCCCACTTTTCAGTCTGCAGCAACCTAGCTTGCTTCTTTCATATACAATTGCAGTTGTTTATGGTGATGGTGATGATGATGTTGACTAAGAAAATAATGTAAATCAAGTTACTATTATCTGTTGACATGATTTTAGAGTTATTTTCTAGACAATGTAGTAGGCTTAAGTTATAAAAAACATACTTAAGAAAATAGCATATTTGAAGTACATCTTCAAAAAGAAGACTGGAAATTTTTCTGAGTATTGATAAAAATATTTTTTTCTAAAGGAAAACAGCTTTGTTCTTATAAGACATAAAGAATAAATTAAAAATAAGCCCAAATCTCCAAGCCCGGAGTAACCACTGATAATAACCATATTTCGGTCTTTTGCTAGGTGATTTTGGTTGGCCTCCTCTAGATCCACTGTCTATCTTTTCTACTTGCTTAGTGGCAGGGAAGACCAGCCTCTGTGGACTACATCAGCAGGCAGCAATGAAGGCCAGAGGCTGCAGGGTGTTACCCCTCGCCCCCAGTGCACATCCACACTCCAGTCAGGCAGCCTTCTCATCGCAGCTCTGCAGGTTCTTATAACCATGTCCTCCCCAGCCCTGCCCCTTGCACCTTCAGGCCAAGTTGTTGGTACAGTCAGCTACCCCAGGGACTGTACCATCTCTCTTGCTTTCTCTAAGTATCTCCATCTCTTTATTAATCTTTTCTAGTTTCCCTAGTTTGAGTGTGCCATCTGTCCTTCACCATGGCCCTGACCTGACTGGTACAGACGCTGCATCCAGTTTGACTGATTCCACCACCAGGGCAAATAAGCAGAGCTCTCCCTGTCTGCTTTAATTTCGTAGGGAAAGAACAAAGAGCTTCCACACTTCACTAGAACTACACTGCCATTCACGTTCCCAGGCCTGCATTTCCTAGCTGTATGACTTTGGGCAAATTACATCATCTTGGTTTTCCAATTTGAAAACAGGGGATAACAATATATACCTCACAGAATTGTTGGGAAGATTAAATTAAGTCATGTTTGCAAAGAGCTTAGCACAGTGTCTAGCACACAGCTGAATGTGCTGAAAGAAATTATAAAAGAGCAACTTCATTTTTCTTGGTTTGTAAACAGATACACCTCAAAGGAGCCTTTTAAAGAGAAAGGCTATTTCAAACAGAGGAATGCTTTCCTATCACACCTGTTCTGGAGACTGTGTATTTTAGTGAGCCATCACGGCTCCTGCTCTGCCTAAGGCTTGAGCAGTTTCTTATGGACCGCTCTCACCTGCATGTTTCTAGCTGACAGGAGGTGGCAGTAGAGAGCTAGGCCCACCCTTGCACATGGTTTGGGCTGATAGGAAATCTGCATGATAGCTCTTGTAGTGTTAGTATTATGACTCAAGAAATAACTTTCAGAGTTAACAGAAAGAGGATAGGCATTATTCATATCCCCAAGTATAATACGGCTAGAATTTATTGAACACTTACTAGAGTTTTACCTCCTTTATTTAGTCCCTCTAAAATAGATAGCATTATTTTTATCTGAAGGAGAAGAAATTGGGTTTCAAAGAGAATTTCAGTAACTTTACTAATGTTTCTTAGCTAGTAATGGTAGTTATGGGATTCAAACCCAGGCAGTCTCTGTAAAAGCCTGCACAGATAACTGCTGTGCAGGACTGCCTCCAAGGCTCTTGTCCTTGATGTTTATATTTACAAAATATAAGGATGATATTTTTTAAAATTTGGTTCCATATGCGCATGATAAAAATGTAAATTGTATAGAAGAATACTATGAAAGTGTAAAATAGTCTTCTCATCCAAGTCTCCTGTTCTTTAATACTTTGTTTCAGAGGTAGCCACTCTTCTTTCGTATCCTTCCTGAGATATCCTTATGGGGTGAACCTGTATTATGGGTAGAAGGATTGGTTTCTATAACCCATTTTATCTTGATTTCTGGCCTCTTGTCCTTGATATTTTTATAGGCTCTTTGGATTAGGTAGGAGGAGAGTGCTGCTGTGAGATCTTCAGCAGCCAAGTCACTAAATATTATTCACATTTCTTATTTGCTTTTTCAGCTTTACTTAGAAGAGTCTAAATTCCTGTCACCTCCTGCTTCCTTCATTTAAACACATAGTGTTCATAAGGTTGAGTGAAAGCCTTGAACCCATAATACACTTAGGTTTTAAATATAAGATGCACACAGATTGTCTTATATTCCGAATACCTCATTAACTGATTAGCAGAATGACTTGTTCACCCAGGGATACTAGGAGAAGGGCCACCTTACGTGGTGTTGGTACTTATTTCTAATGCTTTTGTGACAAATATGGTCGCTGTATTCTGGTGCAAATGTTAGTATCTGTGTTAAAAGAAAGAATTTTATAGTAACAATGCAGAAGTGATCAGTTATGGTGATCATGTCTTTAATAGATGATTCTTACTACAGTGTGTTTGATTCAGTGTGAATATTCCCAGATGGCCGAAATAGGTTGTGACCATTCATAGCAGAAAGAGTGAAGGTATGTTTACAATGTAATTTTTAAAAATTAACAGTCTATAATAGTAGGTGGCTCAGTTAACTCCTCCTTAAGTATGTTATAGATTTGCAGGGAACCATGTTTTTTAAAAACCCAATTTTTGTATATAATCAGAAGTTGAATAAATTTTATTACTGCAGTCATGTAAATGGTTTTGTTTATTACCTAGTATGTGCTGTACTGTTTTATATGAAGAGTGATTCAAGGAGGTTGTGCTTCAGTCTGTTCTTTCTAAGGCAATCATAATGAGTTCAAAACATATGGTATTGATTTTTGACAGTTCTGCCTCAAGAGCTATCATGAATTATTGGTTCTGTATTTTATTTTAGGATTTCAGCTTCTTCATGTTTTAGAAGCATGTTTGATGGAAGTGCCTGTGTCTCTCTGTAATCAGCCACGTGGCCTCAGGAGTAGGCATGCAGCAGTTGATTAAGTTGACATTTGGTATTAATAGCTTAGAGACTCTTTACATCATAATATGCTTATCCATTCTAGATTTTAGGTGAAGGTAATTTTGACGATGTTTTATAGCTAATAAGTGGTAGTGCTGGATTCAGACCCAGGCAGCCTGTCTAGAATCCCACACAATTAACCCCTCTCCTGTACTACCTCTAAGATGCTTGGCCTTGTTGTGTTTCCTCCATACCTTTACTTAATCTCATTTGTATCTTTTGGTAATAGGAGCCATGTATATTACCCATCTGGAACAGCAAGCCCTCAGCTTCACCTCTTATGAGCTGAGTCTCTTATGAGTTGAGTCTCTTATGAGTTGAATGACTTTAGGGAGTAATTTGACCTCTCTGAGCATCAGTTTATTCTTTTGTGAAATGGGGATAATAGTTCCCACCCTCCTACCTCCCTAGGTAGATGTACTGACCAGCTGGTTTTATTCATCCTTCTCTTTCCAGATATGGCATCTTGCCTGACACATTGTAGGCACTTTACAAATGTTAGTTTCTGTGCTCTCCTTCTCTTCTAGAAGCAGGACTTTGGTTAAGAGTTAGGTGTCTCATGGGATAATCTGAACAAGTCACTCCTTGGATATAGTCAGGAAGCTAAAATAAATACAGCAAGGGGACTACTCATTATATCCCTTATATCCTTCACTGTCATTCTTTTTTTCATGGTAAACAGAACTGAGCTCAAATTCTCTGGGGAAAGACAAAAGCTCTGTTCCTAGATGGAAAGGAGAAGGATTCCTACTACTTAATGGACCACAAGCATTCTTACAGTGTAGGATAAGAGCTGGTCACACCAAACTGCATGGACTGGGAGGACTCAATGGAAGTTTAAGATTTGTGATATTATGATTGTTATGATAAATAAGTTAAAAAGAGTAGAAAGCCCTTACAGGAATGAAGAACAGTGTCACAGGAGCAAAGGTGTGCAGGTAGGAAGGTGCCCACATACCTCGTGGGCTCTAACACTTATTTTCAGCCTTCTCTTCAGTATTACAGTAAAGATAGTCCACTAGCTGAACTGATTATATTCTGAAAAGCTCACAACAGGGAGTCTGAGTTCAGGACATCTTAGGAGGTGTCAGGGGTCCAGGCTGCCTCGCTGCCAGAATTAATAAGAATGTTTTGTGACGGTAAACTGAATCCACAGAGCCTAATACTTCTGTCTCAGGAAGTAGAGGCATTTATAGAATCTTACTTCTTCATTTTTTTTCAAGGCCTACTACCTAGGCTTTTTTCCTGGTCAACGAAGATTCTGCAGCTCAGCATCTGTCCCCATCTCTCCACTTATATCATCCTTGCCCCGGTGATTCCCTAGTTGCCAAATCTAATAGATATTTTTGTGTCCTTACCTTACTTGTCCATTCTGCCACATTTGACACTGCATCTACTTCTCTCTCCCTGAAACTCTCTTTCCTTATGTTCTATGATGGGGATTATCACATCGCAGCCCCACAGGCCAAAACTGGCCCTCCACCTGTTTTTGTAAATAACATTTTATCAGGACACAGCCATACTCATTCATTTACGTTTGTCTTTGGCTGCTTTCATACTAAACAGCAGAGTTATGTTCTAACAGAGACCCTAAGGCCTGCAAAGCCTAAATTATTTACTGTCTGGTCCTTTGTAGGAAAAATGTGCTAATCTGCATTCTATAACCTCATTCTCCCCTGGTTTTCTTCCTCCTTTTTTGGCTCTGCTGAACCCTTTGCTGAGAGAACATGTAAGAGCCAGTTCTAAGGTAAGATTGTAAAAGCTCTGGTCAAAAAATACTTGAAATATTGGAGAAACTATACCCCTTTCCCTGCTACCTGGTTCAAGAAATAGTGCCTGAGATTTCTTTTTAAAAAAATAGGAAGTTATCCTAATAAATATAATTGTTGTGAACAGATATGTTGCATTATCTAATACAGTTTTCATGACCAGCTCCATTTTACAGATGAGAAAACAAATGGAAGCACAGAGATTGCAGTAGCTTGCCTATGATCACACAGCTAAGAAATAGCCTGAGCGCCCATGCCCCTAATCACCACATCAGACTGCCTCCAGAGGGCACTACTGTTTCAGAGCCAGCACCAAATGAAAAGACAGATGTTTTTGAGCAAATAAATGCAGTGTGTGGGGTTGGGTGAGTTTTCCAAAAGGTTAGCTTTGCAGTTTTGGGATGCAAGATCACATTGGAAAGCTAGCGAAGCCTGGAGAAAAACACTCGACAAACCATGACTCTGCAGAACAATCTTATGACATCTAGAGAGCTCTGTGCCCACTAGCACAGAATGTGAAGCAAGTGCACACAGGATTAAACAAAATCAGAGCAGGTTGGCTCTTGCACTTTGCACTGTCTGTGGACGCTATTAATGAGTCCTTGGTGATTTGAAAACAGAGCGATGCCAGAAGCATATGAAGAACTGTGCACGGACTAAGGTTTTTCTTCTGTCTCCCCTATTGAATTCTGACCTTGTGGTGTGTGAAGGTGTCTCTGGTGTCTACCTCTATTAGTGGGACCAGTGTGTGTGAGGGAAGCTTGTTGAGCCTCTGCATGATTTTTAAGCCCCACTGAGCTGTCATCTTTGAGGAGGAAAAACATCCAGCATAGTGTTCCCAAAGTGTGAGGAGCCCCAGGGGTGTGTGGGGGGTGGGTGATGCATGTGGGGATGGTGGTAAGGCACAGGAAGAGCTTCAAGGGTGACAACAAATAAAGTCAAGCAAAGAATACACGATGTGTTTCAGGGAAAACACTTGGATTTAACAAGTAGCAGACGTGGGAGCAGACTAGGAAGTATATCTTAAGGACCTGAGGCCAGGAGCAACCTGTGATCCCCATGGTTGAAGGGAGCAGCAGGAACAGTTCTGTGGGCAGGGCTACAACAACACCACCACATGTACGATGTAAGGACCTCCACCTAGGAAGGGCTGTTTCCGAGCCTTAGTTACCTGGGAATCCAAAACCATTCTCGTCTTGCTTCTCAAGTGTAAAACTCATTTTGAAAAAGCAGCCATACAAAGTTATATTTTTATTATTTTATTTTATTTTTTTGCCTCTTTGAGCCAAATTTATGTACTTCGGAATTATTAAAATAGGGGATGTCATGCTAGGATTGATTCATTCTGCAGGCAAAATATTCATTTTTCAGGGTTTCTTTGGCCTAAAATTCTATTAAAATCCAAGGATGAAAGAGGACTTGGAAAAATTATGGCCCTCAAAGAAATTTTCTGTCCGGTGAGGGAGACAGAGACGTGTACCATCAGCTGTGGTACAAGGTAGACTACAGTGAGAACTGTGATCAAAGTACAGGGAGTAACAAGAAAAGAGGGAGTAGATTAACTCTCGCTCAAGGGATTTGAGAATGTTGTTTTCTTATCTCTGTTTCATTTCTTCATTCTTTTCCTCCAACTGCCTAAATGTGGATGTTCCAAAATTCTGCCTTTTCTTTCTTGTGTATTGACTCTGGTGGGAATCCTGACTATTCTCCTGGCTTCTCTTTTGGTCTCTTTGCTTTTTTAAATTTTTTATTGTGGTAAATAACATATAATGTGAGAACTACCCTCCTAAAAGTTGTAAGTGTCTGGGAAAGTATTGTTAACTGTAAGCACAGTTGTACAGCAGATTTCTAGAACTTTTTCATCTTCCATGAATGAAACTCTGTATCCATTGAATGGCAACGCTCTGTTTCCCCCTTTCTCCTGCGCCTGGTAACCATCATTCTACTTTCTGTTTCTAAGATTTTGACTACTCTAGATACCACATGTAAGTGGCATCATAAAGTATTTGTCTTTTTGTGACTGACTAATTTCACTTGGCATAATATCCTCCAGGCTTATCATGGGTTGCATATTGCAGAATTTCCTTCTTTGATATGGCTGAGTAATATTCATTGAATGTATGTACCACATTTGGTTTGTTCGTTCATCCATCAATGCATACTTGTTTCTGTATCTTGGCACTTGGGAATAATGGTGCAATGAACGTGGGAGTGCAAATATCTCTTTAAGACCCTGACTTCAATCCTTTTGGATAAATACCCAGAAGTGGGATTGCTGGGCCATATGGTAGTTCTTCTTTTAATTTGTTGAGGAACCCATATACTCTTTTCTTTAATGGCTGCATTATTTTACACCCCCACCAGCAGTGTACAAGGGTTCTAATTTCTCCACATCCTTGCCAACATTTGTAGTTTTCTATTTTTTGGATATTGGACATCCTCATGAATGTGGGGTGGTATTTCATTGAAGTTTTGATTTGTATTTCCCTGATGATCAGTGATGTTGAGTATATTTTCATATGCCTGTTGGCCATTTGTATGTCTTCTTTGGACAAATGTCTGTTTAAGTCTTTTTTTTTTTTGAGACGGAGCCGCACTCTGTCGCCCAGGCTGGAGTGCAGTGGCGCAATAGCTCCGCCTCCTGGGTTCACACCATTCTCCTCTCTCAGCCTCCTGAGTAGCTGGGACTACAGGCACCCTCCACCATGCCCGGCTAATATTTTGTATTTTTAGTAGAGATGGGATTTCACCGTGTTAGCCCAGGATGATCTCTATCTCCTAATCTCGTGATCCGCCCGCCTCTGCCTCCCAAAGTGCTGGGATTGCAAGCATGAGCCACCATGCCCGTCCTGTTTAAGTCTTTTGCCCAGTTTTTAATTGGGTTATTTGTTTTTTTGCTATTGTGTTCTAGGGGGTCTCTGTGCCTTTGACCCCAAATCTCCATGCCTGTACCTGGTAAACTCTACACTCATGTCTTCTGCTACTCCTCAGCTTGATCCTTCTGTCCAAGCAAGTAAACTGCTCCCCACTCCCTACTCCCTCACTCGGCTCTTGCCACCCTTCTTTTGGTTTCTGAAAGATACTTAGATCCCACTCTGACACATCTTAAAAATCCAGGTCAAGTTGAGTTTTCCATGAATTCTTCCCTGACCACCCAGCGTTTGCTCTCCCCCTGCTGGGGTCTCTAGTATTTTTCTCTGTTGCTTTTGGGGCATTTGGCAGAGACTGCTGCCATGCATTGGAATGGATATTACATGTGGTTATATTTTGTACTAACTGAACTGCCATCTCATGAAGGGAAGAGACTGTGTGTCCTCCAGAGGACCTTACAGAGCACCTTGCCATACTGTAAAGAGGCAGGAATCCTTAGAAAGGTTTGCGCATTGTGTGTTCTAGGTGTAGAAGACAGAACTGAACTTCAAGCCTGATGGTGCTCTGGCAACAGAAAGAGGACACGAGGGAGTAAAGTCCAAATTCACAGTCCACTGTCAATCCCAAGAGGGACAAATGAGCTGGATAGGGACAGGGAGGAAAGACAAAGGTCAGTAACCAGGACCTTTTTAGCAAGTTGGGATTGGAATAAACAAGCAGGTTTACAGGGGAAGGTCATTACTGTAATCTGAGGCATGCTTTGCTGGATTTTGGCAGGCAGGGGTGACCAGGTGTGTGCTGGGAGCCAGAGAGCAGCTGAGTTCACCTCACAGTTCTGCAGGTAGTCAGAATATCTGCTGATAGCGGGGGCCACCCATGTTGGCAGTCTGATCTTCTCTACTGTGAACACGCCATTCTGGAGAATTCATGGCTTCCAACCCTGGTATATCTTGCCAGCAAATGCTATATGAATGGTTAGTCCGCGACTAAGCTATAGGTCACCCAGAAGCCCCCAGGACAGCTGTCAGGAGGCCAAGACTCAGTATAAGGAGGCTACAGGGCAGACCACTGGGTTTGACATATAATGTGGCTCTTATGCTGACACTGGTACCCCATGTTTCTTGCCAGAGGCTGGCATACCATTCCCTCATGGAGGTCCTTCACCTAGTGACCTTCATTGCCATCTTCATGGGAATCCCCACACACCCTTACTGCAGTTGGGTTTTTATAGCCTCCAGGACCCTGCCTCCCACCCTGAGCTCCAGCATTCTGTCCTGATAATGTCATAGCCAGTTCTGGTCTTCGTGTTACTTCAGAGGGTTCTAGCCAGAGGACTAGTTGTGGGTCCCCATCTTGTACCTTTCCCTGAGTAGGTCAAAGCCTGCTCTCACATGAGTCTGGGGAAGCCCGGCAGCCTGGCCTTGCCTCTCCAGTGGGAGGGGAAATGAGGAGGGAGTAGGCTGTCTGAACTGCTTGTTATGCCTGACAGTGGACTCTCTTTCTGCTCACTGACCCTGAGAAACAGCTCTGTCCTTTATGGCTCCTCCTTGACCATCTCCCGCCCTCCAACTGTCATTATCCTGGGGCACTGATTTCCAAACCTGACGGGTATGGAGAATCACCAGGATGCTAGAAAAAAGAGGGCCCTATCTCTGGAGATTCTCTTTATTTAACTAGTTATGAATGAGGCCTGGGAATCTGGCACTTTTGTACAGCTGTATGTAAAAGATCTGTTGAGGATGAATAAGAGACTTAACTAAGTTGCTGAGTAAGTTTTATTTCCTTTTTTGTCCGACTCTGTGCTTTTTGGATATTAATGGTCACACATTGTTTTTAGAAATCAGAGAAAGAATTGATATCATTACAAAACAAAAAACACATCCTGAAATGATCTTTCAGAAACAATTAATCCTCTTAAATTTGTTCCTCTTTTCCGCAGGGGGACTCGATCTCATCTTCATGCCAGGCCTTGGGTTTGACAAACATGGTAACCGACTGGGGAGGGGCAAGGGCTACTATGATGCCTATTTGAAGCGCTGTTTGCAGCATCAGGAAGTGAAGCCCTACACCCTGGCGTTGGCTTTCAAAGAACAGATTTGCCTCCAGGTCCCAGTGAATGAAAACGACATGAAGGTAGATGAAGTCCTTTACGAAGATTCATCAACATCTTAAATCTGGATTACTACAGCCAAATAATCAGTGTTTTATATGAGAGTAAAGCAAAGTATGTGTATTTTTCCCTTGTCAAAAATTCGTTGAAATTGTACATTAATGTGAATACAGACTGCATTTTAAAATTGTAATTATGAAATACCTTATATAAAACCATCTTTAAAACCAATAGAAGTGTGAATAGTAGAATATTAATTAAAATGGAGGCTATCAGCCTGTGATTTTCAGCTTAACTTCCTGGTGTTAATGTGACAAGTTGATCTGTCTACTTTGCAGTTTAAGTTAAATATTTATGAGGAACTGTGCTCCGACTGAGTGTGAGAGGAAGGTAAACTCGCTGGGAGTGGACACTGTATTTCATTATGCCTGTCATGACCTGGTCGGTCCTGGCAGGCCCATGGAGACTTGGGGACTATTAATTTATTTGTTGGTATTTGCTTTGGATACAAAATTCCCTAAGAATATTATCTCACTTCATCATGACTTCCTTTACCCACTCTAGAATTTTATGTTGGACACTTTGTAGCTTTTGGTGGTTAGTGGAGGGAAACCTTTTATGATTTAAATACTTCCACTCCACTGATTGGTTACCATCACTGCATGTATCAGCCCTTGATGAGTTTAAGATCTGGTATCTTATAAGTTAGAAATTATTTCTGTTTACTCATGGTTTCTGCTTTGGAAATGAAATTTGCTGTGGGTTGAAAGTTGGCAGATGGCAACACAGCTAGGGAGCAATAATTTTGTTGTGGGGAGGATTTGGTCATCTCCAGAAACCCAGGAGTCTTAATAGACATGGCTGTCTTACTCACACCCCACGTCCATCCTTTCACCAGGTCTTGTTGATTTTGCCTCTGAAATGCCTCTTAAATCTATTCTCTCCTTTCAATTGTCCTGTCACTCCTTTTGTCCATCCAGCCTTTTAGCATTTCTAAGCTGGACTAGGCGAGAGTGTCACACCTGCTTCCCTTGGCTTCCATCTTGCCTCTTCCAGTTTATTTCTCAAGCTGCAGTCAAACTGATCTTAGAAAGCACGAATCTAATCATGCAGCACCCCTGACTAAGGTCTTCCAGTGGCTGTTCAGAGCCTCCTGGGTAGCAAACAGATGGCTTCTGTTGTATACAAAGCCCCTTAAGAGAGGTCTCATCTACTTTTTCTAGCCTCTTCTCTCCCATCTCTCATATTCTCCTTCTGTAACACTGACTGAGCACTGCAGGCTTCTTCTGCCCTTTGCACATAGTAAGCATGCATTTCTCTCTGTCTGAAATGCTCTTTCTTTTGTTCATCTAGAAGACTGTTTTCCCTTGAAGACTCAGCTGTAGCATCACCTCTTCTGTGAAGTCCTCTGTTACTTTTTCAAGCAGAGTGAGTGTTCCTTCCCTTGTCTGAGTGGCCTTGGCCATTGATCTGCTTATCATGTTGTCTTACGTATCAAATTATTTGTTGTCATATCTGTCCCCTTCACCATACTGTGAGCTCCAAAGAAGAGAAGTGATCTTTATGCTTCTTATGCTTAGTAGACAACTAGACATATAGTGTGTGTGTGAGAGAGATAATTTTTTAATGAAATAATTGAATACATTGGAAGTGTTTCATTCAAAATACTCATCCATTATTCTTTGGATAATAGCATAAATTTGATGTTTGATGTACAAAAGTAAAAACATTTGAAAAATATCAGGCTGAATATGGATTTGTACAATATAATATGTATGATGAGGAAGGGGAAGGAAACCGAATTCCCACAAGCTGTGAAGTCACATTATTGTACTGGTTAAAAATATTGTTAAGTATTATTTCGACTATAAGGTTAAAGTGAATGTTAATGTAGCTGACGTGACTGTTGGTCTGAAATGGTAGAGCAGTAAAATTCCTGACCTGCCGCAGGTCTAGAAAGTTTGGCATTGTTGAACTTAGTCTATGTTATTCTTCTATTAAATGAGAGCATTTAAAAACCACTCTACCAGCTCCTCAAGTGCAGACAGAATGCCGAGTTAACTGGCCAGAAAATGCAGGGTGCTGAGATTCAGGAAAGTCAGAGGGCCACAGAGTCTCTGGCCTGAAAAGTGAAGCACTGCCTAGTGATCAGTAATGCACAGTAGTCTTTGTGCAGAGGATATTGGAAGGGAGAAAATGCCCCTATGATGTAGGTGATGACAACACTGTAACTCTGATTAGGGCATACACAGAGGCTGAAGACAAGGCCTTAGACTCAGGAGGCAAGCACTTCAGTACAGGCTAACATGAAGGAAGAATGATGAGTGTCTCAGATGAGGGGACAATCTGAGTAGAAGAGAAATAGCAACTAGATCTGAACAAAAACAATTTCAAATATTGGGAAATTGGAAATATATCAGGGCCCCAACATAGGTCTGTGTTTGCTGTACTATAGAACTGTGCTTAATTTAATTAGAAAGTAAACTATATAAAGTTCTAGTCAAGAGCATTATACACTTAATCACAAAGTCTTACTAACTAGGAGATTGATAAATGTGTCTAGGTGTGAGTGTCTTGCTGCAGACAGTTCCTGGTCCCAATTTTTTTTTTTTTCTGCAGAGATCATTGAAATTCAGTTGATCACACTGCTCTTTAGTCATATGTTTACATGCTTAATTTCTCCACTACCCTATGATCTCCTCAAAGGCAAATTCTCTGCCAAGTTCATGGTTTATTCCAGTATCTACCACAGACACACAAAATAAAGAGCCAATAAATTCTTTTTTTAATTGTTCCAGCAACATTTATTGAATATATAACTTTATGTCTGTTATAGATTAAGTTCTCCAACATATGTGAATCTGTTTGCTGGCTTACTTCATTGTCCCTTTGTTATGTTTTTCTGTCTCAGCACCAGCCCCACATTGCTTTAGTTCTCATAGTTTTAAGTGTTGATGGCTATGAGGGTAAGCCTCCTTCCTAATTCTTCTTCAGGAATGCCTAAGAGCCAATAAATTCTTGATGAAGGAATGAACCAGTTTGAATATTGCCCTGCCTGTGCTGTGCACTTGCTCGTTTTTATGTTGGTTGCTGTTTGCTGCTGAGATTCTGTCCCCTTAGCATTGTCTCAGGCTTGGATTATCCCAGAACAAGTTTTCTATTACTGCATTGCGTTGTGTTGGGCAGTCCATGTGTGTGTGTCGCATTGTCTTTCTGTGCTACTTTTCCTTCTTAGTGCTCTCTTGTTTACTTTTCATGGTTGCCTTCTTCCTTTTTCCTGGATGATTGTAGACCTCCTGCCCTTTAATTGTAGTTTCCAATCCCTGTAAGCACCTACCCCCAAATATGTTTATTTATATGCTTTAAGTAATAATAAATTTTTCTGAGTAATAACATACACATTATAAAATATACACACAAGAAATATGAGATAATGTTGAAATAGAATATATGATATATAATTTATAATATACTTGTTTATATATATTTTATACATATATAAATAAGTGTAGTATACTCATTTTTAAAAAGAGCAATATGATCAAGAGCAGCATGAGATGATGTTGAAGTAGAATATGTTATATATAATTTATAATGGACTTTTTAAAAAAGCGATATTTTTTAAATGAAATTTTTTGGACATTTACTATTTGTGAAAACCTTATTTTAACACCTTTTGAATGATTCAAAATTCTGGTTCTAATTTCAGTTTATTTCAATATTTGGTGTTAAGGGCTGTTAGAGCTGAAAAAGATACCTTCTAGAGAAGCAGATTCAGATGGAAGGAAAACTATACCTACTAAAATTTTCAATCCTATTTACCAATTTTGCAAAGATAAATTTTTTTAATTTAAATCTAGCTGGTAAATACCCATTTTCTTGATGTGAATCTGTCATTTTTCCATGTTAATCAGAAGGTGCTACACATTTACTTTGTTAATAAGTAGGGGCCGGAGTTCGAGGTTACAGTGAGCTATGATTGCGGCACTGAACTCCAGCCTGGGTGACAGAGCAAGACCCAGTCTCTAACAACAACAACAACAACAAAAATACATAAAAAACAAATAGGTTCGAAGCTTATTGAAATTCTTTCAAAGATTTTAAATCAAGTTAGAAAAACTCTGCTTACAAGTTTTTTAGTTGTGTAGATGTGAAAGTGTTTGTAGGTGTCACACTATTAATAGTTTTTGGCAACATAGTCATATAATGATGAAAATATTTCCAAATAGCCATTTTTATATGCAGTCTTCATACTACAGGTCTCTGAAAGTAGTTCCTTTCTGTCTCAGTGATGAACTATAACTTTCACTCTGAAAATTCAGATGAGATGTATTTATTTCTTTGAAGTTTACTAGTGGCCATTTACAGTCTCAGAAAGGTCAGAAAATATGGAATACTTGCTCTTTGTGCAAAAAATACACATAAAACTCATATTTAAGTTTACAGCTTGTGTTTTTTTGAGACAAGAGTCTTTCTGTGTCCACCCCCCACCACCCCAGCTGGAGTGCAGTGGCGTGATCTCGGCTCACTGCAACCTTTGCCTCCCGGGTTCAAGCGATTCTCCTGCCTCAGCCTCCCAAGTAGCTGGGACTACAGGTGCCCGCCACCATGCCCAGCTAATTTTTGTACTTTTAGTAGAGACGGGGTTTCACTATGTTGGCCAGGCTGGTCTTGAACTCCTGACCTCATGATCTGCCCGCCTCGGCCTCCCAGAGTGCTAGGATTATAGCCGTGAGCCACCACACCTGGCCAGTTTATAGCTCTTTTAAAAGTACTTTACCTTGAGATGATCAGAGAAATTTAAGTGAATCAAAGTATTGTTCATGGGTACCTCCTATTGCATCCCAAAGAGTTGTAAATATTCTACTACATGTTAAAGGTCTTAATTTTATAAAATTCACATCAGTGATACTGTTAGCACAGGAAGGTCTTGCCTGCGAATTATTTAGTAATGCTATTGCTCAATTCTTAATGTGGAATCCACCATCTCACATTTATATATATATATATATTTAGAGACAGAGCCTCTGTCTGTTGCCCAGGCTGGAGTGCGGTTGTGTGATCTTGACTCCCTGCAACCTCCACCTCCTGGGTTCAAGCGATTCTCCTGCCTCAGCCACCCGAGTAGCTGGGATTACAGGAGTGTGCCACCACACCCAGCTAATTTTTATATTTTTAGTGGAGATGGGGTTTTGCCATGTTTCTCAGGCTGGTCTTGAGCTCCTGGCCTCAAGTGCTCTGCCCACCTTGGCCTTCCAGAGTGCTGGGATTACAAGCGTGAGCCGCTGTGCCCAGCACACCTTTAAAAAAACATTTCAGTCAAAGTAGCCATCATCCCATTAGGGATTAGACTTAGTTTGCTCATAAAACAAACTTGTGTTTTTTTTTTAAGGTAGATTAATTTTGAGAAATATATCCTCACCATTTCATCGCTACCTTAATGTCTTTCTTCCTGCAGTGGTACTGTAAGAGGAGACATGTTGGAAACATCTCTCCTTCTACTCAAAACCTCACGCCCTGAAAAATTTATTCCTGTACTTATTTCTTCAGATTGTCAGCAGTGTTTTCTACTTGTCATCCAATAGTACTTCCTGACAAAAAGATACATCAGGGCCTTTTCCCCCCTAAATTGTTTCACCAGTATTTCATCCATATTTCCATGGCATGAAGAACAAGTATTTTTTAAATGGTATGTTACTTTTTGTCTTTTGCTATTAAGTGAGAAAACTTTTGAAAGGTTTATAAACATTTATGACTATATTTAGTGAGCATTGCTTAACAAGTATTGGAGTTAGTATCTCATGATGTTAAGTATTGCTGAACACATTGTGGAAGTTTGTCTCATCTTCTGGATCTGTAGCATCTGCTAATTGTGATGGCTTCACACTTTTCATTGTGTGTATCTGAAGAGTGAGGTTCATCATTAACCATGGTGAACACAGATACCTACTTTAAAAAATCTTTGTGATAATAAATTTTTTGGCTGACTTCTTGGTAAAACTTAATGTTTTTTCCTGGCTGATGAACAGCTTGCACCAGGAACGGAAGTATCAGCTAGTGTTGTCATTTTTGCTTGCATTACAGGCTGAATATCTCCTCTCTGAAATCTTGGGACCAGAAGTGTTTTGGATTTTGGATTTTTTTGGATTTTGGAAGATTTGCATTTATACTTACTGGGTAAGCATCCCTAACTGAAAGTCTGAAATCTGATATGCTCCCATGGACATTTCCTTTGGGTCTTATGTTGGCACTCAAAAAGTGTCAGATTTTGGAGCATTTCAGATTTTGGCTTTTCGATTTGGGATGTTCAGCCTGTATTACAGTTATCCTTGTCTGCTGTTTCTTTGCAAGAATCTTTTTGTTTTTGTTTTTGAGATGGAGTCTTGCTCTGTCGCCCAGGCTGGAGTGCAGTGGCGTGATCTAGGCTCACTGCAAGCTCCGCCTCCCGGGTTCACGCCATTCTCCTGCCTCAGCCTCCCAAGTAGCTGGGACTACAGGCGTGTGCCCCCACACCCGGCTAATTTTTTGTGTATTTTTTTTTTTTTTAGTAGAGATGGGGTTTCACCGTGTTAGCCAGGATGGTCTTGATCTCCTGACCTCATGATCCGCCCACCTCGGCCTCCCAAAGTGCTGGGATTACAGGCGTGAGCCACCATGCCCGGCCACAAGAATCTTTTTAAGCTACTTGTCCAGTGGCTCGGTTTAGTAAAAACTACCTAATAGGTAAGCCCCTGTGTCTGGGCACATATCTAGGAACTGCAGTACATCTCAATATGCTGAAATCAACTAAACACCCCTCCCACATTATCTAACTCCTACACCCCTGCCACTTCCCACCACAACTTGTATACTGTACCTGATATAAGACCTTCTGATTTGCAAGTGGAGGGGGGTGCTGATGTCAATCTAAATTTTAACTTTTAGCATAATGCAATTTCTTGTCTTTTAAAGATGAAAAGTAAATATTAATAGAGGTTCTAATGTCTTCCTCCCAAACCCCAGTGGGTCAGGTTCACTGGTCACTCCATGGTCACTCCACTTAGCAGCTCTGCTTGAGCTACAGGGTCATGAACTCCATCAGTCTCTCCTCTGTTGTGTGTGCTGACTGTGTCTGTGTGTAGCCTCTTGCTGGTACTGGCCTCCCCAGGATTTCTTCATCTTTCTGGTCCCCCTGTGTCCCAGTACAAGCCTCTTTGTCTTCTGTCTGAGTGCTCTGGTTGGGGCTGTTACTTTGCCCACAGTATTTGGGTGGAATAATTTCTTTAAGTTATTCTTTTAAGAACAGAGTGCCTTTAAGACCCCTGTCACCTAGGAAACAACAGATCCCTTTCTTTTGGGTCTTTCCCTTTCAGACTTCCCCTGGCTGTCAGGATCTATCTCTGAGTATATCAAAGGATTTCCAAGACTAGATTAAAAACTAGAAATACTTTTTAAGTCCCCTACTCTTCCCCTTCCCATTTTCTGCCTCTTCCCATCACCAGTTGCAACCGTTTTTTTATTTTATTTTATTTTATTTATTTATTTTTGAGACAGAGCTTCGCTCTTGTTGCCCAGGCTGGAGTGCAATGGCGTGATCTCAGCTCACCACAACCTCTGCCTCCTGGGTTCAAGTGATTCTCCTGCCTCAGCCTCCTGAGTAGCTGGGATTACAGGCATGCACCACTGAGCAAGGCTAATTTTGTATATTTAGTAGAGACAGGGTTTCTTCATGTTGGTCAGGCTGGTCTCGAGCTCCTGACCTCAGGTGATCCGCCCGCCTCAGCCTCCCAAAGTGCTGGGATTACAGGCGTGAACCACCGTGCCTGGCCTGTTTTTCATTTTAATATTGAGGCTTATGATGACAACAGACCACATCATTGCCAATGAAAAAGATATCTGAAGGAAAACCTGTTGTATTTTATTGCTTTGATTATTATGTGTCCCATGAATGTCTTATTTATCCTTTTAGTCTTAAAACAGTATGTTTAAAAAGTACACTTTCAAAGCAAATTGTTGTTTCAATGGTGAGTCAGATCCCAAAGAGTTCACTACTATAAATGGCAAACATTTGGTTTATCACCGAGAAATAATCTCTTCAGGATTGAAATGCAAAAAGTGTTATTTCCTCCCAAGCTTAGAGATAAAGAATACTATATTATTCGGAAGATCTGGGTTGGGATACTGTAGATGTTGACCATGTAGAATGGATACATTTCTGTAAGTCCTAAGTACTTGCTGTTCCTCAAATCTAGGGGTAAGATAAGATATCAAGTCCTACTCCCTGTAGGTATACTTAATGTAAGAACCAGAGGACGGTAGAGATTAGTTATCTGTGTGACCATCTCCTCCAGGCCATCCTCCATACTTCCATGATTATCTTCATAAAACATAACTCTGCCCAAGCCACCTACCTGCTTAACAGCTTTTGATGGTTCTCTATTGCCCAAGGAATAAAGTCCAAACCCTTAGCTTGCAGATAGGGCCCTTTCCAGCCTGGCTACAACCTTGCGTTCTCTCTCTCTCTCTCTCTCTCTCCTCCCCCATCCCCATTTCTCCCCACCCTCCTCCATGCGTGCGCACGTGTGCGCAAACACACACACACACACACACACACTTTTTATACCCTTCAGACCAATAATGCTAGGTACCAACAATGTGGGGTAAGAACTAGATATATACAATTGAATATGATAATTAGTCTATAACTAGAAAAGTGTGTTAACAGATAGTGGATGATTCGGGAGTGGAAGAGTCAGTGAACCACCAAAATATTCTGGAAAGTGAGTATTCACCTTTATTGGCACGTGGATCACCTGGGGATCTTGATACAATGCAGATACTGATTCAGTAGGTCTGAGGTATCTAGGGTGGGGCCTGAAATTCTGCATTTCTGACAAATCCTGGGTGCTGCTGCTGCTGCTTGTTGTTTGCTGCCCACTTTGAGTAACAAGATTCTAGGGTGCACTGTCCAATATGGAAGCCCTAGTCACATGGGACAATTTAAACTTAAATTGATTAAAATTAAATAAAATTTAAAACTTACTTCCTTGGTAAGCAGTTAAGATGGTAGCCACATCTTAACTGCTACATAGGCTCATTTGGCTAGTGCCTACCATATTGAATAGTGCTCTATTTCTATCATCGCAGAAAGTCCTATTGGACAGCACTGTTTTCTAGAGCACTATTTTTCAAACTGTTTTCTACAGACTACCTCTTAAATCAGAATCTCTGGGGATGGGGGTTGGAAATTTGCATTTTACATAAATACCCCAGGGTGCCTTCAGCATGTTAAAATTAGAGGAACACTTCTATAGGGGATCTAAAATCTGCTGTCCAGAGGTAAATTTAATGTGAGAATAGGCAAATATCACAGACAGACATGGGGCAGCTCAGCTTAAATTGGAATACCCTCTTGCCAGCCATGAGAATCATATCCAGTTGTCTACAGGTGCAGCAGATTTTGTCTGGCAGAGATGACTTCTGACACCAAAGCTACATAGGCAGCCTGGGCAACATAGATCTTGTCTCTACAAATTTTAAAAATTAGTTGGGCATGATGGCACCTGCCTATAGTCCCAGCTACTCAGGATGCTGAGGTGGGAGGATCACTTGAGCCCAGGAGGTTGAGGCTACAGTGAACTGAGATTGTATCACTGCACTCCAGCCTGGGCATCAGAGTGAGACCCCATCTCAAAAAAAAAAAAAAAAATGGCTACATAGGGTGGAGGAAGTGTAGTCCTCAAGCCAGTGGCTTTCTGCAGGTGTACAGCTGGTCCCAGGTGTGTTCTCTGGTCTCATATGCTTTCTTGTCCTCCAAGTGCTAACATCTGGTGAGGACCACAGCCTATATCTGGTTTCAAGGATGACTCCCAATCCTGGAAGGTACAATCAACTTATTCTTTTTCAGATCGATTGGATCTGCCTTTCCTGCCCAGGAACATATCTAGGGAAAATCTTTTCATTTTTTTGTCACATTTCAGATATAAAAAGAAGTTCCATTTTCAGGGATCAAAAAGTTCAGCCCAATCTTAAATCAAAATTTCATTTTCTTATCCAGCTTTATGCTTGTTTCTTTCTTCTATGTCCCCCTCCTCTCTCAGCTCAGATGTAGTCTTGGTGTGGAATTTCATTTTCCTTGCTCCACAACCTTTCTTCTGGCTTTGAAGGTTCTGACAGTCAAGGAGAAAGGCAAAGCCACCTTGAATCAGTGCTAGTATAACCTGGCCATCAGTGCCTTCTGCGTGTCGAATGCCCGGCTGATTTTCTTAGAGTTCCTGTGTGGTTTTTGTGGAGAACCTCTGCTGGCACTGTGTGTATTGTACCATTCTCTAGCTTACTTCTGACAGTCTCTGCTCAGATCCTGCCCTGCAGAAGCACACTCCTGAAGTTTCCTAGCCCAGCTGGCAGCCTTCTTGACCAAGTCCTTTCAGGATGACTTGAGTCTATTAATAGTTCCACTTGAGTGACTACTTGACTAAATAGGTAATTGGCTGCACACCAGACTGGAAGTGTCACCTGTTCCCATGCTACTCTTGAGGGCTGCTCCAGACAGTCCACAACTGTCAGAGTTCTGCTACTTCCCCAAGTGCTGGAAGTCACATGTCATGTTCTCCCAGGAACTGCTGCTGCTCTCCTCCCAGAGCTAACAGTAGCACCAGGGTGTCTGATTCTGCCAGGAGGTAGATTCCTCTTTTGGCAAACACTTCCATGCTCTGAAGGAGCCTTTACTTGGCGTGGAGTGATGGCAGGGAATCGTGGGGAGGGGAAGGAAAATGTCACAGCACCCTTACACTTATAAGTCCTCTTTCTTCAAAGAGTCTGCTTAATCTCTTTTTTTCTAATACAGCCTGGAGAAGGATGGTGGCGGCGACTAAAGAGCCATTCTGGCTCTCTGTTGGTAAATCCTGCGTGGATGTGTATGTTGGACACCCCTTGTCCTGCACCTGCATCCTTTCAGACCACTTTTTTTCCCTCCAGCCATTGGGTACAGCAGACTGGCTGCATACAGGTGAAGCCAGACAGCAGTTCTCCTCACCTGCATGATTTTCAACCCTGGAATGTCACATCTGAATGAGACCCTTGCAAGGACCTTCTCAGTCATTCTGGTGCATGTACAAACCTGGAAGTGTGTGGTAGTTAACACCTCAAGAGGTAATGAATGCTTGTCCAGTGTGGATTAGAAGCCAGTGGATAAATTATCTTGTCTTCCAACCCTTTGGCAGACAATTCCGAGGTGTATTCTCCATCATTCCTGAGAGGATTGTCAGGCTAGTAGCAGCAAACTTCTTTGCCCATGGTGGCAACCAGGTGGATAATTCACCCTCAAATTGGCCTTCCTTCTGTTTCTGTCTTCCCAGTCCCCACTCCTGTTTTTTGGGGATCATTTCCCAAAATATACTTTCTGCGTGCAATTCCTTGTCCCAGGCACTGCTTTTTTGGGGACCCAGTCTAAAACAATATGTTCATTACTTCTCTTTAGAATATGGTGATACTTGTCATTTATTGTCCTTGCTTTGTGGAAAATTCTAGACCAAAGGAGAAGTCCCATCTAACATCCTTCTGTACATCGTTACTGGAAATGAAGAGCTGACAGTCATAGACTGATTGCCAAGCAGAACCCCACACGGCTTAACAGCTCGCACAGCGTTCCTGTTGATGTGAGTTCTTGTTCTTGTTCTGGTTTTTGAATGGGGGTTAATGTGAGGTGGATGGATAAACCTTGATTTAGATGTTGAAGAGGGTCTCTAAGAGCAGGAGGTATATTGGAGTCTATAGTCTAAGATTGCTTTGTATATATCAGTTATGGTTCTTTGCTTCAAGCAAAGACTAAAGTAAGAAAAAAGAGAGCTATTGGAAGGAGGACTAGATGCTGTGGCATGCCTCCCAGTTCCTCATTAGGACTGAGATATGCTCTCCTCCAGCTCCCAGGATGTTGGCGGCAGGTAGCTCTGAGCTGAAACCTCCCCTGCAATTGTCCTTGGCTAAAGAGGGCCACCTTGCCCAAGGTTACAGCCCCTTCTTGGTGGCAGCCTACACCCAATACCTGGTCATTTTGGAGGTGCAAAGCCTCCATTGCTTCAAGGCAGGACACCTCTGAAGGGCCATCCTAGCTCCAGCTCTCCAAGAATTGGCTGAGGCCTATGTGCAGTGCACAGTTTCATTTCAGGTCCTAGTCTCTGCTCAATCCCGCTTCCTTTTCTCCCTCACAGGTGTTGTTGCTGAGAGCACTTTCCAGTAATCTTTCTGCACACAAATCACCAGCTCAGTCTGTTTCCTGGGGAACTTGAACTACAACAGAATGATACTGGGGAGTTTGCAAAATCAAACTAAACATAGGCAGCAGGAAGGACACAAAGCAGGGGAGCCCCAGAGATCTTAGTGGTAGAAACTTTTAAACCTCTTAGGGTACCACCAGGGTATCTCTGCTCAATATTTAAATCCCTGGAAGGGAGCCTCTGATTGGCCTTGTTTGGGTTGGGAATCAGGGCCCTGTGATCAGAACTATCTGGGGTGGTGGGGAGGAAAGAGAAGCAACCTGTGTCTTCCAGACCATGGTATCTGAAGTTTTCTTGGAGGAAGTCAAATAAATATGTGGGTTGAAGATGGGAGCTCTAAGCAGAGGTTGTGGTGGCTCATTTAAGATCACACATTGACAAAGAGCAGAGTGGTGTCAAGATTCTGGGACAGAGGCAAGTTAGAAATAAAACTCTTGATGTTTTTCCCAAGGTCCATCATACAACTGAAATGGAAGACCATGGCTTGCTGACCAATTCTTGCTCATTTGGGGTTACTTTATATAGGGGGATAAGTGTCCCTTCAGGTGGACTGAGAGTCACCAGAAGATTTAGTGGAAGGACCCTGCCTCTGGGGATGCATATGTAGCCGGTACTAATGAGTACTTTCTATGTATCAGAAAGCCACCAAATATCACTCTTCCTCCCCTGAGTTCAGAACCACCTGACAGACAGACACAGGGGTCATATGGGGCTAGGTGGAAAGATCAGCTTGATTGATAATGGATTGGTGGATGTAGCCTGGGTATACAGCTTCCTAGTACTAGACTCCTGCATCAGAGACATCCATTCTCCAACCAGTCATGAGAAGAACTAGCCAGACACCGTAGGCTTTCTCATTAGGGCAGGAGCTCAGCTCATGGCACGTCCACACTGAAAGAATGAGAGGAAAAAATGAATGGAGAATACAGGTGGTATTGAAGAAAGAGCACTCTTCCTGTGGGGGGGTCAGATCCAAAATAAAGAAACCAGATGGGGCTGAATCTAACATGCTCTGCTCCTTCTGTATAACTCACCACCCAGAGTGAGGAGGAGTGAGGGGAGGAGGAGTGAAAGGACAGGTGTGTCGCTCTGGCCAAAGTCCTTCCATGTGCTCACATGGAGCTGGGGAAGAGGAAGTGTGGAACAACTACTTTCCATATATTTACATATATTAGCATACCTAGTTTCACAACACTATGAAGTATCACTGTCCCCATTTTATAGAAGAGGAAACTGAGGCCAAGGCCATCTTCCAAGTATGTGCTGGCTTGGGATTTAAACCAAGGAACTAAGTGTCCTCTGATCTGAAAGCCCATGTTCTTTTCAGTGCCCTTTACCTGGTCCTCATTTGGAGTGCAGGGGAAGGGGAGGACTCCTGCCTCTCTTCTCCAGCCCTTACAGGGGTCCTGAAGCTTCCAGCTCACTTTGGGCCTGGTTGCTTGAGTTATCTCATGTACCTGAGTCCACAAAGGCTTCTATGGGAATGTGACAGATTTGAAGGGGCAGTCACTGGGCCCATACCAGGAAGGCTGGGAATAGGGCTCCTTTCCTGTGGTGCTTAGCATTGGTCTCCCCTGCAGGACCTATACCCGCTTGCTAGACCAGGCTATCCTCACATGGCCAAAGAGGCTGCCACAAAGGCCTCACCTTGCCTCCCACCAGGACACCCTGGGCCAGGGCAAGAGCAGCTGCTTTAGCTCAGCCCTTCAGGTCAGGTCTGCAGTAATCAGCTCCTTCCAAGGAAGGGCTGGGCCCAACGGGGTCTCTATTAGCTTAGGCATGCCCTTTAGGCTTAATTCTCTCTGATTATGAAGCCCCAAGACCCAACCCATCCCCAGCTGGCTAGTCTATTCTGTTGGACTCTGACATTTTCCCCAAACCTGGCTTTTCTCTTGGTTTCCTTACAAGCCTTTGTGTCTTCACCAAGTTGTTACATTTCTTGCGTTTTCAGTCTCTGCAGATGTTCCAACCACTACACATCCCCCTTCTCCCCCTCCATACCCATCTTCCTCTTCCTCTCTCCCTTTATCCTTCTGTGTCTTCTTCCTCCTCTCTTCTTATTGCTCACCCCTGACCTCCGTCTCGACCTTCCCCTCTCTTCCTCTCTAATCCTTCCCTTTGAACCCCACGGAGATAGGCCTGTCTGCAAAGGAAAGATCTTTGTCACGTGATTACTAAATCTCCAACATATTATTTGGTAGAAGGCAGCCCAATAGGAGTTTTCTTCTAGGGGCAAAGGGGCTATAGAGGATTTCCAAATATCATAGAAAATCACCTGAGGACGCTGAGCTCAGGGCAGCTGCAGCAGGGGTGAAGGTGGGTCACAGCCCCCAACCCCCATGGAGACGAAAGTTAACAAAAGGAGAGGGGAGAGTTCCATACCTCATTTTATTCTCTTGACAGTTTTGCCCAGAATTACCCCTGTCTGTATTATTATCACTTGTAAAAGCATTTTTTTATACCATTTAATCTATCAGCCTTTTATTAAAGCCTAGATAAAAGTAGGAAAAAAAATCTCATCAACATCAGCCACCAGAAGGGAAATTTCAGAGACTGAGATGATCAGATTTCCAAGTTTATTGAAAAACCTATAGATAACTGCATGGCTGCTCATGCTATTTTATAAAACAAGTGCAGCCAGGCGAGCCATTTAATAACGTGGGAATTGTCGGCTGTGCGGATAGTGGACAGAGCATAAGCTCACCTCGTAAAGGCGTAGGCTCTCGCGGAACACTGTGGCACACTGTGGGCCGGCAGCACAGCGTGACTTTGCAGACTGAGCCTCCCAGCTTCTTGGGAGCCGTCCACGGTGCAGCCAACCACCATGGGACACGGTGCCCAGGTCTTTCCAAGAACAGTAGAGCCCACACTTATCCCCTCCCATGTCAGCCACACTCTGGAGCTCACATTTGGAGTAGGGACAGGCTTTCAAAGGTATTTAATCTCACCACAATCATGAGATAGGTATGAAAACCCTCTTTTCCAAATGAAGAAATTGACCACCACAGGAGGGAAGGAACTTTGGTGAATCCACAGAGTGGAGTGGCAGTGCTAGGGTGATTACCTAGGGGTCCAGTTCCAGTTCCTGTTCTCCTTTTGCTCCATTGGGCTTATCCCATCACCAAAAACAGTCTAGAGCCGGAGATGTTAAAGAAACCACCATTTGACCTGCAGGGTAAGTGTGTGAGAATTGGTGGGTGGGTGGGGATAGGGGAGTCAGGTTTGGGCAGTAGAACGGAGGAGTAATGTATACTCTAAATAGGTTCATTTCCTGACTCCCCCACTTATCTGTGTGACCTTGTATACATCACTTAACTTCTCTGTGCCTCTATAAAATGAGGAATGATAATAATATCTACCTCATAGGTTTGTGGTAAAGGTTAAAAGAGATAATGGATCAAGCATTTAATACAGTATTGTAAGTTGGATAAATGGTATAGAGTTGGGCCCACTTTTGGAATCAAAAGGAATTTGTAAAAGTGCCTCACACGTGCCTGTCCTGTAGAGGTGAGCAAGTATTTTAAATCCCTTCCAGATATCTTTCCTGTGGCTAAGAATCCTTATAGGCACTTGGGGCCCCTGCCTTCCCTGCTGTGGACTAGGATGCCTGTAGGTACCAGGTTAGAAGAGCTGCTTCTTGGAATTGCCATGTGACTGTACAATGTGCTATCTGTGGCCCTGCCATTGACTCACAGTATAACTTGAGCTGACCTCAGTCTTACCTGGTTGGGCCTCTGTTTCCTTAGTTATAAAGGGATAAGGACAGAGCTAGGTTTGAGGAAGTGTAGTTTGTGAACTTCTACATCAGAATCAACTCCATTGTTGATGGCGGAAAAAGTTGATTCATGGGCCTTGCCCCAAGTTGGCTCAATCACAATCTCTAATGGTGCTCTAGAACGTATATTTGTGAAAAGCCCTCTCCACTTGCCCCATGCCCTGGCCTAACTCTCAGAGATTCTGATATAATTGACCATTAATACATAATGAAAGTAAATAATGGATTAATAAATTAAAAATTGATTTACTTTTTATCTTTGGTTGTTTTTAAGATTTTCCCGTTTGTTTTTGTTTTTTAGCAGTTTTACTACATGTGCCTAAATGTGGTTTTCTTTGAACTCCTCTAGGGTTCATAACAATTCTAGAATCTGTGATTTGATACCTTTTGTCAGTGTTGGAAAATTCTCAGTCATCATCTCTGTAAAAATTGTTTCTGACCCATTTGTTGTTTTCCTCTCTGGGACTTCAATTACATGTATGTTGGACCTACTTGCCATGTCCCATTATGTCCCATACATGCCCCTCTACTACCACCTGTATTTTCCATTCATTTTTTCCTCTCATTCTTTCATTGTGGATATTTTCTATTGACCTATCTCTGAATTCACTAATCTTCTTATCAGCTGTGTCTAGTTTGCTATTAAACCCATCTATTTAGTTCTTAGTTTTAATTATTGTATTTTTCAGTTCTAGAATTTTCATTTGATTTTTTAAAATAGATTTTAACTCTTTGCTAAAATTAATTTCTTGGACATATTAATCAGTTATTTTGAAAGTCTTTGTGTGATCATTCCAACATCAGAGTCTCCTTAGAGCTTTTTCTTTCTACGTCTTATTTTTTCTCTTGGTTTCTGGCCTTGCACATCTCCCAATATGCTTCATAATTCATTTATTTAAAAAAGTTTTTTTTTTTTTTTTTGAGATGGAGTCTCACTCTGTTGCCCAGGCTGGAGTGCAGTGGTGCAATCTCTTGGCTCACTGCAACCTCCACCTCCTGTGTTCAAGTGATTTTCCTGCCTCAGCCTCCCAGGTATCTGGGCCTACAGGCACATGCCACCACGCCTGGCTATTTTTTTTTTTTTTGTATTTTTGGTAGAGACGGGGTTTCACCACGTTATCCAGGATGGTCTTGATCTCCTGACCTTGTGATCTGCCTACCTCGCCTCCCAAAGTGCTGGTATTACAGACGTGAGCGCCACCACACCTGGTCTTGTTTTTGTAACTTTTTATTGAATGTCAGGCATTGTGTATGAAAAACTGAAGGGAGAATTTGAGCCTCTGGATGATGCTATTTTCCCCTTAGAGCATTTACTTCTGCTTTTGGAAGTCAGGATAGGGGCAGATTGTTATAATCCAGCCTGGGATTGAGCAGATTTGAAGCCAGGCTTTAGTCTTTGTGAATACTGGCTTATTTGGGTTAGTCCTTATTCCCAGGCTTCAGGAGTTCCTTCTGAAAGCTTGGGTTGCATATCAGGGCCGCTCCTTTTTGGTGATGGCTGCACTATTTTTGTTTCCCCAGGATGGTGGGGCAGCAAAGCTCTGCTTAGCTTTGTAGCCTCCTGGCTGCCAGTTTCTACTTCATTTCTCCTCTTGGCTTCTTCATTGATCAGTTTCTACAAAGCACAACTTCTCAGCTTTTAAGTTTTTCTTAAGAATCAACAAATGCTTTGAGGCAAAAAGCTGTGCCAAATATCAGGTTCAGTTCTGTGCTTTCTTCCTCTGAGATCTTGGTGCCTTAAGACCTCACCACATTTGATAGCTCTCTGATGCATTCAAACAGGGCATTTCTATTTGTTCTTGGTAGTAGAGTTGATCTGAATATATTAGCCTATCAAAGGCAGAAATGGAACTCCCTGATAATGGTTTTTAATCTCTTTGGGTGATTTGAATGTAAGATGCACTGGACAAAATCAACTCCTTGCTACATCATAAGAACCACCTTAGGCTGTTGTTTAAAAATGTTGATTTTTCTGGTCCTATCCTAGATGTACTGAACCGGAATTTCCAGAAAAAAAAGACGGATTTGTTGTGCTAGCAAGTGCTTCTGACAAAGGCACACTTGAGAAGCACTGAATAAGTGGATCTTTAGAGTCCTTCTTGCTCTGGTTGCATATTCTGGTGGCCCTAGTGACCCCACCCACCCAAGGATCCCTGTATATATAGCGGCAGGAAAGAGCCTGGTTATTCTGATATGCAGAGGGGCAGCATGCTGCCTTTACCACCACCTTTGACTTTATTTCGCATTCTGTAACTCTCTCCAAAGAGAGAGTGGTAGCTCTCTTTGCTGAATTATTTCTAATTTTTCCATGGACATTTTAATCAGAGATGAAAAATGACTGGTCTTTTGCTAGCAGTTCAATCTAAGAGGAAGGTATTTGCCTCTTAGAGGTACATTAATTTGCAATGGCTTTCATGCAGAAGGCAGAGGGATATTGTGGAAAGGGACTTGGATTCTGGGGATCAGGTATAAGCCCAGGGTACTTGGCTTGGGAATTGTAGTAGTCACTTGCCCCTTTCCTTCCTCCCTCCACTAATGTAACACTTTTCCTGCTTGAGGGTATCTCCAAATTAGGTTCTTTTCCAGCTACCAGTGGTAGGACTAGAGTGCAGTTCTGACCCTGGTCTCTGGAACCCTTTCTCACCCCTGCTGGCTCCTCTCCAGTGGATTCCCCACTGTCCTGCACCAACTCCCTCCCCTTCGTCTCTCACCCACCTCCTTTTCTCCTTTTCTTCTCTTGTCCTTCCCTTCTCTTCTCCTCACCTCCACCCCAATCTTCTTTCCCCCGTTCCAGAATCAGAACAGAGGCAGTAGTGTCCTGTTGTGGACCCTCCCTCAACTGCTTCAGCCTTCTCCAGGACCAGCTGTCAGCAGAAGCGGAGCTCATGCAGGAGGGCAAAATGGTCCAATTCCTTTTCTCAGGGCTATCTAGCAAGACCAGTTCCTGTGGTTCTCTCTGGCTCATGTGAGGATGCTTCCCACTTTGGAGGTCTATGATTGTCCTAGTCCATGGCTGCCCATTAACTGCTACTCAAATCAGTAGGAAAACAATGAAGTGTGCCCAGTGGTAAAGGGGCAAAGGACATAAACAGGTAATTCACACAAGAGGAGACACAGATAGCCACAAATATAAGAACTATTTAATTTCACATTTCATCAAAGAAATGCAAGCTGAAACCATGTGAGTAGTAAAAAATAATCAAACAAGTGAAGTTTGGGCTATGATGCAGGGAAATGGGCACTCATACTGCTGGGAGAGTGTATGTGTTTTAGTCTTTCTGGAGAGAAAATTGGCAGAATATAACAAAAATCTTATAATTTTCTATGATTTTTGACCCTGTCATTCTACTTTCAGGAATTCATCCCAGTGAAATAATGTATGCAATTTGCAAAAGTTATATACAAGTATATTCAGCATGAGGCTGTTTTATTGTAATAGTGATGACTGCTGCTACCCAGTGAAATACAGCCATACAATAATAAGGGGTTGCTACATTCATGCCAGTTGTACACTCTGTTGTCATTAAAAACATCATACACAAATATTTAAAGAGGAGGAATGTCCAAGCTCTTTTTTAAAAAAATAAAATAAAAGCAGTGTATCACAATAATTGCATTTTGGTGGGGAGGAACCGGCATAGAAAAAAGATCAATGGATGAAAAATGTTACCATGTCTGTCTTGTGTGTTTTATCATACACAAAAATCTAAGTAATATGATTATTAAAAAAGAGAAGAAGAAAACAAAAATACTGATTCCTAGCATGTGGGAAGACTGGCCTGCATTCTAGTCCTGAATTTGCCTCTTGTTCTCTGTGAGGCTTTGGACAGGTCACCTTGGCTCTTTTGATGGGCAGTTTCCTCATCTATAAAGCAGATCTGGCCCCGTGTAGCAGCATTCATGTCTGTTCAGTGCTTTACCAGTCCCTTTGCTAACCATTGTTTTACTTTGATCTCACATCTGTGCCTTGTAGATCAGCACTTTGTGGGCTGTTGGCTATTTTACCATCACTTGATAATTGGGTATCTCCAGATTAGGTTCTTTTTCCAGCTACCAGTGGTAGGACTAGAGTGCAGTTCTGACCCTCGTCTCTGGAACCCTTTCTCACCCCTGCTGGCTCCTCTCCAGTGAAGAAACTAACCTTATTTTCATATACTGTGATACAAAGAAAAGCTTCTTAAGGGTTATTGGAGGGCAAGCATTTGAAGGGACTAGAGTAGCCTGGCTAATGACCTGGTGCAGTGGCTGAGTTACAGCTGGTCTGGAGGGCAGATGATCCACAAGGTTGGGTCTGGGGTCAGTTAGTAGTTGAGGATGGGGAGGTTGGGAGCAGATCAAGGCTGGGACTGGAACAGGCCTAGGAGAAGTGTTGAAAAAGCCAGAAAACAGTGATTGAGAGAACTGCTCCAGGTTGAGGGGATGCTCTAGGAGTGGTAGCTTTGCTGGAGGTTCAGCTCAGGGTCCTGGGGGTCAGATACCAGGACTTGGAGGCCTCAAGAAAAGAGTGGGGAGCCAGCCCAGCAGGGCTTAGCTGGACAAAGGAGAGATGCTTTTAAGGCTGTGAGCAGGCATGACAGGCATAACTGGAGAGCCCAGAAACAAGGATTTGGCACATGCAGGCTTACGTGCAAATTGCAAGTCTGCATTTCTGTAAAACAGACAGCAATGGAAAATGTGTAATAGATGGACCAATCTAAAGATAGTCTGGAAAAATGAACTGACTTAAGGAAAAATCGAGCAGTTTACTTCCTGCTCACTAGCAGATCGAAGCCTAATCTTTAAAACTGATGTCCTTATCTCAGAGCTCCCTAGGTGACAATATTAGCCCTCACTGACATGGTCTATCTTCTCCATAAATACCTTTCCCTCTAACAACAACAATAAAAATGTAGCTTTCTAGCCCACGGGGCTGTTTTTTGATTCCTAATATGCCCTGAACTGAACTCCTTGGTTTATGGAAGAAGCTCAATGTGAAACTGCAGATCGACTCTTTTATCACAATCCTTTTAATTACTGCACGTACCCAATTTTATTATCCAATTATGGGTAAGATTAAAGTTCATCAAACTACATGTTTTATGTGAAATTCCTTCCTTTCCAAAAGATCGGTGGAACATTAAAGAACAAATGAAACAGTCAGTTGCAGATTATACAGGTTGATTTATCGTTGATCTTCCATAAGCTGCAAAAACTAGTTCTGATATTTTCCCCAGCATAATAGGCCTATGTATACAGTACACTGTATATCTTTTCATTTCAGCCTTGAAAAAAATATGATATATCCCCAGTGGGAGTCATAATTTCGCTGAATGTATAGTGCTTAAGGCTCCACAGCGCCCAGGCAGTTTGTTACAGCAGATGGATGAGAGCCCACTGTTTCATGAAATTGCTTTTGAATATTTGCAGGATGACCTTTTCCCACAGTATCCCACCAAAATGCATTAACTCCTTCTGCACAAGATGGAAAAATGCTATGCCGAACCACGCTCCTACAAGGTGAAACGTGACAGCCTTTAATATAAAACCTTTCCTGATGTGTTCCCCGCTGTCAAAAACAATCTCTGTTTCCCAGAAGTTCCCTTTCAGAGGAGGAAAGTGGAAGGAGCAGACAATTCCTGGGTGACATTTACCAAGGTCACGCAGCTGGTGGTGGGTGGTGCCAGGATTATAATTCAGGTCTGGCTATCTCCAAAGTGTTTGCTTCTTCCATGCCCCTGGAACACATTGTTTATGCCTGTATGGTAGCCTTTGTCCTTTTGTTCCATTTTATTTGAGCAATTTGAGCCAATTTTCCTTTCAGCATAACGTGAGCTTATGGTTTTATGTCTGTTCCTCTTTGCCACCGCTTCAAGTGTACCTTGCATTTAGTAGCTACTTGGTGTATCAATCAGGGTTCAATCAGAGAAGCAGAACCACCGGGAGGTCCTGCGTGTATTAATATATATTAGATTTTGTTATAGGATTTGTTAGAGGAATTTGGCTTTTGCATCTTGTGCTAGAGCTTGAAGTCCACATACCAGGTTGTTGGGTAGAGAAGATGGACGTGAAGCAGAGGAGAGCGAGAGCATGCTGGAACCCCCAAGCACAAGTTGGAGACCATGGGATGGACTGGGCCCCGGGTTGCTTCTTTTGCCTCTGACCTTGATGGTATAGGTGTTCTACAAAAGCCAGGGCCCCCCATCCTGCAGCCAAGCGTATGTTCCTGGCCTGGGAGTTGGAGAAGCTGAAGCAGGATGCAGGGGAAGATGGAGCAGTTGCAGGCCTGGCTGCAAGTGAGATCAGTGGCAGCGTGCGGAAGCAAAAGGCTGCTGCTTCTCTTCTCTCCAAATCTCCCTTAAGGATCTCCCTTGAGCCCTGCCCCAATAAGAAACCTACAGGAGAGGGAGTTCTGGGAAATGTAGCTCATCTTAACCAAACTGTCACATTAGAAAGTCACTGTGGTCCACTTCTGTCGACTTGACACTCACATGGATCACCTTCAACCATACTCTCCAAATAAAGACAAGAGCAAAGTCATGCTTCTGCACAACATGACACAACCAATGCCCATACAGCCAAACACGTGCTCGCCCTTTCCCCACAAGAGGATAGAAAACCCCCTTTTGTCTTGAAGTAACGTCTACTCTTTTCTTGGCTGCTTCACACTCCCCCTTTGATACATGTAACTTAAATCCTGAGATACACATGCAGTTGCTACTAACCCCATCTATGTAGATGATAAAGGAATGGCAGAGGTGGAAACACATATGTGGTTCCTATGTATGAACATGTATATCAAAATTAGAAAGACATACTCACAAATATTATAATCCTTATTTCTGCAACTGATCACATGGTCATAGCTGGTATTTATAACCACCTTTATTCATTATTCATTCAACATTTCTTTTGCCTTCAGCAAGAACGGCAGGTTATAGGTCTAGGCCAGGAATCAGAAAACTTTTTTTTAAAGGGTCATATATTAAAATGTAGGCTTTGAGGACCTTTCAGTCTCTGTCACAACTACTCAACTGGGAATAGCTGTGTTACAACAATAACTTTATTTACAAAAACAGGATTTACCAAGCTGGATTTGGCCTGTGGGCTATAGTTTGCTGATCACTGGCCACAGACATGAGCAGTCCTGCCTGAATTGGGTTGTATTGTAGTTTTACATTGACTTTAATCATAGAACAAGGGAGTATTAAAAGGCACCCCAGAGTATTTCCTGAATCCCAGACATGCTCCTCCTTACCCTATTATGTAGGACCAACCCATTTTACCCGTGAGAGTCAGGATCAATCATTCCTGCCAGTACAGTGACCCCTGTTGCCTGATGACTCAATGACAAGAGGGACTCAGAGTGGCTGGGTGGCAGACTCAGCATCCAGGTCAGTGGAACCACTGGTGTGTCCTCTGGTGGAAGCATTCTTCTCTGTAGTTGTGAGACTACTCTAGGCACAGAGCCTAACGTCATTGGGATGAAATGCATAGCTTTTGTTAGTAGATATCTAAGAATAATAGGGACAGGAGCCACTTTGTCCCTGGTTAGAAGCTGCTGGCCCCTGATGGAAATAGTAGAATTTAGCAGTCTCCATATTTTTATTCAGTTAGCAAACACTTATTAAGTACCTATTGTGGGGCCCGGCACTGGCTGGAATGCAATGGTCACCAAGACAAAGATTGTTGCTGTCTTTCTGGAGTTCCCAGTCTAGCAGGGGAGATAGACATTACACAAATCAACAGACACAGAGTTACAAATGGATGCTATGATCGAAAATAACAGAGGGGACCTACTTTAGTTAGGGGGCCATAGAAAGCCTCTCTGAGAAAATGACTTTCAAGATGAGACCTGAAAAATAAGAAAAGTAGATTTATGCTAGGACCAGTGGGAAGAGCATCCCAGGCAGGGAACAGCTTGATAAAAGCCCTGTGTTTTTCCAGTCCAGTTTGGATGGAGAAGAGTGAGCCATGGGAAATGTGGCATAAACTTGGAGAGGGAGTCACAGGATGGATTATGCAAGGCTGCAGGGCCAAACGGTCAGGATTTTATGCATTGGGTACATTGGGCAGCCATGGAAAGGTGTTAAGCAGGGAAGTGGCTGCTTTGGTTGCTGGTGGAGAGTGATTGGTAGGAGGGCAGGAGAGGAAGTGAGGAGATAAGGCAAGAGGCCCTTCCAGTCATGCCAGTAAGACATGAGGGCACCTTGGGTCAAGTGGTGGTTGTGAAAATAAGTGGGTGGATACTGAAGATATATTTTGAAGGTAGTATTGCTAGTGCTTGCTGATGGTTTGATTGTAGAGGAAAATGAAAAAGGAGGAATCAAGGATGACTCTCAGGTTTTGGGCAGGTGAGTGCTTCTGCTATGTATGTACTAGAGAAGATTGGCAGAAAAAGAGGGCGAAATGAATTTTTTTTGTAGTAAAATATATATAACATAAAATTTATCATCCTAACCATTTTAAAGTGTACAGTTCAGCGACATTAAGTACATTCACATTATTGTACAGTCATCACCATCACCCATCTCCAGAATTTTTCCATCTTCTCATTCTGAAACTATGTGACCATTAATCAGTAACTCTTCATTCTCTGACCCCCCTCCTGCCCTTGGCAACCACTATGCCGTTTTCTGTTTCTATGAATTTGACTACTCTAGGACCTTGTATAAGTGGAATCAGACACTATTTATCTTTTTGTGATTGACTTATTTCACTTAGCATTATATCTTCAGGGTTCTTCCATGTTATAGCATGTGTCAGAATTTCCTTCCTTTTCAAGGCTGAGTAATATTCCATTGTGTGGATATACCACATTTTGTTTATCCACTCATCTCTCAATGAACCCTTGGGTTGCTTCCACTTATTGACTATTGTGAATAGTGCTGCTATAAACATTGATGTACAAATAAGGGCTGAAGTCCCTGCTTTCATTTTTCAGAAGTGGAATTGCTGGACTATGGGAGAATTCTGTGTTTAATTTTTTGAGAAACCATATTGTTTCCATAGCAACTACACCATTTACATTCCCTTTATACCCTTGTCAACATTTATTTTTTATTTTTTAGTAATAGCCATTTTAATGGGTGTGAAATGGTATCTCATTGAGGTTTCGATTTGCATGAAATACAAATTTAAGTTTTGACATGCTGGGCTTGAGATTCTTGTGAGACATCCCAGTGGAGGTGTCAGGCAGACAGTTGGATGTCAGAGGCTGGAGTTCTAAAGAAAGGTAGGGTTAGAGGTTAATGTTTGTGTCACCAGCATGTAAGTGATTGTGCAGGGCCTGGAGGAGGCCACTGAGAGAGTTAAAGGAGAGCACCCAGACTGGGTCCTGTGGAAATCAACCAATTAGAGGTTGGGGAGGAAAGGGAGAAGTGGTAACTGCCCAGAGTGGAAAAGCCAGTACAGTATGGGAAGCGGGAGAGTGGTCCTGTAGAAGCCCAGAGAGGAAGCTGCTTCGAGTAGGATGGAGTGGCCATCTGTGTCAGGGGAGCTATGAGGCCAAGTGAATTCAGGTAGCTTGGGTCATCTAGATGCTGTGGTGCAGAAGGGATTTGAGGAGCTGGGGCTCCAGCAAGTGTGAGGTGAGCTTGAACTATCATGGACAGTTTTCATTGTAGCCACTGAGGTTACTGCTTTCAGAAACTGTATCATTCAATTCTGCATTCCCTGTCTGCAGGTTGGTGGAACCTGCAGAAGTGCCCATTGTCCTTTCCTGTTTTAAGTGGGTGGAGGACAGCTTTTCCATGAGGTTCCATATTAGGCCTTGCTAAAGCCTCTTTCTGGAATGGAGAGTCAGCAAAATTGTTGGGTCCAAAAGAGGGGTGCTTATGCAAATTGGGATGGTATAGTTGGCTCTGTGAGTGTCCTGATATATAGAAATGTATGTCATTTAGGGCTTGCATTGGTTGCATATGACAGAAAACTCATCTAACTGTGATGTAATCACATAAGAGTTGGTTTTTCACATGTTACAAGAATCCTAAAGAAGCCTGTCCAGGACTGGTTCAGTTCCTTAAAGGATAAACCAAAAGTCCAATTGTCCAGGTTTCTTTTGGCTCTCTGCTTTGCCGTTCTTAATGTGTGAGTTTTATCTGCATGGTTGCAAAATGGCTGCTCTTCTTCCAGCCCTCACTTTCACATTCCAGGCAGGAAGAAGATAGAAAGGCAAAGGCACAGACCATGCCAGCTGAATCTGTTTTGTTTTCCTGAGTTCTCACACAGTAGACTTCTGTTTGCATCTCATTGGCTGGATGGGTTCACCTAGTCTAGCTGTAGTGGAACTGGAGAGGTATTTTTAATTGGACATATTGCCATGCTGAACAAAATCAGAGTCCTATTGTTGGAATAGAATATGGAGAGAGGGAGAGAATGGGTATTAGCTAAGCCACTATCAGCAGTGTCTACTGCAGCTAGGAAGAAAGAGTGATGGGTTGGGGGTTCAGGAGAGGAGGCAGAGCATGAGAATCGTGGTGGCTCATGCCTATAATCCCAGCACTTTGGGAGACCGAGGCGGGCGGATCACCTGAGATCAGGAGTTTGAGACCAGCCTGGCCAACATTGTGAAAACCCATCTCTACTAAAAATAAAAAAATTAGCTGGGCGTGGTGACACACACCTGTAGTCCCAGCTACTTGCAAGGCTGAGGCAGGAGAATGGCTTGAACCTGGGAGGCGGAGATCGCACCACTGCACTCCAGCCTGGGTGACAGAATGAGATTCCATCTTAAAAAAAAAAAAAAAAGGCCCGGCGCAGTGGCTCACGCCCGTAATCCCAGCACTTTGGGAGGCCGAGGCGGGCGGATCACGAGGTCAGGAGATTGAGACCATCCTGGCTAACAGGGTGAAACCCCATCTCTACTAAAAATACAAAAAAAAAATTAGCCGGGTGTGGTGGCAGGGGCCTGTGGTCCCTGCTACTCGGGAGGCTGGAGCAGAAGAATGGCATGAACCCGGGAGGTGGAGCTTGCAGTGAGCCGAGATCGTGCCACTGCACTCCAGCCTGGGGGACAGAGGGAAACTCTGTCTCAAAAAAAAAAAAAAAAAAAAAGAGAGCAAGGCCACTGATGCCTCAGTGGTGCTCATTATAAAGCTGAAATGTCATGTCAGCAGTTTTTAAACGGTACTTGAACTATTTTCACCTCTTTCTAAATCGGTCTTTCTTGACTCAGCAAATACCCAAAATGTTTCCTGTTACTCTAATTTGTACCCTCATTTGAATCTCCTTCTTTACAGATGCCCAACTCATGAGACCATAACATTTTTCTTTATTTATAAACAATTCTTTCTGGCTGTTTAGGAAAAGAAAAAGATGGATAATTAAAAAACACATAATTACCCGCAAACTACATTAATTCTACTTTGGTGTCCCAGCAGGGAACTCCATCCTGTAGAATTCATGAATGCCTGACCTGGAGAATTGTAATGAAAAAAAGTCACAGGAAACCAACATGTTGAATTATTGATTAGAAGGGGTTTTTCCAGGCTCTTTTGGCTTGATTATACACTCTAAAAGAGGCAACACAGACAGAGGGAGAGACTGAAGATGCAGAGGTTTAGAGTAGGTGAGAGATGGTAAACTGCTGTGTTGCATTTGCCTTTTTATGAAGCTGTAGCTGTGGAGTTCATGGGCAGTGGCTCAAAAAAAGAGGTCTTGGAGGAGGAACTTAAGGATTGAATAATAAGAGTCCCATGCTTGCTCAGCAGCACAGATACCAAAATTGGACCGATACAGAGATGAGCATGGCCCCTTTGCTAGATGACATGGAAATCTGTGAAGCATTCCATGAAAAAAAAAAAAAAAAAGAGATCCCTGCTGGTCTTTTGACAAAGAGATTTCTACATATGAATATTGTGCTTGTCCCTTCGAGTGGGGTGGTGGATCAGGAAGGAGCCTCCCTTCGCTGCACACTTACTCAGAATCCCAGCATCTTAACACAGGCTCCCCAGAACCCCATTTTCCTGAGAATCATGTGCTGGGCTTCCTGGGAGAAATACTAGAGAGGCCTCCTGGGACGAAGGCCTGATTTGGGGGCAAAGGGATCAAGATTTTGGAACTAAGGCTGCTCTATGCTCGCAAAGGAACATCTAAATAACCTAGAAAGCATCCCGGGAAGGGTCAGTTGCTGGGCCTGGCTTCTAGCTGGGATGCTCTTTTGTGGGTAATGCTGGGTGCTGTCATTCTGGTGGCTGCTAAGCCAGCCCTGGGATGCTCATCACCACCTCCTGTCAGGTTGGCAGTGCCCTCTGGGGCCCCACCCCTGCCCGCTGCTTTCTGCCTTGCTGGCTGCGTTCTGTGGCCTTCTCTCATCTCAGTCCATCCAGAAGCTGCTGCATGTGTCCCTTGCTCTCCCAGAATGCTCCCCGGCCCCTTTGCCCTCAGACACAGTGGGTGCCCCCCTCCCTCTATCAGAATTCTGCTCACTTGTCACTTCCTCCAGGAAGACTGCTGGCACCTCTTTTTCCTATACTAGGTCAAGGCCTCCTGTTAAACACTTTCCAATGTCTGGTGCTTTTTATTCTTACAGTTTATTGTGGTTTGTGATGAAATGTTTATTTACAGGATGAGTTGCTTAACATCCATCTTTGTCATTAGGCTGTATGCCCCACCAGTGCAGGCGCCGTGCCTGGTGTTGCTTACAGTGATATCTCCAGAGCCTTCCTCACCACTGGGCACATAGTAGGCTTTGACTAAACAACTCTTCCTCTCCACCCCCTGAGGCTGATTTACAGTTCCCATTTTATGAATGTAGAGGCTCAGAGGAGTTCATTGACTGACCTGAGGTCACATAGTGAAGCTTGCTGGTAAGGGTTGAGCTGGAATTCGCACCCACATCTGGGAGGTGCGAATTCCAGCTCAACTCCTGCACCCAGGGAGTGGCCGCCAGTGAGCCTGGAGCACAGCAGATGGCAGCAGCCTCGTCCTAACACCAAGGACCTTGCTGCAGTGGGCAGTGCCGTGGACTCGCACACCCTGGATTTGTTTTGGTGGCCACTCTCCTTGTCTGAATGATGTCCCCTGTGTCCCCTTGTGCTAGTGGGACCTGTGAGCCTGTCCCCAGTGGGTACATGAGGGCCCACTATAAGGCCACTTTTCTCCAGCCAGGCTGGGCCTTAGGATGCTCAGCCAGACTCTCCACCTTGCCATGCCTGGATTCCTTCTTTAATTTGACCCTTTGGAATCAGGGCACACCTTTGCCAGCAGGATACCATCCTTCGTTGCTGTGTGACAGTTTTGAATTTAGGGCAGATTCACCTAGAGCTGGCTGTTCTACCATTGTGCCACCCACAGACACTTCCATCTCGCCCCCCTTGTCCTCCATGAGACTCAGCAGCTGGCACTATGTCCCTGACCCAGATCACGTGTCTGGACGCTGCCTGCCTCCTGTGAGTGCCGGTTCCATGGTGGCCCAGGAACCCTTGCTGCCAGCAGGGGCCCTCAGCCAGGGCCTGGCACGCTGTGCCCAAGCAGATGGCGCTGGAATGTGATGAGACTCCCTTTCAGGGCAGGGAGTGGAGAGAGGAGGGTTGGACACAGGGCCTGGGTATTATTTGGAATCACTTTGTCACTGGAGATGTACCAGGTGCATCCTTAGAGCTCAAAGCAGAGTGACCGTGCTGCAGCCAGGTGGCCTCTGAAGCTCCCAGCACAGATCTGCGTCTCCTGGCTGGGGAAGGAGGCAGGCTGAGGGGTGGAAAGGCCTAGAGGGTGGATGAAGGGGAGCCAGTGTGAGCATCTGGGCTTATTCTCTCTCCCATCACTGTCACTCTTCTAGTCCCTTCCTTCTCGCACTGTTACTTCAAACCCCTTTCTGTAAAATCATGCAACCAATGTTACTGAGTGCCAATTATGTTCCAGATCAGCTGTGCTTGGCTCTGGGGCTCCTGGCTCTGCCTTGTTGGAATTTCAGTCTAACAGGGGCGGTGCTCTAGAGAGGGGCAGGTCATCACCAGACAAGTGTGAACTTTCCCTGTGACATGCACTCTGAAGGAGCAGGACAAGGTGTGATGAAGGTCCATTATGGGGGGAGTGGACTAAGTCAGGGAGATGGAAGCAGGCTTCCTGGGGAGATGATGCCGATGCAGCCATCTGAAGGACGAGCGGGAGTTAACTGGGAGAAGAGAGGAGTAAGGGTGTGCAGGCTGGGAACAGAGGGTGCAGGGTCTGTTGTTTGAGAGAGAAGCAAATTTGAGGGAGTCAGGGAAGGCCAAGGTGGTGAAAGTGGAGAGATCCAGGGGGCCATGGTGAGAAGGGACTCTGCTGGCTTCTAGGATAAAATACAGGGAGGCTCTTTCCTATTGTGGGCTGAGGGGATGCAGGTTTCCCAGTAGGAACAGGAGGAAAGGGCGTGGTGGTGATGGTGCCAACCATCACCGTCATTAGACAATTAGCTGACACTTCCCGGTGCCTGCTGTGTGCCGGGCCCTGCTCTGAAGGCTTCAAGAATTCTCAGGAAAGAAGGGAAAAGGGTAAGGGGCAGGGAACACTTCCAAAGCCTTTCAGGGCTTTATTTGGAGTCAGCACAAAGGGAATGCCAGCAACTTCACACACACACACACACACACACACACACACACAGACACTCAGACATACACAGACACAAAAACACTCAGACACACACACACACGGATACACAATTCCTCCATGCTAATTAACATGAGCACTTTATAAGTCAGTTTGGGTTGTCAAATGCCGGACATAAAGCCGAAATGATTTAAGAGATTGGAAAGCCAAGATGATTTGAATGCCTTTTACCTACAATTTTTTAATACATTGGAAACCTAAAAACGATATTCTTTACAAGCAAATTAAATGTTATTTGTTTGTTTTTTAAAGAGGTAAGTCACATGGTGGGTTTAGAACAGGTGTCTTCAGAGATCAGAGTCATCGCTTCCTTTATTAGAAAGCAGAGGAGTCAAGAGACGTGCCGTTTAATGCTGTGCAGCACCGGAGTACTTTTCTTTCTCTGGAGTGGACTGCGTGCATCTTCCTAATATTTGTGGCAGTCGTCTGATAATAGACTGCATTAGAAAATGTTACACTTTTATTTCAGAGCCAATGTTTTGAAGGGCTTTACAGGAAAGAAGTGGGTTCTTATCTCTGCCACATGACCTTGAGGAAAGATGAAAATCTCTTTCCTGCTAAGAGTTGATGCATGATTTAGAATTCTAGGAGCAAGAAGTCAGTCTGCACGTAGGAGTCTAGGTCACATCCCACTGTGGAAACTAATCTAACATGCAGTTTCCTTATCTGTAAGTGGGGATGACAATGTTCTCTTCTAATAAGGTGGAGATTAAATAGAAGGATTCAGGTGAGAATATAGAGCATGTGGCAAGCTCAGTGAATGTGAGCTGTTGTCATTTACATGTACGTTGACATGGGAGCACATTCACAAACCCCTCCAGATGCACAGTCACAATGACACACATATGTGCACACATGCGCGCACGCACACACACACACACACCGGAGGTTTGCTGAAATTCTCCAAGAGAAAACTTGTCATTGTTTTTTTGCTTGTTGCATTGGGTTTGACTGGGGCCAGGGTGAGTCTGACTTAGAAGGTAAATGACCCCACCACTCAGCCTCCCCAGCCAATGCCCAACTATGCCCTTGGTGGCTTCCTGCTGACTCTCAGGTATCTTGGATCTCCAACCCAGCCTGAGTTACCATATTGCCCCCACAGGGATCAGAGCAGCCAGTCCAGGTGCTTAAGCCATCACTGGGACCTGCGCTGGCAGCCAAGAAGCTGAACATGGTGGCCAAGTGAGTAGAAGAGCTGTGCCCCTTCAGGCTACCTCCTGCCCGGGCCCCACTGCCTGGGGGAGCAGAGAGGACAACTGTCTGGTCAGCTTCACCTTTACTCACTCTGGCGCCTCTGCCTGGAATACCCTCTCCACACCAACACTCAGGTCCAGCATCACCCACTCTCTTGGCCTGGCTCAGATGCCATTTCCACCCCCCCACAGGGCTCTTTGGATCCCCCTCCTCACCTCCTCTGAGCCTTTTTATTTGGACCTCTCTTACAGAATTCATCATGTCTACCATGTACTATGCCCATCAGATCTCCTGGAGTGTGGTCATCCCCAACACTCCACATGAAGCTGGGCTCAGAGAGCATTTGATGATCAGAGCTGCTCCAGGGATCCTGTTTCCACAAAGGCCCTGTCCCAAATTTGAGTTTGATCAGGTCACTCCCTTGCTTTAAATGCTTCATTGGCTCCCTCAGCACTTAGGATAAAATCCACTGTCTTTCTCATGCCTCCAGACTGTCTGGTTTGACGCCTCCCTACTTCTCCAGCCTCATTTCCCCTCCCTCCCTCTCACCAGCCTCCAGCTCCCTTCACCAGTGCAGGGAGAGTGCCAAGCTCATTCTTGCCTCCGGGCCCTTGCACATGCTGAGGCATCTGCTCGGAGTTTCCCTCCCCTTCACCTCACCACCCCTACTCATCCTTCAGGTCTGAGCTCAAATGTCACTCAGAGATGTCTTTCTGACATCCCCTCACCTTCACCCACAGTTCAACTTACACTCACATGTACTTATCATTCATTATTATTTGTAATTGCTTATTTGCTTTTGTGATGGTTTAAGGCAGGCATCCCCACTGGAACTCCAGGAGGGCAGGGCAGATTCTGTCTTGGTCAGCACTGTATCTGCAGCACTTAGTACAAGGTTTACATAGCGCAGAAAAGTAATTATTTTTGTGAAGAGAGGTACAAATGCCATGAGGCCTGAAAGATCCCCCTTTTTGGCTCATCTTCCTCCTGAAATTGCCCTTTTTGCACTTCTTGTTTTGGAATCCAAGTTTGCCCCGAGTTTAGTTCCTTGCTTGTGAAATGTGGCTCTGCAGTGTCAACGATCCAACTTGAAGCAGCTGCTGCCAAGCCCGTGCTCCTGGCCCTCGGGTCTTGGGTTCAGCAGGAACTGGCTACATTCCAAATACTGGGGTCTGCAGCTCTCAGCGCTTGTGTACAGCAGACTGCAAGTGCTGAGAAACTAACCACCCACCAGATCCTGGCCGGGGCAGATGACAGCAACTCCATCATTTCCCTCAGGCAGGGGTAACATTGAGGAGTGTATTCCACACCACTGTTCACAGTGTTCTTGTGGGGTAAGCTCCTGTCACCCATAACAGTGGCTGGTTTGACAAGGCACCCTTTACTGGCTGACTTCTCTTCTCTGTCTTCTTCCGACTCCCCACCCCAAACAAACTACTTGACCTTGAATCCTTATCACGGAGTCTACTTGTGGAAGAATGCAAACTAAGACAAGCACTGTTGCTGCATCATACTCTACTATTCCATTATTATTATGACTACACAATAAACACACTGGCAACATGCTTCTGCACATATTTGCTCATCAAATCCTCCCATGAACCCTATGGATTAAATATTCTTGTCTTTATTTTGCAGAGAGGGAAATAGGGATACATCAGAGAGGTAAATCAATTTGCCTAGTGCTGACCAGTGAATCAGCTGGAGGCCTGGCCTGCTGCCCAGGGCACTTTCCTTTCCAACACCAGGACCCATAAGGCTGTGCATATGTGGCATCAAGTGGATAAGAGTGTGGAGACAGAGCTGGCAGGGAGGCCCAGGCTGTGAAGGGTGTCCTTATGCCCTGAGATAATCTATACTTAGAGAAGAGCATTCAGATGCTCTTGGTCATCCGAGCAAGAGCATCGGATTGGTCATGGACGGCCACACACATGACCCTGGAGACTCATGCATTCGCACATGCCAGTGTATGCACACTTGGACCCACATGTGCAGAAACCTGTTAGTAGCAATTTCAATTTCCTAATTAAAAACAAGGTAGGCATGTTCTATCCAGCGTCCCACACTCGAGCTTATGGAATCCAAGGGCTTCCTCAGGTCATCTGGCCCAGCCTCCTGCATCTGACCTGAACCAACATGGAATGAGGTCTTGTCAGCTAAGAAGCGGTGCTTAACCAGCCATTGAATGAGCTGTTTGGGACCCTGGAATAATTACAGCCTTCTCAAATGAGAAGATGAAGAGGGGTTTTTTATTTTGTGTGTCTGTGTGTGTGTATTTTTTTTGACAGTTTGAGATTTAAAATTACATAGTAGAACTAATAGGCCCTTTCTGTCTCATAATTATGTTTGTCATGATACAAACCCTTAAACGTTTGGCTGCTGGTCTTGGATGAAACTCCCAGCCTCAGATGGAATTGTAACATCATGACGAGCCATTATGCTGTGGCCAAGGGTAGTCCCTGTGCGACACTTGCTGCCTGGCAGTGCTGTTGTTCTCAGCATGTACAACAAGGGCTCATATCAGAAGGAGGTTATATTTTCCATGGAGCTGTCACAGGGGCCCAAGGACTAGGAGGCAGGAGCTACTGGCTCAGGAATCCTTGGGAGTTAGATGGGACCTGGGGCTCTGTCATTTCCCCCTTTGCTGGAAACACAGAACTTTGAGAATGCTACAGTCCAAGCAAGAGTGGCACTGGGTTGCCTTCATCTATATGGAGATTATTCCTTCAACAGAACAATTGCAGATAATTGAACTTTAAATTGTTCCATCCCTAAGAATAATGAACATTGAGACCATTCCGCCAGGATGATGAGTTTAGTCCTGGAATAGATGTCGTACAAGTCGGGTGGTGAACTGCACTGAACATGCCTGGAGTGATGTTAGGAAGACAGCAAGCTGAAAATTAGCATTCCAGAAGGGATAAAGCCATCTGCATACAATATTAGAAGATTTTATGACATTATGTTTCTAGGTAGTTTGGACTCCCTGAGTTAGTTAAGAAACTTAATTTTCTTTCCATCAGAAATATCTTAGGGATCTTTTGGTTGCAAGTAAGAGAAATCAATGTACTTATTAAAGTAAAGGGAGATGCTTTATAAGTGAGGCAGGATGACCTGGTAGAGAAATTATGTGTTTTCTCCTTCCTTCTCTCAAAGGGCTGGCAAAATACTAGCTCCTTATTTTGGAGGCCTGATGTAGTCTTCGCTTTGAGGGAGAAGAGAATTTTTAAAAGTTAACTGTAAATATCAGTTTCATACTCTAAAATGTATCAGTTCAAAAACTGTAATTTGATGTGCTTTGACAAAGATGTAAACACCACCACAATCATGAAAGAGAACATTTCATCACCCCCATGAGCCCCTTTGCAGCCAGTCCCCTCCTAACACCTGGGCCGCTGGTATCACTGATCTGCTTTCTGTCACTGTTTTGCTTTGTGAAGATTTCATAGAAATGGACTCCACAGTGTTTGTTGGTGTCTGACTTCTTTCACTTTGCATAATACTTTTGAGAGCTGTTCATACTCTCACATGTATCAGTAGTTCTTCCTTTTTATACACCACAATTTTTTATCTGTTCAACAGTTGATACATATTTGGGTTTCATTTCTGAATAAAGTACATGCCTTTGTGTGAACTTAGGTTTCCTTATCTCATGGGTAAATACCTATAAGTAGAATTTCTGGGCTGTAGAGTAAGTGCATGTCCCATTTTATAAGAAACTATAAAACTTTTACAAAGTGGCTGTACCATTTTGCATTCCCACCATCATGTATGACAGTTTCAGTTGTCCCACATCCTTGACAACTCTTGGTATTATCAGTCTTTAATTTTAGCCATTCTAGTGAGCATGTAAGTGTATCTCAAGGTGGTTTTAATTTACATGTTTCTAATGAATAAAGATATTGAGCATCTTTTTTTGTTTATCTTCTTTGGTGAAGCAACTATGCAAATTGTCCACTTTTAAAGTTGGGGTTAATCTCTTTATTATTTAGATGAATTCTTTATATATTTTGGATGTAATTTCTTTATCAGATACATGAATTTGAAAATATTTTCTAGTCTGCACTCATCTTTTAATTTTCTTAACAATGTCTTTTACTTGGAGTGTTTATATTGTTTACATTATTTATTGAAACTTTAAAAATTTTAGGCTGGGTGTGGTGGCTCACGCCTATAATTCCAGCACTTTGGGAGGCCAAGAGGCAGGCAGATCACTTGAGGTCAGGAGTTCAAGACTAGCCTGGCCAACATGGTGAAACCCCGTCTATACTAAAAATACAAAAATTAGCCAGATGTGGTGGCATGCTCCTGTAATCCCAGCTACTCAGGAGGCTGAGGCAGGAGAATCACTTGAAACCAAAAGGTGGAGGTTGCAGTGAGCTGAGATTGTACCACTGCACTCCAGCCTGGGCGACAGAGTGAGACTCTGTCTCAAAAAAAAAAAAAAAAAAAAAAAAATTAAATGTAATTTCAGACTTAGAGAAAAGTTGCATGAATAATACCAAGAATTCCAAGATACACTTCACCCAGATTTCCCAAATGTTATTATTATTATTTTTTAAATATTTGCTTGCTTTCTCTTTCTCTCTGCCTGGCCTCCCACCTTTGTTTCTCTGTGTATTCACGTGGTTCCTTTCTGTCTAGGCCAGTTTTCTCTGACTCTCTGGTTAAGCATCATTTAATTATAACTAGTAGCTCTGAGTTCCAATTTCAAATGCCTGGAGAGAATTTAACCAGTTCAGGTTAGGTTGGGTATCAGCCCCTGACCCAATCAACAGTGATCTTATTGGGTGGTTCTTTGAGAATAAATCATGGATGCATTTTCTAAGGATGAATTAAAGGGTAGGAGAAGAAACGATGAGTATCTGTTCCATAAAATATTAAATTATTTGAAACATTACAAGTATATATAGCTTTCCAAATGAGTACTGTTTTCTTACAGTTACCCGGAGATGCCAGATGCCTTTCCCAAAACCTATGTACTTATTTTATTCCTCACCCTAGTACTTGTCTTCGAGGAGCTGCTTTAGGGTCAGTTACTTTTCACTAAAAGAAAATCAGTATCTATTCTTAGTAGTCACACCTCCCTCTTGACTAAAGCATGGTACTTTTTCACTTTTAATTCCTCGTGACAAAACGCAACTGGATATCTGAGAGTGCAGTTGGCTGTGGGCAAAACTGGGTTAAAGGCCATAAACACATCTCTCTCCATCTCTTAGCCAGGCTTTCTCCATGTTGCAGGCCAGAATTGCTGATCTGTCGTTCTCTCGGGGACAACTGGAATCTAGAAGTTCAAAGGTGCTGTCATCTCTCTCTGTCTTGCTCTCTCCCTCTCTCTTATATTTTTTTCTTTCTAGTCACCCCATACCCTACAGTCAAGCCTTCTTAACATGGCTGTCATAGTCACTGGCAGCCCCAAAACCTGCAGTCTATGTTAGCCAGAATAATGGCTTCCAAAAGATGTCCATGTCCTAATCTCTGGAACCTGTGACTATGTTCCATTATCTGGCAAAAGAAACTTTGCAGATGTGATTAAGAATCTTGAGATGGAAATATTGTCGTGGATTATCAGCTGGGTGGGTCCAATGTGGTCCTTATAAGAGGTGGGTAAGAAAGTTGGCTGTGTGCCATGGCTCACGACTGAAATCCTAGCACTTTGGGAGGCTGAGGTGGGTGGATTGCCTGAGCTCAGGAGTTCAAGACAAGCCTGGGCAACACAATGAAACCCCGTCTCTACTAAAATACAAAAGAAAATATCTGGGCATGGTGGTGTGCACCTGTAGACCCAGCTACTTGGGAGGCAGAGACAGAAGAATTGCTTAAACCCAGGAGGCAGAGGTTGCAGTGAGCTGAGATTGTGCCATTGCACTCCAGCCTGGGTGACAGAGCAAGACCCTGTCTCAATTAGAAAAAAAAAAAAAAAGAAAGTTGAAGGTGGAAGAAGGAGAGGGAACAATGAAGCAGAACTTGGAATAATGCCCTTTGAAGATGGAGTAAGGGGCCACAAGCCAAAGAATGTGGGAAGCCTCTAGAAGCTAGAAAAAGCGAGGAAAAAGATCCTCCTCTAGAGTCTTTAGAAGGAACCAGCCCTGCTGACACCTTGAATTTAGCCTGCTGAAACTGATTTCAGATTTCTGGCCTCCGGAACTATAAGACAATAAATTCAAGTTGTTTCAAGCCATGAAGTTTGTTGGAATTTGTCGTAGCAGCAATGGGAAATTGATATACAACCCAAAAAGAAGAGAGACCTTTTTTCCAACATTGATATGCTAAATGTAACAGAGGTTTTCTGATTTGCCTTACTTGGATCATATACCCACTTTTGGAGCCAGACACACTGGAAAGAAGCATGAGGTAGCATGAGTGGCCACCTTGAACTCAGGAGTCAGAAGAGGTACTTGTGTTTGGGCTGAGGAGAGTCTATTCCATCACAGACAGAGAGTGGCTGGGCAGATGAGAGGACAGGTGTGCTCTATAACCTGCTCTGACCTCCCCCTCCCAATGCAACCAGCCTGTGCTCCAAATGACTGTTGAAAATCAACTCCATTCTTCGAGGACAAAGCCTTGACTGCAATGAGAACATTCAGAAGATTGTGCTTCAGGTTCGCAAAGCTGTTTCTAGGGAAGACTATTTTGTGGTCTCTAGAGCACATATATGAATGGAGTAAGCTTCATTTGCATATGCAAGATTGGATATTTCGGTTGTAAATTTTTTTTTTTTTTTGGTCAAAAGGAAGTTCTGGGTCTATATTCAGAGCCTGCCATGTGCCAGCTTGGTAAACTCTCTGAATTTCAGTTTTCTCATCTGTAAAATGGAGATAATTATACTTTCCTATGGGTTGTTGAAAGGGTTAGAAAAGGCGATTTATATAAAACCTAGCACTACTTAAATAACATATGCAAAGCTTAGCACAGTTGTTCAATAAAGGATTGGTATATTTGTCTTGTTCTATATATACAGTAATATGAAATCAGTTTGTGAAAGTCAGACTGAATTGTGAGTGAGCTTGAGTTGTTAAAGCTATGTATCTCAGTACATAGACTACCATGAACAGGCATAAAATTTATTGTACATTCTATATGTATATGTAGTGATTTTTTTAAAAGCTAAAAATCCTAACTTTTTTTTTTCCTCTTCTTGTACCTGCTCAATTCTCTGCAGAATTTTTAGTGTTTTACCTATTTCACAGAGTCTGATTGCCATTCGGCATTTGTGGGTGTGTTATTTGAAGAACATATGACTTTTCTGCTAGAGTGTAGATTCCATAAGGATTGGAATCATGTCTGCTTTTTCTTACCGCTGTGTTCCCACTGCCTAGGCCAGTAGCTAGCCCATGGTAAATGCTCAATAAATATTTGTTGAAGGAGTGATGTGCAAGGATTAAAGACAGAAGAAGGCTTGAGAGAAAACCAGTAAGGAGGCAGATGGAAGTGGCCAACACTGCTGTCTGCTGCCAGGAGGGCAAGTATGATGAGGCCTGGAAAAGTGGGCTTTGGATCTGGCAATCTGGAGGTCACTGGTGATCTTGATGAGAACAAAGTCATGGAGTGATGGAGGCTGGAGCTGACCCACAGCAGGCCGAGGGCAGAGTGGTGGGAAATTGGAGGAGTGTGGATGAATCTTCCTAGAATGGCAGATGGCCAAGAACAAGCCACCCAGGACAAAGTTTACTCTTCTCCTATGGACACAAATTTTCACTGTGAGCAGGGATCTCCTCCTTACCTACCATTTCCCCTCAAGCACAGCCCCAGGAACCTAGTGAATCTTCTCAATTCCCAGTGCAGATGAGATGCCAGCCTTTTGTGGTTTGTGTGTACCTGGGATTGCGGTACTGCCCTGGTGTATTCCTGCTCCTGGCTTTGTGACAACCCTCTTGCTGATGCTAGGAAGTGACAGCCTTGTCCTCAAGCACAGGTGGTACTCATGGGGCGTGAGCAGTCAAGGGCTCTGGAGGCAGCCCAGTGCGCAGTGCTTCTCATCAAGGAGGCTGGTGTCGGATCCCACACCCACCGAGGGTGCTAATGTCCTGGGAAGGGTAGCACTGGGGTCTAGCTGGCCACCTGGAGTTTCTTTCAAGGTCTAGAACAGGAGCAAGTAAGAGTTGATGTCTACTGGTCACTTTCATATAAATACATTTGTCATGTGGAGGCTGGAACTCAGGATCATTTCAACTTTAAGGTACTGGAATTATCCAGACCCATGTTTGTATTGAATTGAATGACTTCTAGAGTCACAGACCTTACAGATTTATCAAGTTCAGCGCCCCCTGCATATCATGTGATGAAATCCCTGCAAAATAACCTCAATCCTCTGACTCAGCACTTTCAGGAACAGGGGCCTCCCTGCTTCCTATGACAGTCAATGCAGTCTTCGGATTACTCCTCAATTAATGTTTCTGTCAAGCTCTATTTTTCAAAAATAGTTATTCCTTAAAACTAAAAAAGCTTTTTCCTCCTTATTTTCTCCCTATTGCCTTTTCTTGACCGATGCCTCCTTTGGCAATAGAAACATAGAGCTACAGAACATGTGGTGCTCAAGGGGCCTCAGTCTATACCATTCACACCACGTGATTCATATGAAGTTGGCCCCCTTTGTGCAACAGGCCTCTTTCTTTGCATGAAGAATGTCTGTACTGAGTGAAGGACTATGGAAAGAAAAGATAGGTAGAAGCCTTCTAGACTGCTAGGCAGTCTAAGAAAAATTTGGCAAAACTGTTGTGGGGTCCTAGAGCTACAATTAGCCATTGGAGGGCTCACCTTAGTAGCCCTGCTGCACTTAAGTCAGTGGCTGGAAGCGGCTTTGGGAAGCTTTACCTGGGCTCAAACATGATAATATATTTCAAAGGCAGCCAGAGTCCTTGGTCAGTTGTTCTCCTTGTAGTTGGAGGTCTGTGAGATTAATGCTCGTGGCCACCATGTCACAGTCTCCCCTTCGGTGTCTGGGACAGTCAACAGCCTTGCAATAGGGAGAATAAAATGTTGGCCTCATTCTTTCTGTAAAAGGGTGTTGGTGGCCACAGATACGCCCATATTTAGATCTAGAGTTCAGCTTTAGCTGTACCTTACAGTGAGATGTTGCCTTTACTGAACTGTCCTCACCAGGAGAGAAAACTGCTACTTGCAGTGACTTTTTTTTTTTTTTTTTCTGGTGGCCACAGTTATGTGCTTATTAGCTCAAACTAGTGAGGAATGTAGAAAAATCACCACATACATGGTACATTTTGGTTCAAAGGGGTTTTCCATCCATTATCTCATTTGATTCTCAGCAAGACCTTGTGAGGTTGGTAGTTCAGGGGACCCCCATTTTACACATGGAGAGACCAAGACTTAGAAAATTCAAAAGAGGCCGGGCACAGTGGCTCATGCCCATAATCCTAGCACTTTGGGAGGCTGAGGTGGGTGGATTATGAGGTCAGGAGCCTGAGACTAGCTAAGATGGTGAAACCCTGTCTCTACTAAAAAACACAAAAATTAGCCGGGCGCCGTGGTGAACGCCTGTAATCCCAGCTATTTAGGAGGCTGAGGCAGGAGAATCGCTTGAACCCACGAGGTGGAGGTTGCCGTGAGCCGAGATTGCACTACTGCACAGCCTGGTGACAGAGCGAGACTCCGTCTCAAAGAAAAAAAAAAGTTGAAAGGGCCAATCAAAGTCAACCAAAGTCACATGGTCTCTAAGTGGAAGAACTGGGACTCAAATCCAGGTGTCTCATTCCAGATCCTGGAATATTTCCGTGATAACCTGCCTTGGTGAAAGAGGACTTGGGAACAAGCAGAAAGGACTAAACTCCTCTTCCCGTCTTTCTGTATCTGGTGGGATTGTGAACAAGGAATATAGTTTCATATGGCCTTAATGACTTTTATATGGCCACTTAGTTTTAGATGGCCTTAATGACTCCAATGGGCTGTGCACTCATGGCAGCCTCAGTTGGCCAAAGAGGACACCTATTCTTCCATCTTCTCAGCAGCTGCACAGAGACAATTAACATCTAGCAGCCTAGGGAACTGAGCATGGAAATCTCTTTGTACAGTCAGACGCATGTAGTGCTCTTCCCTGACTCCAAACTGAGGCTATTTAGGACTATTCGCTTGTTACCTTACTGCATGTCTTGCATCAGAAATCCTAGCTTGCTGCATAAGATAGCAGGGACTGTGTCTCCTCCACTTTCTCCTCGTGGGTTTCCACACACCTGCCATTAATGAACTGTATTTCCAAAGCTCAGGTTCTTTGTGTGTGGGCTCAGCTTTTCTGATTGCAGTGGGTAGAGTGTGGCAGGGCAGGAGGGGAAAGAGGTTGAAGAGATGGAGAGTCTGAGAGTTTGGGGTCAAGCTCCAAAGATTAATCCCAATGTGAGAGGCCTGTGGTCTTCAACTCAGAAAAGAGAGAGCCTCTTTCAGTCCCTTCTTGTGGGTTAGAAATCCTGCTCTGTACCACATACACCATGGAATACTGTGCAGCCATAGAAAGGAACAAGATCATGTCCTTTGCAGGGACATGGATAGAGCTAGAAGCTGTTATCAGCAAACTAACACAGGAACAGAAAACCAAACACTGCATGTTCTCACTTGTAAGTGGGAGCTGAACGATGAGAACACATGGACACATCACGGGGAACAACACCCACTGGGGACTGTCAGGGTTAGGGTGAGGAGAGAGCATCAGGAAGAATAGCTCATGGATGCTGGGCTTAATATCTAGATGATGGGTTGATCTGTGCAGCAAACCACCATGACACATGTTTACCTATGTAACAAACCTGCACATCCTGCACATGTACCCTGGAATGTAAAATAAAAGTTGAAAAAATAATAATAATAATAGAAATCCTGCTCTTCTCATTGGGTACCTTGGGATAAAAGCCCAGCTTCCATCACATCTGGCCAAGGACCTCCAACATCAGAAAACTAACAAAGACAGAACTTTGCTAGAGAGTAGAATCAAGGTCTCCTGATTTCTGCTCTGATAATACTAATCATCATGATCAAAGTAGTAACTAACATTTTTCTCATATGACAGCTTATGAAACATCATTTGTGTAAATTGCTGTATTTCATTTACTTTCCTACTTCTAGGTTCTCTGCTCTCCAGCACCACAAGGAACCCTGTAAAGATAACAGTTTGCAAGCTCAGCAATGTATGATTAATTTTACCTGATTACTATGTATGGAATATGCAAAGCATAGGTCTTGTCCCCAAAGGATGAATTCACAAAAATGCATTTAGTACATGGTGGAACCTGAATTTCAGCTATGCATTCTGATTCATAGAGTCAGCCTCCACTTAAAGTTCATGAAGAGGAAAAAATAAATTTATTTAAAGCAAAGTTAGCCCATTTTTAGAACACAGAGGTGAGAATGGTTTTCTATCTGATGTAATTGGATATACTAGCTATTTTTTATTTTTGTTTTTTATAGAGATGGTCTCACTATATTGCCCAGGCTGGTCTTGAATTCCTTGGCTCAAGCAACCATCCTGCCTTGGCCTCCCAAAGTACTGGGATTACAGGCATGAGCCACCACATCTGGCCAAATATACTCGCTATTTACGCACCAAGGGACAGCTGAGGTCTATGTGAATAGTTAAACTTAATCAGACTAAGGCATCCTCTACTATGTTTTTGCTGGGGGGAGACAAGTTAAGCGATGCTAATTGGAATATGCAAATTTGGTCTATATAATATTATTCTGGCCAGGTGTGGTGGCTCATGCCTGTAGTTCCAGCACTTTGGGAGGCCGAGGCAGGAGGATCCCTTCAACCCACGAGTTTGAGACCAGCCCAGGCAAGATGGGGAGACATCATCTCTACAAAAAAAAAATTTTTTTTGACTTAGGCTAGGCATGGTGGCATGCGCCCGTAGTCCCAGCTACCGAGGAGGCTGAGACAGGAGGATTGCTTGAGCCCAGGAGTTGAGGTGTCAGTGAGCTATGAATGCACCACTGCACTCCAGCCTGAGCTACAAAGTGAGATGCTGTCTCTAAAAAAATAAAAAAGAAAGTATATATATGTGTATATATATATACCTTGTTTATTATCATGTATGTACTATTAGAAGCCAATTTTTTCTTTTAAAAGAAGCCCCACAGCTGAGCATTCAGCTTTGCCAGGCCTCTCATGAAAACTATTATCAAATGAAAGAAAAAGCACTTTTCTTGATATGATTGAACTTATCTAGAAGTTAAAAATCTGTGCAAGACAAACTGGAAATGCCTGTCTCTCTCTCTCTCTCTCTCTCTCTGTGTGTGTGTGTGTGTGTGTGTGTGTGTGTATGTGTGAGAGAGAGAGGATGGGGAGGGAGAGAGAGAGAGAGAGGATGGGGAGGGAGAGAGAGAGAGAGAAAGAGAGAGAGAGAGATGGGTAGCACATCCAAACAAATACAATTTAATGGAAGGGATGATTTATATCCATGCCTGGCCTCAAAACATTGATGACAATAACCATAGGGTTTCTGGTTTATAAAAATATTTGGAATGGGGGAAAGAAGAGGATTTTTTTTTGTCACTGCTTCAGACCTCTCACCTTCAGGAGCTATAGCCTGTGGGCTGATGGGGTGACAAAGGGAAGGACAGGCTGGTTTGGCTCATTGGCTCTTAGAGCACTTTATAGACTTTAAGATATCAGTTGGCATCACAGAAACAAACAACATAACGGCTCTAGTTCAATGTAGTAAATTTGATCAAAGTGTCCATAAATCAAAATCCCATCATTGAAACCAAATGAAGCAAAACAAGGATATGTAAAAAGTACAAAAAGGCAACCCTTATGAAGGTTTCAGCTGCCATTTTTGCAGAAATTGACAAGCAGATCCTAAAATTCATGTAGAAATACAAAGAACCCAGAATAGCCAAAAAAATTATTGAAGAACTCAGCCTTCTCAACTTCAAAATTTACCACAAGACTGGGTGCAGTGGCTCACGCTTGTAATCCCAACACTTTGGGAGGCCGAGGTGGGAGGATTGCTTGAGCCCAGAAGTTTGAGACCAGCCTGGGCAACATAGCAAGACTTCATCTCTACTGAAAAAATAAAAAATAAATATTAAAAAACTCACCACAGAGCTGTAGTAATCAAAATAGTGTGGTATTAGCACAGGGATAAACAAATAAGTCAATGGTGTAGAACTGAGACTTCAGAAATAAACCTTCACATTTATGGTCAATTGATTTTTGACAAAGGTACTAAGATACTTAAGTGTGGAAAAAAATATTCTTTTCAACAAACTATGCTGGGACAACTGAATATCCATATGCAGAAGAGTGAAGCTGGACCCCTGCCTCACAGCATATGCAAAAATTAACTTGAAAGGAATCAAAGACCTAAATGTCAAAGCTAGAATTACAAAATCTTACAGGAAAACATGGGAGTAAATCTTCACGATCTTGGGTTAGGAAATAGTTTATTAAATATGAAATTAAAAGCAAATGTGGGGTCCGGGTGTGGTGGCACACGCCTGTGTTCCCAGCACTTTGGGAGGCCGAGGTGGGTGGATCACCTGAGGTCAGGAGTTCGAGACCAGCCTGGCCAACGTGGTGAAACCCGACTCTACTAAATACAAAAATTAGCCGGGCGTGGTGGCAGGTGCCTGTAATCCCAGCTACTTGGGAGGCTGAGGCAGGAGAATTGCTTGAACCTGGGAGGCAAAGGTTTCAGTGAGCCGAGATTGCGCCACTGCACTTCAGCCTGGGCAATAAGAGCAAAACTCCGTCTTAAAAAAAAAAAAAAGCAAATGTGGCAAAAGAAAAAAATAGATGTATTGGACCTTGTCAACATTAAAAATTTTTGTGTTTCGGAGGATGTCATCAAGAGAGTGAAAAGAGAACCCATGGGAAGGAAGAAAATATTTGCAACCTGATAAGGGGCTGGTATTCAGAACACTTACAACCCAATAGTAAAGAGACAACCCAATTAAAATGGACAAAGGATCTAAATAGGCATTTCTCCAAATAAGATACAACAATGGGCCAGGCACGGTGGCTCACACCTGTAATCCCAGCACTTTGGGAGGCAAGGTGGGCGGATCACTTGAGGTCAAGAGTTCAAGACCAGCCTGGCCAACATGGTGAAACCCTGTCTCCACTAAAAATACAAAAATTAGCTGGGTGAGGTGGCACGTGCTTGTAATCCCAGCTACTCGGGAGGCTTGAATCACTTGAACCTGAGAGGCAGAGGTTGCAGTGAGCCAAGATTGCGCCCCTACACTCCAGCCTGGGTAATGGGATGTCTCAAACAAAAACAAACAAACAAAAAGATACAAAAATGGCCAAAAAGCACATGAAAAGATGCTCAACCTACTAGTCATTAGGGAAATGCAAATAAAAACTACAATGAGATACCACTTCACAACCACTAGTATGGCTAAAATAAAAAAACACAGATGATAACAAATGTTGATGAGGATGTGGCAGAAATTGGAGGCCTCATACATTGCTGGTGGTGATGGAAAATCATGTAGCCACTTTACAAAAACAGTTTGGGGGGTTCCTCAAAATGTTAAATACAGTTACCATGTGATCCAGCAAATAACAGCTATGAAAACACACATCCACAGAAAAACTTGAACATACAGCCAAATATGTGGAATGTAAATAGCCAAAATTTAGAAACAGTCCAAATGCCCATTAACTGATGAATGAAGACAAAATGTTATCTATCCATACAATGGAATATTATATAGCCATAAAAATAATTAAAACACTGATGTATGCCATGACATGGATGAACCTTGAAAGCAGTATCCCAAGTGAAAGAAACAGACACAGAACGTCATATACTGTAAGATTTCAGTGATATGAAATGTCCGGAATAGGCATATCTATATAGACAGAAAGTGCAGTGTCTTGTTTGGGGCAGGGTGGTTGGGGGAAAATGGGGAGTGCCTGCTGTGGGTATGATGTTTCTTTTTAGAATGGTGAAAGTGATCTAAAACTGCTTGTGGTGATAGTTGCACAACTCTGTGAATATACTAAAACCACTGAATTGTGCAATTTAAACTACTTAATTATATGATATCTGAATTATATCGCAATAAAGCTGCTAAAGAAACAGGTAAAGCCTTGAATTTCTCTCCCTATGTCAGCTCTCCTTTCAGAAACAGCACTATCAACAGCATCAAGCCCATTTAAGTAAGTGTATACAACTCATAAGCTGTGATTACAAATGCCCCTATGACTCATTTGGTCTGGAGAGACATGTTTATTCACAGGGCCACAGGCAGGGCCGCCCTTAGGGGAAGCTACAGCTGCTCTGGGTAGAGAAACGATCAGGAACATAATAAGGAGCAGGTGTAAATTCAAAGACGCGTCTTGTAACCAGTCAGGCCTAAAGTTGAGATTTGAGGAATTTGGTCTTGAGATGGTCCTAATTCTTACATGTAGGCAGTTAGACTTCCCTGACATAGCTTTGCGTTAGGGCAGCCCAGATGAATTCAGTGAAACTGAAAGACCCAGTGCTTTTTTTTTTTTTTTTTTTTTTTGGCAGATAACCTTGGGAAAGTGAAATGGGTAAATGCTGGCCAAACTATCCTACACGTGGGGCTTTCATTTGTCTCAAGGTGCACCTGCCCCAAATGCTATCCTCTGATTGACCAAAACTGGCTAGAGGGATGAGAGGTAGCTCACTAGATGGAAAACGGGGAAAAAGCCATTTCAAGCAGAATGAACCACCTGTTCAAAAACAGTGAAAGGACTAGACACAGTGGACTGGCCTCCTCGAACCTCACTCCCAGCTCCCAGTGCTACAGGTCTGTCATTTCGTCAGCCTCATCCCTCCCAGGACTTGGTTTTCTATTGATTCTACCACAAGTGAGTTCTTTATCCAGAGCTCTCAGGAGAGCTGGTATCTTCTTTTTCTACCTCCATGTCTAACCCTGTGCTTTATCCAGGGTAGGTGCTTAGTAGGTCCTTAGTTTATTTGTTTATCAGCGATTAATTATGATATAGTGTGTAATAGTCTTTAGTCTTCTTGAGAAGACTAAGGACAGTTTAAACATAAAAAACACTAAGGAACAGAAGTCTGTGATAATGTGATTTGATGATTGCACATCAGCCAAAAAGGATTAAGAATTTCTTGGTTTCTTTAAATTGACTTATCAACTTGAAAGTCTTTTTTAACCAATGAGTTTTTGCTGTGTTTGCTCCAGTTACCCCAGAGACTGTCAGGTTAGGGGAGGAATAAGAGTGAGACACCATTTCTCACCCATCTTTGTAGAGAAGCTATGAGACAGGGTACATTATGGATGTGTCTCCTGATTGGTTGGAAGATGTCACAGGCACAGATAAGGAAGGCCAGCAGTTCGGGACAGAGCAAGCTGACTTAAAGGAGGCTCCCGATTCAGCCTGTCTTGGTAGAATAAATACAGGCGTCATCCCTGGATGCTCTTCTGTACTGACTCGCCTGGTTTGGCTGCTGTTCTCAGCAATATCAAGTCCAGGGAGAGTGACTTTCAGATCATGCATCCACCTGGGGGCATAGACAGTAGCCTGGTTTCAGAGGCTTCTTTGGAATCTAAGAACAGTTCAGCCACAAGTCGATGGAACCCTTAGTTCTTTTTTTTAAAAAAAATTTCTTACTCTTTTAATTTTTATTTTAGATTCAGGGATACATGTGCAAGTTTATTATATCGGTAAATTCGTGTTGTGGGCGTTTGTTGTACAGATTATTTCGTCACCCATGTACTAAACGTAGTACCTGGTTATAGTGATTTTTTCGGATCCTCTCCCTCCTCCCACCCTCCACTCTTGAATAGGCCCCAGTGTCTGTCGTTCCCCTCTTTGTGCCCATGTGGAATCCTCAGTTCTTATTTCCATTATTGCAAATAGAGGCCTAACTCAATTCCCCACTCCCCATCTCTAAGGAGTGGTTTGGCAGATGGTTAGAATGGAGCCTGAGCACCAGGACCCTCTAGATGGCCCAGAGGAGTATGTTGGGAGCTGGCTGGTTGGCCTCTTTCATCTGCTGGCCAACTCAGCCTAGCAATGAGCACATTCAGTTGTGAATACAAATGGAAGGAAGTGCTTCAGACCCGAAAACAAAGAAAGTGATAAATAGCCTCATTTTATCTATCCAATTTCTTTTTACTTTGTTATCTAATTTTAAGTTATTTCATGATTTATTTAATAAATCACTGTTTTGGAAATGACAGAAAATGGAATTTGGCAAAGGGAGATTGCCTCTCATCTGCAATCAACTTTGGAACTTAGTAGCTGCTATCCAGGGCTCCTTGTATGTGAGCATTTTGAGGGGGCACCCATGTCTCACCATCTTTCTTTCTTTTTTTTTTTTTTTTTTTTTTTGAGACAGGGTCTCGCTCTGTAGCCAGGCTGGAGTGCAGTGGCGTGATCTCAGCTCACTGCAACCTCTGCCTCCTGGGTTCAAGCGACCCTCCTGCCTCAGCCTCCTGAGTAGCTGCGATTACAGGCACACGCCACCACGCCCGGCTAATTTTTGTATTTTTAATAGAGACAGGGTTTCACTACGTTGGCCAGGATGGTCTCGATCTCGACCTCAGGTGATCCGCCTGCCTCGGTCTCCCAGAATGCTGGGATTACAGGCGTAAGCCACTGCGCCCAGCCGTCTCACCATCTTTCTAGTCTCCCTCCCCTTCTAGTCTTCCCCAGGAACTCAGTGCAATGCTCTATGCCATGTTATAAGTTGGAAGTCTACGAGCATAGGGATCCCTGTGTCATCAATGTCTAGCTGGCTGACCTTGGGTGGTTCACCCACCAATCTAAAGCTGTTCTGATTATTACAGTACAGGACACTATATTACAGAATATGGTAGACTTTTATTTCTATCAAATGTTATCAGGGTTGGAACTAAGATGAGACAAATAACTTGTACATGTGTGACTCGGAGAGTGAATTCCTCATTAAATTTTGCACTCTAGGCCCCCCACTTGCCTCACCCCAATCGTGACCCTGGCTATTACACAAACATAGTTAATGAGCGCACTTTCCTCAAAGAGAACTTGGAGGATATGTCCTTATATCAGCAGTTCAAGCAAAGCAGGCAGGAACAAAGTCCACAAGAGGGATTCGGGTCCTGTTGTGGTTCAGAGAAAGGAGATGTCATTTCCTGCTAAGGGCATCCTGGAAAGCTTCATGGAGTAAGTGACATCTGATTGGCAGCCCTGAAGGATGGCTAGGATGAGGCAGCTGAATGATATAAATAGCAGCACAACCTTGGGAATAAGAGCATGATCAAGATTTAACTTTGCCATTAACTGGATATATGACCTTAAACAAGTCACTTGGCAAGTAAGAGATCTAATTTCCTGATTTATAAGGTGCTCTAGTGATTGCTCCTACAAATAGTGGTACAGGAGCATCAGAAAAACCTAGTGCTTCTGAAAATGATGCAGAGATGGTGAGTACATCCCTTAATGTTTCCTGTGGACCGGTGGCTACCTGAGGAAGATGCTAATTGGGTTGATAGAAATTGGTTAAAAGTGTTTAGCTGCGATTGGCATGGGATGTGTTTGGGGACTAATTTTAATCTTCTCTCTTCTTTTTCCTGTTTTTTTTTTTTTTTTTTTTTTAGACAGGGTCTCACTCTGTCTCCCACGCTGGAGTGAATGAGATGATCACAACTCACAGCTCACAGTAACCTTGAACTCCTGGGCTCAAGTGATCCTCCCATCTCAGCTTCTCAAAGCACTAGGATAACAGGTGTGAGTCAGTGCACCTGAGCTAATAATAATATTTTCTTATTATAAAGGTTTTTGGAGCCAGACATCATGGCCCATACCTTTAGTCCCAGCTACTCAGGAGGCTGAGGCAGGAGAATTCTTTTATTTATTTATTTATTATTGTTATACTTTAGGTTTTAGGGTACATGTGAGCAATGTGCAGGCTAGTTACATATGTATACATGTGCCATGCTGGTGCGCTGCACCCACTAACTCGTTATCTAGCATTAGGTATATCTCCCAATGCTATCCCTCCCCCCTCCCCCCACCCCACAACAGTCCCCAGAGTGTGATGTTCCCCTTCCTGTGTCCATGTGTTCTCATTGTTCAGTTCCCACCTATGAGTGAGAATATGTGGTGTTTGGTTTTTTGTTCTTGCGATAGTTTACTGAGAATGATGATTTCCAATTTCATCCATGTCCCTACAAAGGACATGAACTCATCATTTTTTATGGCTGCATAGTATTCCATGGTGTATATGTGCCACATTTTCTTAATCCAGTCTATCATTGTTGGACATTTGGGTTGGTTCCAAGTCTTTGCTATTGTGAATAATGCCACAATAAACATACGTGTGCATGTGTCTTTATAGCAGCATGATTTATAGTCCTTTGGATATATACTCAGTAATGGGATGGCTGGGTCGAATGGTATTTCTAGTTCTAGATCCCTGAGGAATCGCCACACTGACTTCCACAAGGGTTGAACTAGTTTACAGTCCCACCAACAGTGTAAAAGTGTTCCTATTTCGCCACATCCTCTCCACACCTGTTGTTTTCTGACTTTTTAATGATTGCCATTCTAACTGGTGTGAGATGGTATCTCACTGTGGTTTTGATTTGCATTTCTCTGATGGCCAGTGATGGTGAGCATTTTTTCATGTGTTTTTTGGCTGCATAAATGTCTTCTTTTGAGAAGCATCTGTTCATGTCCTTCGCCCACTTTTTGATGGGGTTGTTTGTTTTTTTCTTGTAAATTTGTTTGAGTTCATTGTAGTTTCTGGATATTAGCCCTTTGTCAGATGAGTAGGTTGCAAAAATTTTCTCCCATTTTGTAGGTTGTCTGTTCACTCTGATGGTAGTTTCTTTTGCTGTGCAGAAGCTCTTTAGTTTAATTAGATCCCATTTGTCAATTTTGGCTTTCATTGCCATTGCTTTTGGTGTTTTAGACATGAAGTCCTTGCCCATGCCTATGTCCTGAATGGTAATGCCTAGGTTTTCTTCTAGGGTTTTTATGGTTTTAGGTCTAACGTTTAAGTCTTTAATCCATCTTGAATTGATTTTTGTATAAGGTGTAAGGAAGGGATCCAGTTTCAGCTTTCTACATAAGGCTAGCCAGTTTTCCCAGCACCATTTATTAAATAGGGAATCCTTTCCCCATTGCTTGTTTTTGTCAGGTTTGTCAAAGATCAGATAGTTGTAGATATGTGGCATTATTTCTGAGGGCTCTGTTCTGTTCCATTGATCTATATCTCTGTTTTGGTACCAGTATCATGCTGTTTTGGTTACTGTAGCCTTGTAGTATAGTTTGAAGTCAGGTAGTGTGATGCCTCCAGCTTTGTTCTTTTGGCTTAGGATTGACTTGGCAATGCGGGCTCTTTTTTGGTTCCATATGAACTTTAAAGTAGTTTTTTCCAATTCTGTGAAGAAAGTCACTGGTAGCTTGATGGGGATGGCATTGAATCTGTAAATTACCTTGGGCAGTATGGCCATTTTCACAATATTGATGCTTCCTACCCATGAGCATGGAATGTTCTTCCATTTGTTTGTATCCTCTTTTATTTCCTTGAGCAGTGGTTTGTAGTTCTCCTTGAAGAGGTCCTTCACATCCCTTGTAAGTTGGATTCCTAGGTATTTTATTCTCTTTGAAGCAATTGTGAATGGGAGTTCACTCATGATTTGGCTCTCTGTTTGTCTGTTGTTGGTGTATAAGAATGCTTGTGATTTTTGTACATTGATTTTGTATCCTGAGACTTTGCTGAAGTTGCTTATCAGCTTAAGGAGATTTTGGGCTGAGACAATGGGGTTTTCTAGATATACAATCATGTCTTCTGCAAACAGGGACAATTTGACTTCCTCTTTTCCTAATTGAATACCCGTATTTCCTTCTCCTGCCTAATTGCCCTGGCCAGAACTTCCAACACTATGTTGAATAGGAGTGGTGAGAGAGGGCATCCCTGTCTTGTGCCAGTTTTCAAAGGGAATGCTTCCAGTTTTTGCCCATTCAGTATGATATTGGCTGTGGGTTTGTCATAGATAGCTCTTATTATTTTGAGATACGTCCCATCAATACCTAATTTATTGAGAGTTTTTAGCATGAAGGGTTGTTGAATTTTGTCAAAGGCCTTTTCTGCATCTATTGAGATAATCATGTGGTTTTTGTCTTTGGTTCTGTTTATATGCTGGATTACATTTATTGATTTGCATATATTGAACCAGCCTTGCATCCCAGGGATGAAGCCCACTTGATCATGGTGGATAAGCTTTTTGATGTGCTGCTGGATTCGGTTTGCCAGTATTTTATTGAGGATTTTTGCATCAATGTTCATCAAGGATATTGGTCTAAAATTCTCTTTTTTGGTTGTGTCTCTGCTCGGCGTTGGTATCAGGATGATGCTGGCCTCATAAAATGAGTTAGGGAGGATTCCCTCTTTTTCTGTTGATTGGAATAGTTTCAGAAGGAATGGTACCAGTTCTTCCTTGTACCTCTGGTAGAATTCGGCTGTGAATCCATCTGGTCCTGGACTCTTTTTGGTTGGTAAGCTATTGATTATTGCCACAATTTCAGATCCTGTTATTGGTCTATTCAGAGATTCAACTTCTTCCTGGTTTTGGGAGAGTGTATGTGTCGAGGAATTTATCCATTTCTTCTAGATTTTCTAGTTTATTTGCACAGAGGTGTTTGTGGTATTCTCTGATGGTAGTTTGTATTTCTGTGGGATTGGTGGTGATATCCCCTTTATCATTTTTTATTGCATCTATTTGATTCTTCTCTCTTTTTTTCTTTATTAGTCTTGCTAGCGGTCTATCAATTTTGTTGATCCTTTCAAAAAACCAGCTCCTGGATTCATTAATTTTTTGAAGGGTTTTTTGTGTCTCTATTTCTGCTCTGATTTTAGTTATTTCTTGCCTTCTGCCAGCTTTTGAGTGTGTTTGCTCTTGCTTCTCTAGTTCTTTTAATTGTGATGTTAGGGTGTCAATTTTGGATCTTTCCTGCTTTCTCTTGTGGGCATTTAGTGCTATAAATTTCCCTCTACACACTGCTTTGAATGCATCCCAGAGATTCTGGTATGTTGTGTCTTGGTTCTCGTTGGTTTCAAAGAACATCTTTATTTCTGCCTTCATTTCGTGATGTACCCAGTAGTCATTCAGGAGCAGGTTGTTCAGTTTCCACGTAGTTGAGCGGTTTTGAGTGAGATTCTTAATCCTGAGTTCTAGCTTGATTGCACTGTGATCTGAGAGACAGTTTGTTATAATTTCTGTTCTTTTACATTTGCTGAGGAGAGCTTTACTTCCAACTGTGTGGTCAATTTTGGAATAGGTGTGGTGTGGTGCTGAAAAAAATGTATATTCTGTTGATTTGGGGTGGTGAGTTCTGTAGATGTCTATTAGGTCTGCTTGGTGCAGAGCTGAGTTCAATTCCTGGGTATCCTTGTTGACTTTCTGTCTCGTTGATCTGTCTAATGTTGACAGTGGGGTGTTAAAGTCTCCCATTATTAATGTGTAGGAGTCTAAGTCTCTTTGTAGGTCACTCAGGACTTGCTTTATGAATCTGGGTTCTCCTGTATTGGGTGCATATATATTTAGGATAGTTAGCTCTTCTTGTTGGATTGATCCCTTTACCATTATGTAATGGCCTTCTTTGTCTCTTTTGATCTTTGTTGGTTTAAAGTTTCTATTATCAGAGACTAGGATTGCAACCCCAAGGCAGGAGAATTCTTTGAGCCCGGGAGTTCAAGACCAGCCTGGGCAACATAGCAAGATCTCATCTCAGAACAAATTTTTAATTTTTTTTTTTTTTTTTACTTCATAACCTTGCAACTGATATGCAACTTCTTGGATAATGATGAATTCCTATTTGTAATATACAGCTTTAAAAAGATGGAATTGTATTATTAATATGGTTCTAAAATATATTTCCCCTATGCTTCATAATATAGCCCGAGTAGCTTTCCAAATCAGCATACCTAGATCTACCTAACTTTCTTTTTAAGGCTGCACAGTTTTCCATTGTATGCTGGTAACAATGTTTTCTATCCAGTCCCTTGTTGATAGCCATTTTAGTTGTTTTCTAGGCAAATAATTCTGCAGTGAGCATACATGTACATACACCATTAAATATATGGGCCAATATATTTGTAGGGTAAATTCTTGGATGTGGAATTGAGATGGCATCTATATCATCTTGAAAGATGAGTTTGTTTTATTAATTACTAGTGAATTTACATTGAATGCCTGAACATGAAATATGAACTGGAAGAAGGTGAGACTGGGAGCAGAGAGGGAGGTTAGGGACTGCCCAGGAGGAAGGTACTGATAGGACATTCCTATAGAGTTCCAACTCTATAGGAATCATTTTTTGGGACTTAAGGCCTCAAGTCCTGTTAGTGACAGAACAGAAATAATGTATTTGAATTGGAGAAAAGGGATGGATTTGGCTAACATGGAGTTAGAAAAATATCTTTCTTCAGAGGAGCGTTGTAGAAATAATCTTCTATAGTTGAAACAATTTAATTTAGTTAAGATGAACAGTTTCTTAGACAATGATTTCATGTTTCATGTTTTCCCCCGTTCCTGAATTCTCACTCTCAGCTGATGACCTTGTTTCCTATTTCACTGGGAAACTAGAAGCAACTGTAAGAGAAATTCCAGAAGTTCCCATCACTACAGTTACCTATTACTTGTGAAGATGATTCTGTGATTTTTCTCTTCAACTCTGTTATTATGGGGACTTATATTAATAGACTTCTTTTTTTTTTTTTTTTTTTTGACATGGAGTCTCTATCTATCGCCCAGGCTGGAGTGCAGTGGCACGATCTTGGCTCACCGCAACCTCTGCCTCCGGGGTTCAAGCCATTCTCTTGCCTCAGCCTCCTGAGTAGCTCGGATTAGAGGCACCTGCCACCATGCATGGCTAATTTTTGTATTTTTAGTAGAAACAGGATGTCACCATATTGGCCAGGCTGGTCTTGAACTCCTGACCTCAAGTGATCAACCTGCCTCGGCCTCCCAAAGTGCTGGGATTACAGGCATGAGCCACTGTGCCTGGCCAACACACTGCTTAATATGAACCTTCCTTGCATTCCTGGAATGAATCATACTTAGTCATGATGTATTTTTGTTGTTGGCATTAAACTCTATTTAATAATTTTTAAAAAAAATAAATTTTAGGCCAGGCACGGTGACTCATGCCTGTACTCCCAGCACTTTGGAAGGCTGAGGCAGGAGGTTGGCTTGAGCTCAAGAGTGTGAGACCAGCCTGGGCAACATGGCAAAACCACGTCTCTATAAAATATACAAAAATTAGCTGGGCATGGTGGCTTGTGCCTATAGTCCCAGCTACAAGAGGTAGAGGTTGGAGGATTGCTTGAGCCTGGGAGGTCGAGGCTGCAGTGAGCCATGATTGCACCAGCTTGGGTGACAGAATGAGACCCTGTCTCAAAACAAAACAAAATGAAAGCAAAAACAAATTTTTATTGTATATGTTTGAGGTATACAACATGATGTTATAGGATACATACAGATAGTAAAAAGGTTACTGTGGCAAAGCAAATTAACATACCTGTTATGTCAAATTGCTACCCACTTTTCTGAGGCAAAAGCAGCTAAAATATATTCATTTAGCATGAATCCTATATTTAGACCAATGTTATTATCTATAGTCCTCACGTACCTAGAGCTCTAAACTTACTCATTTTTACATTCCTATTGTTAAGTGAGATTAGACTTTTTCTGTGTAATATTTGTAGGTTTTGGTATTAAAATATTTTTACATGTGTATCCTTTATTCTCTAGAATACTACCATTGCAAATAATCGGATCTTTAGAACTTTAGTTATAACTTTCCCGTGAAACCATTTGCACCTGGTGATTGTTTTAGGGGTCATTGGAAATGCACTTTGATGACTTTATTTCCTCAGTGACAGTGTCCTATTTGGACTTTATATCTCTATTGCGATCAGTTTTGGTAAATTATATTTTCCCAGGAAGTTATTCACTTTATCTTTGAAAAATTATTTGTATACTAATCTCTCATAATTTAAAAATTTCCTGTCATGAATATTTCTTCTTTGAAATTTCATATTTTGTATACTCACATTTTCCCCTACTTCTTTTTAATTGATAAATTAAAAATATATTAGTTTTTATTTAATAATTAATTTCTGCTTTTATTCTTTTGAACGTTTTCCTTATGTCTTTTTTAGGTTTATTTCATTTTCCTTTCTCTAATTAGTTGAGTTGGATATTAAATAACTTATTTTCATTTTTATCCTTATTGATATAGTTATTTAAAGATATATAGATTTTTTTTCTCTAAAAGAACTACTTCAGTTGTATTTTTAGATACTAGTGACTAGTATCTAGTACTGTCATTATTGGGGTTTTCTAGAAATTTTGCAATTTCAGTTTGCATTTCCCTCGACTCGAGTTGTTTAATAAAGAGTTAAAACATTTCCAGGTAAAAGGCATTATTTCAAACAGTTTGTCAGTAATTTATAGTTTCATTGTATTGTGGTTATAAGCTTTTGACATTTCTATTTTTGCAATTAATTTAGATTTTCTCTGTAGCTTAAAATATAGTTTCTTGTCATAACAGATCTATATGTACCTGAGAAGGAGATTATCAGGATATAGGCTTGAATATATAGCTGTTAGATATATTTTTTGATTGATTTAGATTTTCTATATCCTTGCTAAGAATTTCCCCCTTAATTTGTCTAAGTCTGAGGGAGGTATTTTAAATTCTTTTATTATTAGTGTGAGTTTGTCTATTTTTCCTTTTGTCTTCTATAATTTCTGCTTTGTGAAAGTTGTTGCTATATTATTTTGTGCATACAGATGAACAACAATAACATCATTATACGTTATAGCTTTTAGCATTATAAAATATCCTTCTTTATCTTGTCTAGTGCTTTTAGTTCTAAATGATAGCATATTTGACCATGACACCTGTTTTCATTTTATCTTTGCTTTTTAAAATTAATTTGTTTTACTTTTTAATTTGATCTTTCTGATTACTTAGTTTTGTATGTGTTTCTTGAAAAAACATAGGGTTGTATTTATTTTGTTAACAGTTTTTTTGAGTGGGTGCATTTAGCCTATATACGTTTATTGATATTAGTGGTAGGTTTTATGTCAATGGTCATATGTTTTCCATTGCATTTACTATAAGCACATGAAGTCCTTTACTCTTTGGCTTCCTGGTGTGAAAACCTAACATAAACCAGCTTAAACAAAAATGTAGGACTTTTTGGAAGCTCATTAGGATGGCTCATGGAAGATAAGGTGGAACTAGAAACCAGGGCAGCAGATGGAAGAAACATTAATAGCCAGATTGACAGAAACTTGGGGTGAAGCAGAGAAGAGATGGTGGGGGGAGGGTGCAGAGACAGTGGTTGGGACTGAGACTGTGGATGGGTGGGCACCTGTGGAAAACCACCAGGGGAGCTTTCAGACTATTGAAGAAATGCCCAGTGTGTTTTAAGAAGATTGTCTTATGTGCGATTTTAAAAAAATATTTAAAAATTTGACACAGAAAATGAATATTCAATGACGTTATCACACTTTTTTGAATAGATTTTTTTATTGTGGCAAAATATACATTACATAAAATTTATCATAACTTTTTTTTTTTTTGAGATAGGGTCTCACTCTGTGTCACCAGTCTGAGTGCAGTGACACAATGATGGTTCACTGCAGCATTGACCTCCTGGGCTCAAGTGATTCTCCTATCTAGCCAAGTAGCAGGGGCTATAGGCACGTGCCACCTGCCCGACTAATTTATTTTTAATTTTTGTGGAGATAGGGGTCTTGCTCTGTTGCCCAGGCTGGTCTTGAACTCCTGGACTCAAGCAATCCTCCCTCTTCAGCCTCCCAAATTGCTGGGATTACAGGCATGAGACACCACACCTGGTGTCATCTTAACCATTTTTAAATGTACAGACATTCAGTACATTAACACTATTGTGTGACCATCACCAACATGTAGCTCTAGAACTCTTTTTATCAACCCAAACCTGAACACTAAACACTAACTCCCTATTCCTGGCCTCCCTCTAGCCCCTGGTAATCACTATTTGACGTTCTGTCTGTGAATTTCACTGTTCTAGGTGCCAAGATATAAGTGGAATCCTACAATATTTGTCCTTTTGTGACTGGCTTATTTCCCTTAGCATAATGTCCTCAAGGTTCCCTCATGTTGTAGCATATGCCAGAATTTCATTCCTTTTTAAAGCTGAATAATATTCCATTGTATGTATACACAACATTTTGTTTATCCATTCTTCATTCAACTGTCGATGGACATTTGGATTGCCTTCTCCTTTTGGCTATTGTCAATAATGCTACTACGAACACAGGTATACAAAATCTGTTCACAATCCCGCTTTCAGTACTTTGGGGTCTATACCCAGAAGTGAAATTTCTGGATCAAATAGTGATTCTGTGTTTTCTTTTTTCTTTTTTTTGAGATGGAGTCTCACTCTATTGCCCAGCCTGGAGTGCAGTGGCTCCATCTCAGCTCACTGCAATCTCCACCTCCAGGGTTCAAGCGATTTTCTTGCCTCAGCCTCCCGAGTAGCTGAGATTACAGGCACCCACCACCATGCCTGGCTAATTTTTGTATTTTTAGGAGAGACAGGGTTTCACCATGTTGGCCAGGTTGGTTATGAACTCCTGACCTCAAATGATCCACCCACCTTGGCCTCCCAAAGTGCCAGGATTACAGGCGTGAGCCACTGTGCCCCGCCTCTATGTTTAATATTTTAAGGAACCACCATTCTTATGCACAATTTTAAGTTGTTGGGTCTATTGGACTTTCCAAGTTTCCAAACTTTCAAAGTCTGCTAAACACACTAATGCCTATGTTACCCATGATACCTCTCTCTCTCTCAAGCTCTACATCCAGTCCTTTATTGTTGATTTTACCTTAGAAATAGCTCCCTCTGGCCAGGCACAGTGGCTCACGTCTGTAATCCCAGCACTTTGGGAGGCCGAGGTGGGTGGATCACGTGAAGTCAGGAGTTCGAGAGCAGCCTGGCCAACATGGTGAAACTCCATCTCTACCAAAAAATACAACAAATTAGCTGGACATGGTGGTGGGTACCTGTAATCCGAGCTACTCAGGAGGCTGAGGCACGAGAATTGCTTGATCCCAGGAGGGTGGAGGTTGCAGTGAGCCGAGATTGCGCCACTGCATTCCAGCCTAGGTGACAAGAGCGAACCTCCATCTCAAAAAAAAAAAAAAAAAAAAAAAAGAAATAACTCCCTCCTCAATCTATGCAATTTCTTTCAATCTCCACCATCACTATGGTTGTCTGAATGGTCTTTATCTCTCTCTGGGCCACTTCACATCCACTATTGTTTCTCTACAATCTGCTGTTCACACTGCAGCCATGGTATATGAAACAATGTATTGCCATATGATTCCTCTGTAGTCTAAGAACAGGCAAAACTATTTTATGGTGAGAAACATAAAAGCAGTGGTAATTGTGGGTGGGGGTGTTGGAGGTTGACTGGAAAGGATTGACAGAACTTTCTGAGGAGATGAACTATTCTGTATCTTATTTGGGTATTGGTTATACTGGTAATTACATTTGCAATACTCAAATACTCATTGATTTGTACATGTACCTTTTTTTTTTCTTTTTCTTTCTTTTTTTTTTTTTTTTTGAGACGGAGTCTGGCTGTATTGCCCAGGCTGGAGTGCAGTGGCACAATCTCAGCTCACTGTAAGCTCTGCCTCCCGGGTTCATGCCATTCTCCTGCCTCAGCCTCCTAAGTAGCTGGGACTACAGGCGCCCGCCACCATGCCCGGCTAATTTTTTGTATTTTTAGTAGAGACAGGGTTTCACTGTGGTCTCTATCTCCTGACCTCGTGATCCGCCCCCCTCGGCCTCCCAAAGTGCTGGGATTACAGGCGTGAGCCACCACGCCCACACACCTTTTTTTTCTTGAAAATTACAGCCATGCCTTTCATCACTCCTTAACCCACCCTAGACTCTCCCTCCCACCAACACCTGAAATTCCTTGCTGTCTTTGCTTTGCTCTCAGGTGAAAGACCACATGTTTGCCTTGACCTGCATGCCATAGCCCACCTACAGCTCCTCCCCTGTCTCTCAACAGCACTCACCCTTTTTCTGCATATACTGCTCAGGTGGCACTCTTTGGCTTCCTTGGCTCCCTCTGCCACAGGGCCTTAGGATATGCGATTCCCTCTGCCTGGTATTCTTTTCTGCCTTCTCTTCACTGAGTCAATTCCTATCTATCCCTTAGAATTCAAGGATATGTCATTGACCCAGGAAAGTCTTCTCTGACCCGCCAGGCTGTAAGGTGCTCTCCAGCCTTATGGACAGCTCTTTTGTTCTTATGACTCTATGGTTCTGTATCAAGTTGTATCATTATTTGACTCCTGTCCATCTTTTCTACTGTAAGCTGCATGACAGCATGTCTGAGTTCACTCATCAGTCTGCCCTCAGTGCCTGGCATAGTTGCTGAGTACATGGTAAATGCCCAACAAATGTTTGTTTGGAAGACTGAAAGACAGACAAATGGAAAGAAGGAAGAGAAGAAAGAAAGAGAGGAAGGCAGAAGAAAGAATGATACATAAATAAATAGATAAATACATAAAATTTGGAGAAGTCAAAGAAAAAGATTGTGCTCCATGTTTGAGGGGGAAGCAAATGGAGTGGGATGTGAGTGAAACCCAGAAGACACAGGGCATTTGAGGAAAGGTGTTCCTATGAGAATCTAGGGCTGAAGGAATTCACAGAAATCTTAGAGAGGGACTGGATTCCCCACAGAGCCCAAAAGAGGAAGTTTGAGTCAATTCTATCTGAATTCAAAGGATGAGGTGACCCTTGCAGGACAATTATCTGGGTGGTCTTGAGCTGACTTAGTTTCTCCCCTGCACCTGTCTCATTTGTAGTTCTCAAATATAACTGTAGAATGTGCTGGCAATGCAACATCCTGAGATAAGGAGGAATTGACTGGAACAGCCTAGGCTCTATTAAGTCCCCCTTGGAGAACAGGATACTCTTCAACACCTTAGCCCAGTGTGTCATGTTACCCAGAAGTATATAATCCGGGACAGGCTGCCATTTGGGGTTCCTCAGTTGTGGTGTAAGTGTGCCATGTGAAGATAAGACTCCATTCACCCCAGGCAGCTTTTCTAAGCTTGGGGGACCAGGTCACAGTAAATCCTAGGCTTCTGTCATCCCTTGCTGTCTATCTGTAAGTAATGAACCTGCTTCTTGTCACTTGTGTATGAATGTGTTCTGTCTCACTGACTCAGACAAGTTGGGAACTAGTGCATGGTGAACCCACTCTACAACTCTCCAATGAGGATACACATGCCGGTGAAGTTCTTAGTAGGGAGCAACCTCAAAATAAATGTTAATGCTCTTTCTCCCTTCTTTCTCCATTGGGTGAAGGCCTTAAGTTGCATTGTGGTACCCTCACTCTTTTGTTCATCTTTGTTCATCTTTCTCTTGCCCATCAAAAACAGAAAAAGAGAACATGTTACCTGGCTGTTCTTTTTTTTTTTTTTGACTTTTAAGATCAGGGGTACGTGTGCATGATGTGCAGGTTTGTTACATAGATAAACATGTGTCATGGGGGTTTGTTGTACAGATTATTTCATCACCAGGTATTAAGCCTAGTACCCATTAATGATTTTTCCTGATTTTCTCCCTTCTCCCAACCTCTGCCCTCTAGTGGTCCCCAGTGTGTATTGTTCCCGTCTATGTGTCCATGTGTTCGCATCATTTAGCTCCCACTTATAAGTGAGGACATGTGGTATTTGGTTTTCTCTTATTGCGTTAGTTTGTTAAGGATAATGACCTCCAGCTCCATCTATGTCCCTGCAAAGGATGTGACACTGTTCCTTTTTATGGCTGCATAGTATTCCATGGTGTATATGTACCACATTTTCCTCATCCAGTCTATCATTGATGGACATTTAGGTTAATTCCATGTCTTTGCTATTGTGAATAGTGCTGCAATGAACATATTCGTGAATATGTCTATATAACAGAACAATTTATATTCCTTTGGGCATATGCCCAGTAATGGGATTGCTGGGTCGAATGGTGTTTCTGTCTGTAGGTCTTTGAGGAAGCACCACACTGTCTTCCACAATGGTTGAACTAATTTACACTCCCACAAACAGTATAAAAGCATACCATTTTTTCTCCACAACCTTGCCAGCATCTATTGTTTTTTGACTTTTTTAATAATAGCCATTTTGGCTGGTGTGAGATGGTATCTCATTTTGGTTTTGATTTGCATTTCTCTAATGATCAGTGATGTTGACCTTTGTTTCATATGATTGTTGGCTACATGTATATCTTTTGAGAAGTGTCAATTAATATCCTTTGCTCACTTTTTTATGGGTTTTTTTTTCTTATGAATTTGTTTGTTTCTTGTAGATGCTGGATATTACACCTTTTCCAGATGCATAGTTTGGATAAATTTTCTACCATTCCATAGGTTGTCTGTTTACTCTGTTGATAGTTTCTTTTGCTGTGCAGAAGCTCTTTAGTTTAATTAGATCCCATTTGTCAAATATTGCTTTTGTTGCAATTGCTTTTGATGATTTCATCATGAAATCTTTGCCCATGCCTATGTCCTTAATGGTATTACCTAGGTTTTCTATAGTTTTCAGTTTAAAATTTAAGTTTTTAATCCATCTTGAGTTTGTTTTTGAATATGGTGCAAGGAAGGGGTCCATTTTCAATTTTCTGCATATGACTAGCCAGTTCTCCCAGCACAATTTATTAAATAGGGATTTTTTCCCTATTGCTTGTTTTCATCAGGTTTGTTAAAGATTAGATGGTTGTAGGTGTGTAGTCTTATGTCTGGGTTCTCTATTCTGTTCTATTGGTCTATGTATCTGTTCTTCAACTATGCTGTTTTGGTTATTGTACCCCTGTAGTATAGTTTGAAGTCAGGTAGCATGCTGCCTCCAGCTTTGTTCTTTTTGCTTAGGATTGTCTTGGCTATTTGGGCTTTTCTTTTGGTTTCATATGAATTTTTAAATCGTTTTTTTTTTTTCTAGTTCTGTGAAGAATGTCAATGGTAGTTTAATGGGAATAACATTGAATCTATAAATTGCTTTGGGCAATATGGTCATTTTCATGCTATTGATTCTATCCATGAGCATGGAATGTTTTTCCATTTGTTTGTGTCATCTCTGATTTCTTTGAGCAGTGGTTTGTGGCTCTCCTTGTAGAGGTCCTTCGCTTCCCTTGTTAGCTGTATTCATAGGTATTTGTTCTTTTTGTGGCAATTGTGAATGGGAGTTCATTCATGATTTGGCTCTCAGCTTGCCTGTTGTTGGTGTATAGGAATGCTAGCAATTTTTGCACATGGATTTTGTATCCTGAGATTTTGCTGAAGTTGCTTATCAGCTTAAGAAACTTTTGGACTGAGACAATGGTATTTTCTAGATATAGATCATGTTGCTTGCAAACAAAAATAGTTTGACTTCCTCTCTTCCTATATGAATGCCCTTTATTTCTTTATCTTGCCTGATTGCCATGGCCACAACTTCCAATCTATGTTGAATAGGAGTTGTGAGAGAGGGCATTCTTCTTTTGTGCCAGTTTTCAAGGGGAATGCTTCCAGCTTTTGTGCATTCAGTACGATATTGGCTGTGGGTCTGTCATAAATAGCTCTTAATTTTTAACATGAAGAAATGGCAAATTTAGCAAAGGCTTTTCTACATCTATTGAGATAATCTTTTTTTTCTTTTAGATGGAGTTTTGCTCTTGTTGCCTAGGCTGGAGTGCAGTGGCATGATCTCGGCTTACTGCAACCTCCACCTCCTGGGTTCAGGCGATTCTCCTGCCTCAGCCTCCCGAGTAGCTGGGACTACAGGTGCCCACCACCATGCTCAGTTAATTTTTGTATTTTTAGTAGAGATGGGATTTCACCATGTTGGCCAGGCTGGTCTTGAACTCCTGATCTCAGGTGATCTGCCTGCCTCGGCCTCCCAAAGTGCTGGGATTACAGGTGTGAGTCACCATGCCTGGCCATTATCCATTATGTATCTTTTTGTTTTTGGTCTTTACTTCTGATTATGTGATGAATCACATTTATTAATTTGCGCATGTTGAACCAACCTTGCATCCTGGGGATGAGGCCCACTTGATTGTGGTGGATAAGCTTTATGATGTGCTGCTGAAATCAGTATTTTGTTGAGGATTTTTGTATCAATGCTTATCAAGGATATTGGCCTGAAGTTTTCTTTTTTTGTCGTATCTTTGCCAGGTTTTGGTATCAGAATGATGGTGGTCTCGTAGAATGAGTTAGGGAGGAGTCCCTTCTTTTCAATTTTTTGAAATAGTTTCAGTAGAAATGGTACCAGCTCCTCTTTGTACATCTGGTAGAATTCAGCTGTGAAATTCTCTGGTCCTGGGCTTTTTTTTGGTTTGTAGGCTATTTATTACTGCCTCAATTTCAGAACTCCTTATTGGTCTGTTCAGAGATTCAGTTTCTTCCTGGTTCAGTCTTGGGAAGGTTTGTGTGTCCGAGAATTTATCCATTTCTTCTAGATATTCTAGTTTGTGCACATAGAAGTGCTTATAATATTCTTTGATGGTTACTTATATTTCTGTGGGGTCAGTGGTAATATCCCTCTTATCATTTCTGATTATGTTTATTTGAATCTTCTCTTTTTTCTTATTTATTAGTCTAGCTAGTGGTCTATTTTATTATTATTATTTTTTAAAAAGCAGCTCCTGGATTTGTTGATCTTTTGAAGGGTTTTTCATGTCTCCATTTCCTTCAGTTCAGCTCTGAGTTTTGTTATTTCTTGTCTTCTGCTAGCTTTGGGGTTTTTTTCCTCTTGGTTCTCTAGTTCTTTAGTTGTGATGTTAGGTTATTAACTTGAAAACTTTCTAGCTTTTTGATGTGAGTATTTAGTGCTATAAATTCCCCCTCTTAACACTGCCTTAGCTGTGTCCCAGAGATTCTGGTATGTTTTATCTTTGTTCTCATTAGTTTCAAAGAACTTCTGGATTTCTGCTTTAATTTCATCATTTACCCAAAAGTCATTCAAGAGCAGGTTGTTCAATTTCCATGTAGTTGTACGGTTTTGAGTGAATTTCTTAGTCTTGAGTTCTAATTTGATTGTGCTGTGGTCCAAGAGACTGTTAACAATTTCAGTTCTTTTGTGTTTGCTGAAGCATTTTTACTTCCAATTATGTGATCAATTTTAGAGTAAGTGCCAAGTGGTGATAAGAAGAATGTATATTCTGTTGTTTTTGGGTGGAGAGTTCTGTAGATGTCTATCAGGTCCATTTGATACAGTGCTGAGTTCAGGTCCTGACTATCTTTGTTAATTTTCTGTCTTGATGATCTAATATTGTCAGTGGGGTGTTAAAATCTCCTACTATTATTGTGTGGTACTCTAAGTCTCTTTGACAGTCTCCAAGAACTTGCTTTATGAATCTGGGTGCTCCTGTATTGGGTGCATATATATTTAGGATAGTTAGTTCTTCTTGTTAAATTACATAATTACCATTATGTAATGCTCTTCTTTGTCTTTTTTGGTCTTTGTTGCTTGAAAGTCTGTTTTGTCAGAAATTAGGATTGCAGAAAAACTCCTGCTTTTTTTCTATTTTCCATTTGCTTGGTAAATTTTTTTCCATCCCTTTATTTTCAGCCTGTGTGTGTCTTTGTATGTGAAGTGGGTCTCTTGAAGACAGCATACCAGTGGGTCTTGATTCTTTATCCAGCTTGCCACTCTGTGTCTTTTAATTGGAGCATTTAGCCCATTTACATTTAAAGTTAGTATTGTTATGTGTGGATTTGATCCTGTCATCATGATGCTAGCTGGTTATTTTGCAGACTTATTTCTGTGGTTGCTTCATAGTGTTACTGGTCTGTGTACCTCAGTGTGTTTTTGTAGTGGCTAGTAATGATTTTTCCTTTCCATATTTAGTGCTTTCTTCAGGAGCTCTTTTAAGGCAGGTCTGGTGGTAACGAATTTCCTCGGCATTTGCTTCTCTGAAAAGGATCTTATTTCTCCTTCGCTTATGAAGCTCAGTTTGGCCAGATGTGAAATTCTGGGTTGGAATTTGTATTCTTTAAGAATGTTGAATATTGGTCCCATCTCTTTTGGCATGTAGGATTTCCACTGAGAGGTCCACTGTTAATCTGGTGGGCTTCCCTTTGTAGGTGACCTGGTCTTTCTCTCTGACTGCCCTTAACATTTTTTGCTTTCATTTCAACCTTGGAGAATCTGATGATTGTGTGTCTTGGGGATGATCTTGTGGAATATCTTACCGGGGTTCTCTGCGTTTCCTGAATTTGAATGTTGGCCTGTCTAATTAGGTTGGGGAAGTTCTCCTGGATGATATCCTGAAATATGTTTTCTAAATTGGTTCCATTCTCCCAGTCTCTTTCAGGTACCCTAGTTGGTCATAGATTCAGTCTCTTTACATAATCCCATATTTCTTGAAGGTTTTGTCCATTCCTTTTCATTCTTTTTTTTCTCTATTTTTATCTGCTTGTCTTATTTCAGAAAGCCAGTCTTTAGGCTCTGAGATTCTTTCCTCTGCTTGGTCTATTCTGCTATTAATACTTGTGATTACATTGTGAAGTTCATGTAGTATATTTTTCAAGCTCTATCAGGTCAGTTATGTTCCTCTCTGTAATGGCTATTTTGGCTGTTAGCTCCTATATTGTTTTATCATGATTTTTACCTTCCTTGCTTTGGGTTACAATGTGCTCCTTTAGCTCAGCAAAGTTTGTTTTTATCCATTTTCTGAAGCTTACTTTGTCATTTCGGCCATCTCATCCTCAGCCTAGTTGGGAACCCTTGCTGGAGAGGTGTTAGGGTAGTTTGGAGGAAAGAGGGCACTCTGGCTTTTTGAGTTTTCAGCATTTTTATGCTGATTTCTTCTCATTTTTGTGGGCTTACCTACCTTCAATCTTTGAGGTTGCTGACCTTTTGGATGAGTTTTTTTTGTGTGTGTGTTTTTGTTGTTGTCTGTCTTTCTTTTAACAGGCTGGTCAGTTTTCTGTAGGGCTCCTCCAGTTTGCTGGGGGTCCACTCCATACTCTAGTTACCTCAGATATTCCAGTACCTGGAGATATCACCAGTGAAGGCTGCAAAACAGCAAAGATGGCAGCCTGCCCCTTCCTCTGAGAGCTCCATCCCAGGGGGGTATGGACCTATTGCTGGCCTTAATGCACCTGTAGGAGATGGCTGGAAATCCCAGTTGAGAGGTCCCACCCAGTTAGTAGAATGAGATCAGGAACCCTCTTAAAGAAGTGGTCTGACTGTGTTTTGGTAGAGCAGCTGTGCTGTATTGGGGAATCCCTTCAGCTCCCCATTGGTTTGGGCTCTCCAAGACTGAAACTCCCAAATAGCAAAGGTGGTGGGCTGCCCCATTCCCCAGGCACTGTGTCCCAGGGAGAAATGAGAACTCTGTTGGCTGTAGAACATGGCTGGGGGTAGCTGGAGGGCCTGGCTGGGAGGTCCCACCCAGTGCAGTGGAATGGATCAAGGTCCCGTTTAAAGCAGCAGCCTGGCCATGCCTCTGCAAAGCAGCTGTTGTGTGCTAGGGTATTCCCTCCACTTCAGTTGGTTTGGGCTCTCCAAAGCCCGCAATCTGGAATGGCTGAGTTGCCCAAACAGCAAAGGTGGTGGCCTGCCCTCCCTGCAGGCACTCTATCCCATGGAGAAATCAGAACTCTTGACCAGTCCTTGGATATGGGCGGGGGTGGCTGGAAACCCTGGCTGGGAGGTCCTGCCCAGTGAGGAGGAATGGATCTGGGTCCTGCGTAAAGCAGCCTGGCTACGTTTTGGTAAAGCAGCTGTGCTGTGTTGCGGAATCCCTTTCTCCTCTGGTCCATTTGGACTCTCCAAAGCCCACGGGCTGGAAAGGCTGAGTTGTCCAAGCAGCAAAGAGGGGGAGCTCCCTCCCATCTCAGGTAGGCACTACCCTGTTGCTGGTGGCTGGTTGGAATTCCAAGCCAGTTGGTCTTTTTTTGTGAGGTGCCATGGAAGTGGGGCCTGCAGACTGACGCTGCTTGGCCCCCTGGATTCAGCCCCCTTCCTAGGGGTATGTACAGACTTTTTGCCATGCCCGAGTTGCAGTCACTTTTGCCAGGGATCCTGGGGCTGCAGTATTTAAAGCTTCTGGGACTCTGTGCATGCCTGAGCAGCTACTCTTCCAAGACTCCGCACAGCTCTGTGTGTCAGACCCAAGGCCCTGGTGGAGTGGGTTCGTGAGGGGCCCTCCTGGTCCATGGTTGCAGAGATCTATGGGAGAAGTGCAGTTTCCTGGAGTTGCACATCCACTCACCACTTCCCTTGGCTGGGGGTGGGGGTTTCCCTGGCTCCACGTCACTTCCGGGTGAGCCATTGCCCTGCCCTGCTTTCCTCCATTCTACACTCACTCTGTGAGTGCTATGCACTCACAGAACCAGACATCTTTGCCCCCAATCTGGCTGTTCTTCTTTTGCACAAAAACCTGACACATGCATAGCATGTGTAATGACCACATGTACCACATAAATATGTACAAATATTATATATCATAAAAAATCCATTAGAAAATACTTGCTACTATTTCTGCTCATCCAGGAAAAGAACCACATTAGTGGTTTTAAAAACTTGTGGGAAGCAGACAGGGATGTACATAACTATCAATCAACCCATCAACTATTGCTAAGCTATTAATTATTTTAAATCCTCTTCTTTAAAAAAAAATTGATAACCAACCAGGCACAACAGCTTATGTCTGTAATCCCAGCACTTTGGGAGGCTGAGGTGGGTGGATCAGTTAAGTTGAGGAGTTAGACCAGTGTGGATGACATGGAAAGAGCTTGTCTCTACAAAAAATGTTTTAAAAAACTATCTGGGTGTCGTGGCACATGCCTGTGGTCCCAGCTATCTGGAAGGCTGAGGTGGGAGGATTGCTTGAGCCCAGGAGGTCAAAGCTGCAGTGAGACATGTTCATGCCACTGCCCTCCACCCTGGGCAACAGAGCAAGACCCTGTCACTTAAAAAAAGAAATTAATGACCACTTTATGTTGACGACTTATTTGCTTTATTTAGTTGTTTTACATCTGACTTTCTGTCAGATACTTCTTAACAGGGAAGGACATTTTTCTGAACAGTTTAACCACAGTCTAAAACAGGGTAGCTTTGAAACTGGTTTAGTGGTTTTCTTGTGCCGGTTGCATAGGTTATCAGCTGACATTACTGGCACCCCGACTGGGCGGTCCATTTTAGAGTTCAAGGCAAATGTCTACAAGGCCATTTCTTGAGTTAGGCCCTTGACTCCCCATTTACCTTGAAAAGGTGGAAGGGCTTCCATGCAGACCTTGATTGTCTAGGCCAGTGGTGCTGGAACCAGAGGTGATGTTGCCCTCTATGGGACATTTGGCAATGTCTGGAGACATCTTTGGTTGCTGCAGCTTGGGGGAGGGGTATTACAGGCACCTGCTGCTAAAAATCCTACAATGCACAGGATAGCCTCTCAGAACTAAGAACTATCTAGCCTGAGATGTTAAGAATGCCATGGTTGAAAACCCTGCTCTAGACCTGATGTGCATGTGTGCTGTGAGGGGTCAAGGCCAGGAGTCCTGGCTCACTGTGTTCTTAGGGCTTCAACATGAGAAGGCAGGTAGTACCCATAAATACTGACTTTGTGATAAGACACATGATGATATTAAAGGATTATGAGCCTCTCAGGTCAACATGAAAGAACTTTCTATTCTTATTTGAAAACAAAACATGAAAACTACAAAAACCACCATGGTGGGGCTTTAAGGCAGGTCCACACAGAAAAACAACACCAATATAAAAGTCAACCCAATTCCATCACCCATCTCCCTATTCGACTAGGCTATCTTTTGTTTAAAGGAGTGTCTAGACAATTATGTATGCAGTTATTTTTCCACTGTGTGGGACATTTTGGTTCTAAAGTAATGATGTTTAATTACTCTCAAGGCACTATGCTAATTTCTAAGTGAGGTGTATTGAAAATTTGGCTGTTTACTCTTAGCAAACATGATTTGCAAGCATTCTCAGTGATGTTATTTCAGACAGAGCTCATTAAATTCTGGCTGAATAACAGAACTGTCAGTGCAGTGGAGCCACCTTACCAGTTCTTTAATGTACTCAGATGCTTTGTTTAATGAAAAACATGCCCATTTCAGGCTAAATGCCCGTATTTGACCTTCCCTTTACAAGTGTGGCCAGGTCCCTAGATTTAGAGATTACCTGTGGCAAGGGTAGTTATTTTTATGTTAGCATTTGACCCTTAGTGCTCACCAAGCTAAGGGACAGGTCTCCAAATACACTCATGCCCTTTGCGCAAGTGTCTAGGTATGTGAGTTGATATAGTTTGAATATTTATTTGTCCCCACCCAAATATGTTGAATTGTAATCCTCAGTGTTGGAGGTGGGGCCTGGTGGGAGATGTTTGGATCATTGAGGCAGATCCCTCATGGCTAGGTGCTGTCTTTGTGGTTGTGAGAGCTGGTCATTTAAAAGTGTGTGGCATGTGATACCTCTGCCCCCCACAATCACCTGTATTCCCCCTCTCTCGCTCCTGCTTTTGCCATGTGGCGTGCCTGCCCCCCCTTCACTTTTTGCCATGATTGGAAGCTTCCTGAGGTCCTCACCAGAAGCAGATGCTGTCATGCTTCCTGTATAGCCTGCAGAACTGTGAGCTAATTAAACTTATTTTCTTATAAATTACCCAGTCTCAGGTATTTATTTAAAGCAGTGCAAGAACTGCCTAATACATGAGCGCAGAGTGTGGGGTGGAGAATAGGCAGTGCCAGGCCCTTGTTCTCCTGTAGGACCCTCTTGAGATTCCCATTACTGTTGGCTTTGCCACCTCTTCTTGGCATTTGATGACCCAGTTGATTGACTGTTTAGTATCCCATTTCCTCTGCCTTCAGAGAAAGACCAGGACGAGGACCACTGCTGTTGATGTAACTTAGCCTCTGTTCTTTCCACTATAGGTGCTGTTATCACTCCCTTCTCTCCCACTCCAAGTCAGAAATCCTGAAAGCCAGGAAAGGATTCCTCTCTAAACATAAACACAGCTTTCCAAGTCAAACTCAGGTGGCTTGACTTCAGCCAGCACATTTGGTTACTGGGCTTCAACTTCCAGTTTGCTCAGGGCTGCCATGGGTCCTTAACTGAGAGAGTCTGGTGGAATCTCATGCCAACTGGAGGCTCTGCCATTTTCAGAGTTGATCCTAGGTCAGCAAAACCTTTCAAGTACACACTGTCTCAGGCACGTATAGCTCTATCTATTCAGCACTCACTTTGATTACTAGCTTTCTGGCACCTCAATCCTCATAGATTATTGCTTCAGTCAATCAACCTTCCTGTAGTTTTCTCCAGTTAGGATTTGTTTCCTCCCTCCCTCCGGGTCCAGTTCTCAGTTTTTGGATTAGACCCAGGACTCTCTCTTTGTATTTTCCCAGCAAGCATTCCATGGACAGCAAGAATATGCTCAGCCTGGCTCAAAACTACATTTTCAGCAAGTCCCATCCCCCATATCTTCTGCCTCCATCCTTCTGCCTTTACCAAGCTTCCTACAGAATGCATAATTTTATGAATCTCTGTAAATAGGTAATCTAGATAAGAGCTCCACCTCCAAGCAGCCCAGCATAAGTCAATATTGCATGCAGCAAAATATATCCAGCAGCCAAGGGCAATTTTAAGAGTTGCTATCACATTCTCCTTAGTGTATATTAACAGGGATCCAGTTAGTAGCCCACAGAAATAGTTCTTAAAAGTTACCTTTCCTGGAGATAATGGGTAGTTACTGGAATCTGGAATGGGGAGATGGGTGCAGAGGGCTGCCTGACACACTTGGGAGTGGTGATGGCTTCGGGCTGTTCTAGGTGTTGTATTTAATTTTTGCCTTCACCTTTGTAGATAGTCTCTTTCTTAGTCTGTCTTCAAATGAACCCATTTGAGTGCATCATATGAGTCCTACCAGGACCCTGCTTGACACAGAGTTAATCACATTCTCATCTATGCCCCCTGATATGGTTTGGCTCTGTGTTCCCATCCAAATCTCATGCCAAATTGTAATCCCCATGTGTTGAATGAAGGGCCTGGTGGGAGGTGATTGAATCAGGGGGATGGCTTCCCCCTTGCTGCTTTCGTGATATAATTCTCCCAAGATCTGGTTGCTTGAAAGTGTGTAGCATTTCCTCCTTCGTACTCTCTCTCTCGGTCCACCATGGTAAGATGTTCTTGCTTCTCCTTTACCTTCCACCATGATTGTAAGTTTCCTGAAGCCTCCTAGGAAGGAAACTTAAAATCAGGCCTCCATGCTTCCTGTATAGCCTGCAGAACTGTGAGTCAATTAAACCTCTTTTCTTCATAAATTACTCAGTCTCAGGTCGTTCTTTATAGCAGTATGAGAATGGACTAATATACCCCACAGCAGCTTGTATACATCCCTGCTTCAGCAATACTGCTTCAGCAATACCACATGGTTTTGTAATAATCTATTTACAGGTCAGTCTTTCTGAGAAGATTGTGGGTTCCAGAGAACAGGGACAGTATCTTGCTTACCATTCTACCTCGAAACCAAGGAAATACCTGGTGGTGTCTTTGTGAATATAGGAGATGAGTAGGTGAGTCTCTTCCTAGGCAGGTGAGAGAGAGAGTTCCCAAACAATCCTACCAGGCCTGTTCCATCCCTGAGCAGGGACCTCCCACAAGCCAAGACTGGGGAGAACAGTAATTGAGACAAGGGGCCTGGCTTCCAGGCGCAGGCACCCGCCGGACTGCAGGCAGTACAGTGAGTGCACGCTGTAGTTAAGATAAGAGAGAGATAAGTTATTTAACCTTTCTATGCCCAAATTTCCACATCTATAATATGGATATAATAGTCCCCTTCTTATAGGATTCTTGTATAAATTAAATGTAATACCACATACTTGGCATATGGTAAGTGCTTAGTAGTTGTTAGCTGAAAAATACATGAATAAGCCTGTGTGGTTTCAGTACAGAGCACACGCTGGGGCACCAGGAGGTCTGGGATTTCAGAGGAGCTTTCTTGTGTGACCATGAACAAGTCAATCAGCTTCCCTGGGGTCTTAAGATCCTCTAGCACCAACCTTCCACTGACTTCTGAAGAGTTGTAGCGAAACTAATTCTTCATATATTTCTGCAAAGGAACCATCCCTTTCATCTCCCTGCATTGGGAACTTGCACCCTGAGAGCCCTGGGTGATGGATTCTGTCCTTTCCTCCACCCGTTCTTTGTTTCTCCCTTGGAGGCAGGGGCACCTGTTTCATGGGTGAGGTTTGGAAAAGTGCCATCACACATGTGTGTCCTTGCCTGACCTTTTTTTTTGAGACAGAGTCTCCATTGCCCAGGCTGGAGTGCAATAGCACGATGTCAGCTTACTGTGGCCTCGACCTCCCACCTCAGCCTCACCAGTAGCTGGGACTACAGGTGTGTGCCACTGCATACAGCTAATTTTTTGTATTTTTTTGCAGAGATGGGTTTTTGCCATGTTGCCCAGTCTGATCTTGAACTTCTGGCCTCAGGCATTCCACCCACCTCGGCCTCCTGAAATATTGGGATTACAGATGTGAGCCGCCGCTCCCGGCCTATTTTGAAGTCTTGTTAGCACCTGCCTCCTCTCCTCTTCTCTGCCTCCTGCACACAATGAGCAACGTGGGGCAGGCTCTGTCCCTGCAAGGGCACAGTGAGGAGGCCCTAGGGGCAGCATGAAGTTGTCTAGATCTTCTGCTTGCAGTTGGATGGGGAAAAAGCACTTTGCCCTTGGGTATAATTTCCATTTTCTAACCTCATCCAACTTTACCAGCAATATATAGATATTTTGATTTCTATGAGATCGGTGTGTTCCACATTATGAAATGGAGAGGAGTGTAATTAACCACTGCTCTGAATCTTCAACATATGGTATACTGACTGGGAAACCCTAGCGAGAAACAGTAATGGCATGGTAGCTAAAATCCTGCATGGTGAGATTTGATTGGCACAGCTTGGAAGGTTTGGTTAGACCACTTGGTGTTTGTGGTCTGCAATAGTTTGTATCATGACTGATGTTTTAAGGTGTATAGTAGGTTGAAATAGGTGCTGGCTGAACAGGCTTCTTTCATACGAGTGGACCTCATTGGTCAGTTGGTTACCCAAGCAAGGCTTTGCCTTATTTATGTTAGGTCAAGATGGACTTGTTTGGGACCTTAGCATGCAGAAGTCTAGTCTCAGGCTGAAGTAGGTATTTCCTCTCTGGGTCTCAGGACGATCTTTCTTAGGGAGCTGACACTGAGGAAGCAGCTTCGCTCCTTGGAGACTTCAGAGTCCCACATGAAGAGGGCAAGGCCTTTGCCATCTCCTAGACTGTAGGGGAGGAGGTAGACCCTCATGGTGTTTTGCCCCAGTCCCTGGGGCACAAGCTTCAAGAGCACATGCATTGATTTCTAGCATTTACAGTTTGTGCACTGCTGAGGATTGGGCGTAAAAGGCAAATACTTTTTTTTTTTCTTGTTTCTGCCTTCATCCTTTTTTTTCAGCTCTGGTTAAGGGATTGGCATCCTGGATAAATCAAATCTTGCTGAAACAGGAAAAGAGTGGGTGGAAAGGTTTTTTATACTTCCATCAGAGCAGAGAAAGTTCACTAAGGCATGAGAAATTAAAAGCTGAAAAGGCAAGATTTGGGGGAAAAGCACATGGTGGAGGACATTGCCTCTCTTTGAGTTTCCACGGGAAGCCCAGGGCTGAGAGAGCTTCCACCTTCTGCCTGGTTGGGGAGGAGAAGGACTTGGCAGCACAACTGCGCCCTTGATGAGAGGTTTCTTCCACTTGAGTGAACGCTCGCTGGTCGTGAACTCTAGACGACCAGCATGGATGGGCCAGCATCCTGGCACAACTGAAACAAAGAAGGCTTTTTCTTTCCTTTCAGAATTTTTCTGTTTGCCCAAGAGGCCACTAAATCTCTACTGGATTGTTTTCCGACAATAGCAATGTGGGTTTGGGTGACACTGGGCACCGCATCCTGAAAAATGAATGTCCCCTGGGACAACTGCTCTGGTATCTAAGGATGTTGGTGGCTGAGGCTGGTGCTCTGATACCTTTCTGTAGCCTATGGATACTTAGAGTCTAAAATATTGAGCCTGAAAGAGTTTAAACCACTCCAGGAAAAGAGCCCAGACTGTGAGCTGCTGACAGAGGCTTCTCTCTACTCAGGCTGTAACCTTAACGGCTGGGATTGACAGATTGAATTGAAGGATCAGTGAGCAAAAGAAGCCATGAGAATTTGCATGAACTTTAAGTTACAAGGGAAGGGAACTTATGTTTTTGGACTTGAACTTTTCTTGGGAAATTAGACATGAGAGGAGGTCCAACTTAGAGCACTATGTATATGATTGGCATTGTAATTCTTGGAGAAATTCTGTGTTATCATTTGTATTTGTTACTTGCTCTCTGAGTGGGCTATCTAGACAACGTGGCTGTGCGTAATTTAAAATTAGAAATAGAATAGTGACTGCCTTTTTGGCCTAAAGTTCGGTATGGCCTTTAGCTAATATGCTGTTTGGATCCATCCCGAGTTCTGGAATAGCGGCAAAAACTGAACTGCCTTCACTCTCAATGGAGAGGTTGCTATTGGCAGAGGAGCCACACAGAAAGGAGGAGCAGGCCTGTCTTGATGAAAGTCTGGTCTCCCTCTTCTGTCCCATTTCTCAGGGGACACCAATGCTCCTGGTTGACCATGTGCTTCATTGTGAAGGCTGTAGAACAGTCACCTTGAGTAAGATAAACCATTGTTCCCCGACCAGCCTGGCTCCTGGGAACTTCCAGAGTTACGGAAGGGTTGAGGAGAAGGCACCACTCTTCTCACCCCCAGTGCCATTGGCATGGCTCACCTGATGAATAAGTTAGAATAGGGCATTGCCCCTGCAGAGCCTAATTTCCTCTCTCATTGGCCCTCTTTTTCTGGGCATTTTTCATGACATTTTCTGGGAATTTTTCATGCATTCTTGTGTGTGGCAAGCCTAGCTTCTTGGTGAGGAGAGACACAGGTGTCCAGCTGTTTTCTGTGTAACTAGGAGTTACAGCTGTTCTCTCTGTAACTAGGATTTCCCTCACGGGGAAGGAGAAGGAAGACTGTTTTATCCTTGGAGCTAACTAGCAGCCATCAGACTGACACATTGATCCCCATCTGAATTCTGTGGCATCTCTCAATTGGTTAAAGCCCTAGAAAGAAGAGGAATGCTTTATTAGCACTCTACATTCCAGCACTTTATTCTATTCTCTTTCCAGTGGCCACAGGTGTCCCACAGAGCGATGCTAGAATCCCATGACCACAGACATGGTGCGGATTCATCCCCAGCCCCTTCTTTGCTCAGATCGTTCCTCTGCTGAGGGCCAAGGGCTTTGAGGACAGGGAAAGCCTGTCTTGTTGATGGGGCATCCTCAGCAGCTGGCTCAGTACCTGGTGCACTGTCAGCCCTCAATGACTATTTGTGGAGTCTAGTTGTTCCTTAAAATTGCCAGAGAGGGAAATGCACTTAATCTTCCCTGGAAACACATTGCGAGGCACTGAAATTCTTCCAACTGCCCAACCTGAAATTCTAATGATTACACTATTTTTTTCACATTCTGCTAACTCTTAAAAGAGTTTTTTGAGAACTCATTGGTTAATTAGAGAAAGAACTTCCCAGATGCAAAAATAGAGCAGGCTCCCTCGCTGTCCAATATGGTAGCCTCAGGAGCTGCGTGCAGTTACTCCTGACGGAGATGTGCTGCAGATAGAAAATGCACACACACTGGGGTTTGAAGACTTAGCAAAGAATGTAAAAGACTTAATTAATAGTTTTTTCTTTCGATTACATGTTGAAATGATAATATATTGGATATACTGAGTTAAATAAAATATATATTATTTGTGCTTATTTCACTTGGTTCTTTTTTTATCTTTTAAAAATATGCCTACTGAAAAATTTAGAATGACATGTGCAGCTTGCATTTGTGGCTTGCATTGTGTTTCCGCTGGCCAGAGCTGCTCTAGGTTCTGCTGATCTTAATTCTCATCCTGAGCCGGGAAGGAAGCCAGGAAGGCAGGGGCTTACTGTGTATCTTTAAGGAAGTCTTTGCTTTTGTTTGGCCTCTGTTTTCACTCCTGTGAAGTGGATCCCATACCCTGTAAGGTCACTTCCAAATTTCTGTTTTATGACTTACATAGAAGAAGGGCCAATTTCCCCCGAGGCTCTACCAGAGAGGTGTTCAAATATTTAGTGTCTGGTATAGCATGGCTACCTACTAATCTTGGTAGTTCTTGGCCATCAACAACAGGATGGCTGTGACAGTGTGTCCTGACTGAACATGTGCTGCAAAGCCACCAACCAATAGGAAAATCTCATAAACAATAGATGCAAAATTGGCTTAAATAGATTAACGAAATGGGAAGGAGCACGAATGTTCATTTCGCTGCCGATTTAGACATTTTGTTTTTTTGACCTTCGTGACTGAACTGCATCTTGACAACAATTAGAGGATGAATCAAGACCTCGTGTTCAGGCAAACAGCCAGAAGAGGTGCTTAATACAACACAGGAGAGAGATGCTGCATTTGAAACAATGACCCCCCCACCCCCCGTGCCCTAATCACTGTTCCTACAAATTTAAATGTGATACTCAGTCCTGGTTATGGAAACAGCAATCTAAATGGCTCGATTTTTCTTCATCAGACTTTGCTTAACACAGACTCATTGAAGTGGAAATCTAGTTTGTACAGAATTATTTACAGTTTGTTGGATTTTTTAAAAGGACCTGTTTATAAGAAGATACATAATGGGCTCCACTGAGCTGGCCTCTGAAATCAGAATCTCGTCTCATAAACCCTCTGCTAATGTGCTCTGATCTCTTTACCTCATTCCTCTCATCGGCCCTGCCTGTTGGCCTAATTTCTGAGGTTATGTCCTCATAACGGGCATTCTTTTATTTTTTTCAGCCCAGCGTCTGATGTGTACGTCCTACTATAGAAGCCAAAATGGCCAGACATTTGCCATCCCATGTCTGGGGAGCTGGGATGCAGTCATGTGAGCTGGGATGCAGTCATATGATCCAGGCTTGTCCAAGCAGATGCTGCTACCTGAGACAGTAAAGCTGGCCTTAGTGATGCTGAGAAGCAAGGGACAGAGAATTCATTCCTCTAGCAATGACCTCTACAGTCTCAGGATAGAAGTGATATTCATGGTCTCCAGTGGGCAGCAGGCAGGTGCCAGAAGTAGTGAGTGACCTGCGTGTGGCAGTGATGTCTCAGCTAGAGTAAATCAGGCCTATCTTTCCCTATCCCCTGTCAGCATCCACGTCTCCCCCTTATCTTCCTCTACTTTTTAAAAAGGCTGCATTTGCCATTTTCTAATATACCATGTTACTTACTCTCTAAAATGTTTATTGCTTATGGTTTTCCCCACTGGAATGCAAGCTTCATGGGGATGGGTGCTTTGACTGTTTTGTTTGCTGATGTATCCCAAGGGCCTGGCCCATGGTAGGCACTCCATCCATCGTTGTTAAATTGAACATTTGTTGGAAGAATGAATGAAGTTTTCCTGTGGTATGATTTTTGTGATCTGGCCCCCTCTGTTCCCTCCTCTTTTATTCTGAATCTTATTCTACAGCATCCCCATGGATCTTATGAGTCATCCAATACCATTTCCAATGCATCCCTTTTTTCTCCCCTTAAGTGAACCAGGATCAGTTTCAGTTATTTGCAAGCAAGATCTGAGACTGGAATGGGGTCACATCCTTTACATTGTGAACATCCATGGGGGATTTTGCCACCAGGGGTTATTTGGCAATTTTTATTTTTTGTTGTCATAACTGGGAGGTGCTACTGGCATCTAATGGGTAGAGGCCAGGGATGCGTCTTACCATGCCCAGCACAGCCCCTGTACAGAAGAATCATCTAGTCCAAAGTGTCAACAGTGCCAAGGTTGAGAAACTCTGTTTCACCTCCTAGGAATGTCCCCAGTGGAATCAGGCGGCCCTGAGGGATGGAGGTGCTGGCTCCAGGGCCTGGGGACCTGGCAATGGATCCTGGCTCTGTCTCTGATTAGTTGTCCAATGAGCGATGAGTCCCTTGTTCCTGCTGACCTGTGCTTTCCTGATCTGTTCAATGAGTATGATAATGCCTACTTTTGAGAGGAGTTGAGAGGCTTATAAGAGAAGATATATATGACAGTGGCTCATAGATGCGGACGGGACGTGCTAGGTGCCAGCCCTACCTTTCACTCCTGAGGGTCACTATTCTAAAGTGGAGTGTTTCTGGGAATTTTGAACTTCAAGTTAAATCCACAGTGCAGTGTTCCTTGGAGTGAAAAGAAAGGGCAATGGGAGCTGTCCTGTTCTGCAGATGGAGCCCAGGGAATGGGACAGCAGGCAAGGAAGGGCCCAGCCAGGAGCTGGGCCTGGCTGTGGTGGCAGAACACCAGCTGCCACATAAGCTGTCACCTTAAGGGGCTACATTTGCAAGGCCAGCTCTCTCCTGCAGCTGCTTTATTGCTCTTTGTATGTCAAGACCCCACCCATGTGGTTTCAAGGTCAAGCTCACTATAGGCGGAGACAGAAGAATCTGAGAACAAGTAGAGTCTTCCTTGCCCAACTATGATTTTTATTCCTATGAAAGTGAAATTTATTAATTTAACTAATATTTCTGAGGGCCTGATATGGGTCATGGATGATGTTATGAGATGGAGAAACAGAGAATACTTATCAAAGAGCTCAGATTCTCAAAGGGAAGAATTATTGTTCAATAATCATTAAAATAACTTGAGTTAAATGGCAACAGATTTATACATAATGTGCCTTGAGGATAAAGGAGCAAGAAACTGTGCTAATGGGGTCTGGGGAACGATTCACAGAGATGACACTGGGACTGAATCTTGTATGACGAAAAATCATGAGGGGGATTTTCTACTCCGAGAGAATAGCATGTGCAAAGGCCTGGAGGTGGAATAAGCAAGCCCCATGTGGGAGAGTCCCCAAGAATCTCTGTAAAGTTAGAGCAGAGCGCTTGGAAGAAAGAGGTCAGAGATGAGCTCTAAAGCAGTTGTTCTCAGCCTTGGCTGCACACTAAAATCCCTTGGGCTTTTCAAAAGCTATCTTCCTCTAGACCACCCCCCACCCCCACCTGCTCATAAACAGTTTCCCAGGTGATTCCAATGTGCAGCCTGGGTTGGGAACCCCTGCTCAGAAACAAAGGTTCCACATCAGGAAGGAAGGCAGCAAAGTGTAGTAGTGGGATCAGCTGGGCCTTGGAAATCGGGGTTCAAGTTTTAAGTTTAGATTTAGAATCGGGTTCAAATCCCACGTCTATGCTTATAGCTATATGCTGTAGGTAGCTACTTAATCTTCCTGTGACTTTCTTTAATTAAAAACTTGGAATAATAAGACTTACCTCTCAAGGGGGTTATAACTTCAAATAAAATAACCCATGTAAAGTGGTTGGCACACTGTAGACTTTCAGCAAATGTTAGCTGCTTGCCCCTCTTCCCTTATAGTAGTTCCTATTAAGGAATTTAAGCATTGTCCTCTTAGTGATGTGGAGCTGCTCAAAGATAATCAGATGGCGTTATTGAATGTGGTTTCTCTCTCTGAAATGCAGAAGATATACCAGAGACGGGGAAGCTTGTGTAAAAGAATATTGATAAACGTGGCTTTCTGTGTTGTCTAGAATTGCTGTCAATGCCTTAAAGTTGAGGAAAATAAATAGTAAATACTAAATATTCCATATTGAGAGAGGTGCTGAGCCATCTCCCTGTGTCACGGAGAGTACCTTTCTGAAAAACTCATGCCTTGCTGCCTCTAACCTCCCCAAGAACCAGCACTTGAGTGCCTGCTACATGGAGGGCATGGATGGTCAGTCGGTGTAACTAAGAGAACACTTGGGAGAGCAGACAGGATAATAAGAAGTTTAAGTTTTAAATGCAACTGGACTTAAAAAGAAAATTACCTAAAAGTGACCAGAAAGCTATGTAGGTTTTGCCCTAAGTGTCATCAAGGTGTTGATAAGAGAAACAGACAAGGCAGAGTTGAAGACTCTGAAAAAAATTCATGTTTGTGTCCCACTGAGTTCAGACCATCAACAAACCAGTTTCATATCTTCAGTCTTTAATAAAAATGTTTTATGTAACTTTGCAAATAAGATTTAAAGAAATATATATATTTCACATAGATTTTGAAATTTATTTTTACGGAGTTGAACACAGCATCCTCTTATAATTTACATATGGAGAGTCCATATTTGGAGCTTCTGGCTTCTGCCTGGGATGTGGAGAGCAGGGAGGAAAATAGTTTTCATTTTTACAGCTAAGACAGTATTGGAAACCTACAAATACACAGCTTTTCTTGAATTCATCAGAGAGCTGAGGCTGCAGGACAACTGACTGAAATAAAATCTAGGGAAAGGCAGCATCACCAAGGAGAGGTGGGTCATGAGCATTTCCTTACCCAGGGTAGATGGCAGTGGATGCTGGTAAGAAGAATTCAGCTTAAACCTTAACAAAATGTTAAAGGCAGAGTGTGGGCTAGTGAGAGAATATATAGTATCTGGGACCACAGACACAAAGGGAATTACCACCCACCTGAGACTCTTCTCCAAGGATTTCAACAGGTGCTCAGAAAAAAGATTAGGGGCAGGGTGAGAGTTCTAAGAAAGTGTCCATGCTGGTGCAGGACTGGGGGAGTGGAACCAGTGTCTTTTCTCTGGGACAAAAGTCCCAAGTCCTGTGGGACAGGGAAAAATACTTTGCCTATAGGGCACTGGTGAAAACTCATTGCAGCAAGCGGAAGGAAATAGAAAAAACCCTCTGCCCCTAAGAGATGGGTAAGGATATGTGACCAGTCCAGACCTACAATTGGGGGCAGAGAAGGACCACTGAAAATATTCCACCCATAAGATTTGTGGATACCATGCCTATCCATGTCTGAGGCTTAATTAAGAATACTAAAAATGCTGCCCCCCATTTTTCACTCACCTCATCAGGCTAATAAATGTCAAGTAACAGTGGTATATTCTGGGAGAGGGACAACAGCATAGGAAGAAATCTCAGAAATTCAGTGCAAAGGGAAGCCCCAAAGTTGTGAGTAGAGCATATGTTAAGAAACCCTCTCTTGCATACCAGCCACTACTCTGAACAAAAAGCAACACTGGAGAATTTTGAAGACTATAGAACACTGAGATTAACCATAACAGCAACAAATTCTAAAACTTGTTTAACTTCCAACTAAGTTGATTCAACTGGCAGAAGGAAAGGCATTTCCAGGCATAATACTTATTTAATACATTCTCTAATATCCTATCAACTTTCAACATCTATTTATGAAGCATACAAAGAAGCAAGAAAAAACCAACACACTGTGAAGAGACAAAGAAATAAACCATAGCAGACTCAGATATGACAGAAGTTGGAACTGTCACACAGGAAATTAAAAACAACAATGATTAATATGTTAAAAATGATAATGGAAAAGGTGGGCAACATGCATGAACCAGATGGTTGATTTTATTAGAGAGATGGAAACTATGAAATAATTGGATGAAAATGCTAGGACTGAGAAACATAGTAACACAGAAGAATACTTTTTATGGGCTCATTAGTAGACACAACACAGCCAAGGAAATGATCAGTGAACCTGAAGATAAGTTAATCAAAATTAGCTAAATGAAATTTAAAAGGGAAAAAGTTTATTTAAAAGGGAAAAAGGTTTTTTAAAAAGCAACAACCCACAACAAACCCAGAACAGAGCATTCAAAATCTGTGCCACGATGCCAGTGTTGTAGTACAGCTGGCTTTCACTAGCTTATGAGAGACAGTTATGCACATATATTTCCAACTCTTTGTTCAGTGACAAAGAACTGAACTGAAATTGACCTTAGTGGAATTATTTATCATGGAAATCAGCAAATGCCACAAATCAGGAACCATCTCTCGCTCCCTGGAGAGCTTATTGTTACATGTTAACCAGCATACCACTGGACAATATCAGACAGAGACCAGCTGTATGAGCAATTTGAATCTCAGAGTGACAAGAGAAAAAGAATGGCTGAAGAATAGTTCTACTAGGGATACATCCACTTGCTGCCTACAAGAGCTTTTTCTTTAGATGCTATCAACCAGGAGATGAGTAAAAATTTCTTCAACCAGTTTCAATCTACATGAATTCTATAAAATTTCTTGCCTTTGATGGTACTCTCCATTGCACTGATACAGATTTTTCTGTCTTTATGTTCTTAGACATTTTATTAGAAAATTGGGAGAGCAGGAAGATGATTGCATGGGTTTCACTTTCCATCTGGGAACAGGCTAGTAGAGCTCTTGAATAGAAGAATAACATCGTTTAAGTGAGGTCGTGGAGCTACCTTTTTGTACTCTCCTTCCACATACAGACAGATTCTCCACTTACCGTCTCAGCAAACCTTGGACTAACAATACTTGCAACTCATTCATTCCCAAACAGCTCCCAGGCTGAGGCAAAGCACCATTTCCTTGCAGTGATCTTCTTGAGGTCCATGCTCAGATGATTGTTTAAACTCTCACCTTTGTTGTCCAGATCCCTTGCTTGTATCCCCTTTGGTTACAAAAATTCTCCTTTGTTAGCTCTTTTATGGTGTCAGAGATCATTCATGCATGGTATTTTTTGACTACTTCTTGCCTAGTTTGATTGGATTCTGGGTATTCCAGTTGAGGACACAGGCTCTTCTTAAAATGGGAGTTTCAGCTCTCAACATTAAAAAGTGATATGGCAGAAACTTCTATTTTTCTACCTAGTAGCTATTCTCCTCCTTTTCCTTACTAAAACAAAACAAAACAAACAAAAACCCCTTTGTTGAGAATGGCATTTTGCTCAGATGAAAAACTATTATTCTATACCATTTTTGAAAACTGTAGTTGTAAACAAAAACCTTCTGGGGATTATTGATAAAGTTTTGCTTTCTTAAAGTAAACACTATGCCTTCCTCCTTCTGGTCCTTCCCCATTATTGGAACTCAGATACAATGACTGGAGCTGAAGCATCTTTCTTCCAAATATGAGGAAAAAGCCAAGATAATTTTAGAGATCTTGGCCCTGACATCCTTGAGCCAATAAACCAAAGTCAGTGATTATCTATCTCTAGGCTTACTATTACAAGACAGAATCTCCTTTCTTACTTAGGCTTCTCTCTCTCTCTCTCTCTCTCTCTCTCTCTCTCTCTCTCTCTCTCTCTCTCTTCCCCTGCCCCTTTTTTTGAGATGGGATCTTGCTATGTTGCCCAGGCTGGTCTCAATCCCCTGGCTCAAGCGATCCTCCTCTGTCAGCCTCCTGAGTAGCTTGGATTACAGACGTGAGCCACCATGCCTGGTTCAGCTTCTCTTGAGTTTTCTGTTACAGTTAACCAAATTCAATGACTGACTGATATTGGTAATGTATTGTTTACAGTGTGTTCAAATGCAAGTAAACTCAAAATGGCTTAATGGGCCCAGGAATTTATCATCTCACATAGGAAGGAAGCCCATCGGTCAGACAGACTGGAAGTGTGATACTTCAGAGCTCCAGCTATTCTTCCCTGCATATCTTTTGGCTCTGGCCTTGTCTGCACATTGCTTTCATCTCCAAGTTGGCTGTAGTAGCTCCATACATCACATCCAAACCTGGTCACATTCACTTGAAAAAGGAAGATCACCTTTTCCTGTGTCTCTTTTTTATCTCTCACAGGAGGTCCCCAGCAGACTTTTCCTTACATCTCTGGGCCAGCTTCGCATGACATGCCCATCCCTAAAGCAGGAGCCCGTGGCTGTGTGGGGAGGTTGTCGTCCTTGGACAAAATCAGATTTTCTTAGGAAGAAGAGGAAGATGACCATTGAGTAGGCAGCCAACAGTGTCTGCTGCAGATAGGGGTGCCAGTGCCAGGATGCTGACCTCTGGCATTTAGTATGGCACTTTAATTTTCTGGATTTAAACCCATCAATGATTCCAGAGTACAGCACACTGCATTAAACCCAGTAGTCATGTATCTGGGCACCAGCTCACCTGCTATTGCCTCTATGATTTACAAAGTAATTGTATATGTTTTATGGCAACCTAGTTTTCTGAGACGGTATTTGCACAGGCTAGGCTGAGGCAGGCCTGAGGATGAGAGAATTGATATTCCTCATATACCTCAACAGGCAGTGAAATCTCTGAACAATTCTTCAAAGAAGAAAGAAAATGTTGCTACAACAGAAGGCAAGTTATTAGCTAGGTCACCCTGACCACATACATCTAAGTGGGAATCACTTAAGAGACAGTCATTACTGGCCACCATCCTATGTGGCACATGGTACCCGTACTTAGCCAGGCCACTCTGACAATCTAAACTCTCTGAGTGTCAAAGTTTTCTTTGGTAAAACCAGGATTGTTGCAGGGACCCCAAATGGAGGGACTGACTGAAGCCATGGCAGAAGAACGGGGATTGTGAAGATTTCATGGACATTTATTAGTTCCCCAAATTAATACTTTTATAATTTCTTATGCCTGTCTTTACTGCAGTCTCTAAACATAAATTGTGAAGATTTCATGGACACTTATCACTTCCCCAGTCAATACCCGTGTGAGTTCCTATGCCTGTCTTTACTTTAATCTCTTAATCCTGTCATCTTGTAAGCCGAGGAGGATGTATGTCTCCACAGGACCCTGTGATAATTGGCGTTAACTACACAAATTGTAGAACATGTGCATTTAAACAATATGAAATCTGGGCACCTTGAAAAAAGAACAGGATAACAGCAATTGTTTTAGGGAATAAGAGAGATAACCTTAAACTCTGATTGCCAGTGAGCTGGGCGGAACAGAGCCATATTTCTCTTCTTTCAAAAGCAAATGGGAGAAATATCACTGAATTCTTTTTCTCAGCAAGGAACATCCCTGGGAAAGAGAATAGGCGACTGGGGGTGGGTCTCTGAACCGGCCCCCCTGGGCGTGGCCGTCTTCTGTGGTCGAAACTGTAGGGGTGAAATAGAGCCCAGTCTCCCATAGCTCTCCCAGGCTTATTAGGAAGAGGAAATTCCTGCCTAATACATTTTGGTCAGACCGGTTGCTCTCAGAACCCTGTCTCCTGATAAGATGTTATTAATGACAATGGTGCCCGAAACTTCATTAGCAATTTTGATTTCGCCCCGGTCCTGTGGTCCTGTGATCTCCCCCTGCCTCCATTTGCCTTGTGATATTCTATTACCTTGGGAAGTACGTGATGTCCATGACCCACACCCTATTCCTACACTCCCTCCCCTTTTGAAACTCCCTAATAAAAACTTGCTGGTTTTGCGGCTTGTGGGGCATCACGGAACCTACCGACATGTAATGTCTCCCCCGGATGCCCAGCTTTAAAATTTCTCTCTTTTGTACTCTGTCCATTTATTTCTCAAGCTGGCTGATGCTTAGGGAAAATAGAAAAGAATCTACGTGACTATCGGGGCAGGTTCCCCGATACAGGATAATAAGAACCATATTACCAGAGTCTCCCCACTCAGAGAACAAACAGTTTTATACAAAGATATGCTGAATGAGTGCAGATCAAAACTGAAATCAAATATGGGGAAGTGCTGTGTAAACTGCTAAACATCACAGAATTTCATTTCTGTTTTTGAAAAACTGATTTGGCAAACATTAATGACTAGCCATTCTGTTCCAGTAGCTAGACATGCAGAGTTAAGAATGACCCAGTACCTCCCCTCGGGAGATATAAACTTGTAGGAAAGATGGACACTTAAATATCTGTGTTGTATAATAACAAAGCAAGCGCAGCCACGGACTCCTGTTCTAGTACAGCTTAAAAAGGAATATTAAACTATATGGGAGAGATTTGAAGGGTATATTTGTTATCATAATACTATCTGTAGCAGCAGCAACAACGACAGTAACAACAACAACAAAATCCAAAGTTTCAATGGCTTGACTTTATGGAAGCTATTTCTTATCCAGCTAATAGTTTATTGCAGGTGTTTCCGGTAGGTGGGGATTGGGGTTGTGGGTGAGGGAGTAGGGAGATGGAGAAGTTCTACTCTACGTGTCTGGAGACTCAATCCAATAGAGGCCATGCATCTTCCACATGCTGTGGCTTCTGGGGTCTCTATGAGGGTTGAACTCCAACCAGCTGATAGGAGAAGAGAGAGATTAAAGAAGATACATGCAGTTTTTAATTATCTTAGCCTGGAAGTGACACTCATCCCTTTTCCTCACATTTTATTGGCTAGAACCAATCAAATGGCCCCATCTAGGCTTTAGAGGTTGGAAATTTATTCCCTGGCTGGGTAGCCTTTTTCCAAAATCAGCTCTGACTTACAGAAAGGAAGTATAAGTCTTTGGTGGGCAGCGAGCCAACTCTGCCCCAGAGGAATTCCTGAAAGAGGTAGACTTCAGGTAGGGTTTTGAAAGACTAATTGTACTTAGCCAGAAACTCTGGATATTGACAAACATTCCAGCCAGAGTGAAAATGTTTACAAGGGCATTCATCATGTGAAGATTTGGAAAGATTTAGAATCATCTATGTCCATTAAAAAGCTTTCAGAAGGCTGGGTGCGGTGGCTCATGCCTGTAATCACAGCACTTTGGGAGGCCGAGGCAGGCGCATCATGAAGTCAGGAGATGGAGACCATCCTGGCTAACACGGTGAAACCCTGTCTCTACTAAAAATACAAAAAAATAGCCGGGTGTGGTGGCGGGTGCCTGTAGTTCCAGCTACTCAGGAGGTTGAGGCAGGAGAATGGTGTGAACCCGGGAGGCAGAGCTTGCAGTGAGCAGAGATCGTGCCACTGCACTCCAGCCTGGGCAACAGAGTGAGACTCTGTCTCAAAAAAAAAAAAAAAAAAAAAAAAAAGATTTAAAATAGCTTCCCAGCTCTGGATGTGAGGGGTATTTGTATTCAGGATGGCAAGGGGGAGAGGGAGAGAAATCAACCAGTGCATGGCGGGCTTAAGCAAGGTTGGCCAGGCCTGGGGTAGCGTGGCACATTGTAGAGGAGTGAGCAAAAGTGGGTAGTGATGAAAATGGCCTGGAGCAGATTTCCTCATTGTGGCTCACAAAGTGACTAGATGATGTAGGAATTCCTGGATTTGCCCAAGCTTATATCTCAGGTTGGATCTGTCCTCAGGGGTACCTGGGAGAGGCAAGGACTGTCCTTGGCACAGAAGGCAGAACATAGCCTGCAAGCTGTGCTCACCAAGTGCTCCCATCTTGAGCATCCACAGGGTGTTCAGTACCAGGCCAGTATGTCAGGCACGTTCTTTCTTCTCATCCTCATCACAGCTCTTGAAGGTGGGTTGTTAAAGATGAGTAAGCCCCTGAGAGGTTAGCTGACCTTTCTTTTCTTTCCTTTTTTTTTTTTTTTGAGATGGAATCTCACTCTATTGTCCAGGCTGGAGTGCAGTGGCATGGTCTTGGCTCACTGCAACCTCCACCTCCCAGGTTTAAGTGATTCTCATGCGTCAGCCTCCCAAGTAGCTGGGATTACACCACTACGCCTGGCTAATTTTTGTATTTTTAGTAGAGACAGGGTTTCACCATGTTGGCCAGGCTGGTCTCAAACTCCTGACCTCAAGTGATCTGCTCGCCTTGGCCTCCCAAATTGCTGGGATTACAGGTGAGAGCCACCACGCCCAGCCTTAGCTAACCATTCTTAATCCAGCAGCTGCTGATTAACCTGATCTCAATAGAATTGGGATTTAGTGTCTGACTCCAGAGCCCAGACTTCTATAGTTCCTCCAGGGGTTCTCAACATGGCTGCCCCTTCAGTTTACAAGGAGGGCTTCATAGGTATATAAATACCAAGGAGCTGGGTATGGGAGTACGTGCCTATAATCCCAGCTACTTGCGAGGCTCAGGCAGGAGAGTCCCTTGAGTCCCAGGAATTTGAGACCAGCCTGGGCAACAGAGTGAGACCTTGTCTCAAAAGAAAAAGAAAGGGCACAGTGGCTCATGCCTATAATCTTATGCCTACAATCCCAGCACTTTCGGAAGCTGAGGCAGGCGGATCACTTGAGGCCAGGAGTTCGAGACCAGCCTGGACAACATGGTGAAACACTGTCTCTACTAAAAATTAGCCAGGTGTGGTGGTGCATGGCTGCAGTCCTAGCTACTTGAAAGGCTGAGGTGGGAGGAATGCTTGAACCCAGGAGACAGAGGTTGCAGTGAGCCGAAATCATGCTACTGCACTCCAACCTGAGCAACAGAGTGAGACTCTGACTCCAATTAAAAAAAAAAAAAAGGAAAAGGGAAAATCAGTGCCTATGCTCCAGATCCAAAGACTCTGATCTGGATGTGAGTGGTGGAGCCTGGGCATCTGTGTTTTTAAAAAGCTCTGTCAGTGGTTCTGTGCGCAGTTGGGATTATAAGCCAGTAAGCATCTGAGGATACCCTCTTGCTAGTTGGGCCTCGGGGTATTGGGCTTTGGGTGTCCTGACCATTGTTCCCTATCATAGGTCTGGTAAAGGATGTGGCCAGGCCTGCGTACTGGGTGCCTGGTATGAAATCCTGAACTGCCATAACTGCTGGAAGGAGTTCAGCATCAAGCTTTCCAAGCACCACTGCCGGGCCTGTGGACAAGTGTTCCCATGACCACTGGGCTGTCCCTTCTCGTGGATGGGACCATCCCGTCCGAGTCTGCTTCAACTGCAATAAAAAGCCCGGTGACCTTTAACCCCAGTCCCCTCTCTGAGTCCTTCACAATTCCTTAGGTTCTTGGGGTTAGAAACAGTCTTGCGAGGTAGGCCCTCCTCCCGGTAACCTGCTGTGGTGTGTGTCCTCTCCTCTCTGCATCCCAGGGCCACTTTCCCTCAGTGGGGGTGAGCCTGGCGGCAGTCCCGAAGGCATGAACCCCTCAGGGCAGGGGACCGAGCAACTCATCGCAAAGGGGAATGAACCTGAATCCGTTGCATTTATTTCAGTTAAAAATAATGAATATATATGTGTATATCTCTCTCTCCATATATACATATGAAAGGCACTCGGGGCATATCAAGGCTGCTGCTGGCTGTGAAGACTTTGCACAGTCTACCCCGCACAGGGTGAGATGGCAGTGGCAGCACGTCTTCCTCACGTGCCCAGCCAGGTACACGCCCACCCTGTGGCTGGCCCCTTCCGCTGCTGCTCTTGGAGCCTTGGAAGCCTCTCTTGTCCTTGGCTCTTCCTTCCATGCCTCTCAGCTGCCTGGGGAGTGAGCCTCCCAGGTCCTTCCTGCCTGAAAAGGCCTGAAGGGAATTCTCCCTGGGTCTTCTGGGAGTCGAATCCCAATTCTTGGCTTAAGCTTGTTTTAGTCAGAGACCACCCAACTTAGCGTGCATGTCACTGGAGTGGGTGGAGGGTCAGAGGTCGGGTCTTCGGCCCTGAGAAGTGGAAATGCAGGGGCCATGCTGCCTCTGGTGCCCCACGGGACAGCAAGGAAGGAACTGGGCCTTCCCCGGCCAGGCTTCCTGCCCTGACGCTTCTGTCTCCACTTAGCTTTCCCAAAAGGTGGCGCCCAGCTCCTCAATCGAAGCACCCGCCTCCCACCCCTCGGCCCCTCGAGCCCACCATCTGCTTCTGAGTGTTGCACTAGGATTTTCATTGCTTATTTTAAAGTGTCTTAATCCTTTGTTCCCAGACACACAACCCCTCTAGCTCTCGGAGGGGCGATCATGAGAAACCTTCCAGGGAAACAGAGCACAGAATGGACTGTTAGTTGTTTTTTAAAGTCTATATAAATGTTTCAACAGATGGTAAAGAAAAAATTTATCTCTTTGGTCCTTGCAAGAGAAGTCAAAGGAGTTTTTGTTTCTTCTCAAGAGCCTGGACAGCTCTGTCTGTCATGACTGGAAAGGGCCCATTGTGCTGAAATCCTATCATCATGGTGGATTTGATCTTCAGTGGCCAAACATGAAGAATTAAAGTATAATTCTGCACTGAACTGGTGGGTGGGTTGAGCTTTAGGGAAGTATATGGAGGTCATTCCTGGCACGTGTATCGGTGTGACATGAGCCCTGGATTGTGTCGTCCGTCTCAGCCCTGCTCCTCCTGCCTCCTGGGGCCCAGTGACTGAGGCCCTACTCTAGAACCGTGTACCATCCAATTCGCCATCATAAAGGAATCTTCCTGCATCTCAACTGTGCTGGCTCTTTCCCTCTCATTCCATCAGTGCCTTCTGGCCACCGTCTCTCTCCAGCTGATGGTGGCTTTCAAAGCAGAGGCCAAGTAAGGGGCATGTTTCTAGGGTGGTAATATTTTACCTGCAAATACTGCAGTCTATTACTCTGACAAATAAGAGCTTTTTAAAAACCATAGCTGGCCGGATGTGGTGGCTCATGCCTGTAATCCCAGCACTTTGGGAGGCCGAGGTGTGGGGATCACCTTAGGTCGGGAGTTCGAGACCAGCCTGACCAACATGGAGAAACCCCGTGTCTACTAAAAATACAAAAAATTAGCTGGGTGTGGTGGCGCATGCCTGTAATCCCAGCTACTTGGAAGGCTGAGACAGGAGAATTGCTTGAACCCGGGAGGCGGAGGTTGTGCTGAGCTGAGATTGCGCCATTGCACTCCATAGCCAAGTACCCCCAAACCATGATTCTGTGGAGTGGATGTCAGTCTCATGACCACAGCCTGTTGTCCCCAGCCCTTTGCTAGATAGCATGCCCCCCCACTCCCAGATCAGTGTGCTGACTGGGACCATAGCTTTGTGCTTGTCATGAATATTCCTTTATTTAGGGAAGGAATTCTCTCTAGTGACTAGAGGGCCCCCACGTTCTCACTCACCACTTATCCTGTACTTAGAGCTGTTCCTCAGACCCTTCTGCAACCAGGGTTACCTGGCAGACCCCCTTTCTGCAGCCATGGCATTGGCTGAGCAAGGCTCAGTGGTAGCGGTTTCATAGCTTGGGTTCTCTGGGTTACACTCTGGCAGCTGTCAGGTCAGGGTCTGTTGAGGAATCCTCTTGCACAGTAGAAGAGATGGGGTATTAGTCTTGATTTTCACTCCCTAGGTTTAAGATACATAGTCCTGGCTAGGCGCTGTCACTCATGCCTGTAATCCCAGTACTTTGGGAGGCCAAGGTGGGTGGATCACTTAAGCCCAGGAGTTCCAGACCAGCCTGGGCAACGTGGCAAGCGAACCCCGTCTCTACGAAGAAAACCTCCTCCCCCTGAAAGCTGGGCATGGCAGTGCACGCCTGTAGTTCCAGCTACTCAGGAGGCTGAGGTAGGAGGATTGCCTGAGCCTCGGAGATGCCACTGTACTCCAGCCTGGGTGACAGAGCAAGACCCTGTCTCAATAACAAAAACAAACCTATTGAACTATTATACATCTATACTTCAGCTTGGTTTTCTCAAATTGAATACTATATAACCAATCAGCACCCAGATTAAGAAACAGAACATGGCTGTTCTCCAAAAACTCCTGGTGCCTCCCCCCGACCGGGAGTAACCACTCTCCTGACATGTAGTAACAGAATTTAGTTCCCTCTCCTTTTCAGGGGGAGCCACGTAAATGCTTTTAATCACTTTCTGGTTTAAAAGACTTGCTCATAGGTACAGACAGTTGTTGAACATATCCCTGAGGGCTGTGACTGGAGATTGCAACTTGCACTTGTGGCTGAGAATGATGCGGTCTCCTGATCAATGAGACCCAGTGGGATCCTTACACATCCCTTGGGTTTAACTGCTGATTTATTTGGGAACTGGAAAAGCAAAGATAACCGATATTTAGGTGCCTGTTATGTGCCTGGCACTATGCTAGGAGCTTTACATGGTTAATTCTCACAACCACACTGGAAGGTCCGCAGTAGTAGTCTTGTCTTACAGCCTAAGATGCTGGCTCCTAGAGGATCAGAAGCCCAGCATTGCCAGGCACACTCCAAGCTGGCCTGAGTCCAGGCAGCCCTGGACCCCTTCCACCACCAACACACTGTAGAGCTTCTCTCCCTGTTTTCCTTCCCCTTCACAGCTTTTGAATTCTTTTGCATTTCCAGGTAAGGTCAGTGCCTCTTCCTTAGGAGTAAAGTTAAGAATCAAGGTACCTGCTAGTGTGATCAGCAAGCTTAGCTTTGATCATTTCCATTGGCCTTGGAGATTCTCTTGGCCGAGGGCAGTAAAACTTTGTCACTAAAAGCAACTTTATCTTTCACTAAAAAGACTCACTGGCTGAGATTAAGCAAGTTGATCTAGCCTATAACACAAGCTAAGCTTCCAATTTTATAGAGATGGGCTTTTGCCATGTTGCCAAGGCTGGTCTTGAACTCCTGGGCTCAAGCAATCTGCCGCCTTGGCCTCCCAAAGTGCTGGGATTACAGGGGTGAGCCACTACTGACCAGCTTCCAATTGTTAAAAAATTTCTGATTTAATGTTAATTTTGCAGTTATATTTGCATTTTCCATTTCAGACCTACCATAATTAGGGAGAGATGATGGAACCCACAATAGCAGTCTGTAATTCTTCTCATCATGAATAGGATGTTTTAGTTACTGTACAAAACTGGAGCACTTTCTAACTCCTAACTCTTAAATTGCACCTGGTATAATTTTTTTTCTGTACTTTGGAAATTGTCAGAGTCGTGAACACTAAAGTCCATGGGGTATAGGGTTTTGTGGGACTAGATAATCTGTAATTTAGTGACAGGCTCATCTGACCAGAGCCGTCTTTCAAACTAGCATTGTAGACAGTGGGCCCTGGAGTCCTCCATTACATGATGCTGTACTGAGGGACTTATCCACTGCCACGTTTTCAACAGCCACCTTAAACTGGCCATACCCTTAACTCTAGCCAGAATCTCTCTAAGGCTCTGGCCTTATCCTTAGATAATTCCATTTCATGTCCAAAGATACTGGAACTCGGGCTGGGCACGGTGGCTCGTGCCTGTAATCCCAGCACTTTGGGAGGGTGAGGTGGGAGGTTCACTTGAGGCCAGGAGTTTGACACCAGCCTGGGCAACATAGCAAGACCCTGTCTCTATGAAAACAAACACAAAAATACTGCAACAAAAGCAGAGCCTGAATGGATTTCCCAGCCACCATGGCACCCCAGTTCTGGCTGCCCTGGACTACCAGGAGCATTTGTGTCTGTGCACCTTTGCTCAGATTATGGCATCTACAGAGAATATACTTTTTGGTATTGCAATAGCTGCTTTTATTCACGTGAAGCCAAGAGTACAAGCAGGGAGATGTGAGCAAAGATACGATAGCCAGGCCCAGGCCAGAAGGCACTGTGGGAGACAGGCAGTCTGTCTTAAGGAAAGAGGGAGAAAAGGGGAAACTGTTGAACTGAACCCAAGAAGATCTTGAATGGAACTTCAGTAAGAAGCCGATTCTTCCCAACACAAGGGGCCTAACAGAGTCTTGAACTTGAGTAGGAGCTCAGCTTGCTCTGCTACACTTAGTAGAAGACCTTGGGCAAATCACTCTCTTGAGATTCAGTTGTTTTCTTCAGTAAAGTGTGGAAACTTATTTCCTAGGGTTGTAGGAATGAAAATGAAATCATCCTGGCAAAAACAACAACAAACAAAAACAAAAACATTGTCCATCTAACAAAACAAGTGTCTAGTTGCGTCAAGTGCTGGGGAAATGAAACTTCCCTGAGTTGTCTTTTACACTGAGCCTTAAAAGTTGGACTTTTCTGGATGAAAAGGAGTTGGGTGGCTTGAGCAGAGGCCCAGGTGTGTGGGGGACAGGCTTGAAATGTGGTGTCCCAAGAACACCAGGTGTGAGGCAGAGATGGCGCAACAGGATGGAGAGGCATATGTGGTCAGATCACAAAAGGCCACACACTCTATCTGAGGCACAGGAAGCCATCAAAAGTAAAGATCTAGAAAGATCATTCTGGTGGCAGTACAGTGGATGAACTGGAGAGGACAGACTTAGAGTGGGACCAGAGCCTTTTAGCAACATGTACAAACAGAGAAATGCAAGAAGAAATGGAGTTTAGCCTGAAATTGTTTTTGGAGATGGTTAGGTGGAAGATTTAGACCAGGACAGATCTAGATAGGGAGGGACTGACTTGGTCTTAGATGAAGGATGTCTCTGAGGACCCTTGTTGGGGGACACCTAGGAGGTTGGCAGTGCCCTCCAAACCATGTTGGGCCAGTTGGATTCTAGGGTGTCCACAGCAACATGGGACATGAGGCAGTATTTATTTGTGGGCATTATTATTATTCTTATTTTTTTTTGAGATGGAGTCTCACTCTGTTGCCCATGCTGGAGTGCAGTGGTGCAATCTCGGCTCACTGCAACCTCTGCCTCCAGGGCTCAAGGGATTCTCCTGCCTCAGCCTCCTGAGTAGCTGGGATTATAGGCATGCACCACCACACCGGGCTAATTTTTGTATTTTCAGTAGAGACAGGGTTTCACCATGTTAGCCAGGTTGGTCTTGAACTCCTGACCTCAAGTGATCTGCCTGCCTTGGCCTCTCAAAGTGTTGGGATTACAGGTGTGAGCCACCGCGCCTGGCTAGTATTTGTAGGCATTTTTGATAACCAGTGTGTGCCATTCATTGTTATCTCTAGAAAGCTATAAGTAAGCAAACACTGAGCTAGTTAGCAAGGTGTCTATGACAGCTCAGTGCTGCTGTCAAAATCACCTGCTCATTTGCTACTTTTCATTGTCACCTGGGGAGTAGGACAAAATGGAAAATCCTTCAAGGCCATGCACAGTGGCTCACACCTATAATCCCAGTGCTTTGGGAGGCCAAGGCGAGTGGATGGCTTGAGGCCAGGAGTTCTAGACCAGCCTGAGCAACATGGCAAAATCCTGTCTCTACAAAAAAAAAACCCCAAAACCTCAAAAATCAGCCAGGTGTGGTGGCACACGCCTGTAATCCCAGCTGCTCAGGAGGCTGAGATGGGAGGATTGCTTGAGCCTGGGAGGTCAAGGTTGCAGCTGCAGTGAGCCAAGATCACTCCTGCTGTACTCTAGCCTGGGCAACAGAGTGAGACCTTGTCTAAAAAAAAAGAAGAAAAATGCTCACAGATTGTAACATATTAATCTTTTTTACATCAATGGTAATAAGCAAACTGGCCAAAATGCTTAATCAACTTCTTGGCCAAGTTTAACCCCTTTTCATGCAACCTAGACCACATTTTAGGTGCAGTGAGTGTTAACCAAGGACAAACTGCTGCTCTTTCCCCACCACCACTGAGTCACGGAGGCAGAGGCTCAGGTGTGTTCAAGAATCAGCTTCACTCATAACCCACTGCCATGGCCCAGGAAGGCATCACTGCTGGAGGTGTCATGGACCTTAATACTGCTTTACAAGAGGTCCCAAAGGCCGCCCTCATCCATGATGGCCCAGCACTTGTCAAGGCTTTGGCAGCTTCTCGAATTCCACGTGCTAGGCCATCATCACTGCCTATGTGCTAGGCCATCATCACTGCCTATGTGGCTGGTGAAGGCACTTGGTGCTGAACACCAGATCACCCTAATTAAGGTTGATGACAAGAAACTAGGGGAAGGGGTGGGCCACTGTAAAACTGACAGAAGGAAAACCCCATAAAGTGGTTGGCTGCAGTTGTGTAGCATTAAGGACCATGGCAAAGGATGTCATCAAAGAGTTTTTTGTTTGTTTTTGTTTTTGTTTTTGTTTTTTTGAGACAGTCTCTCTCTGTCACCAGGCTGGAGGGGTGCAGTGGCATGATCTTGGCTCACTGCAGACTCTACCTCCTGGGTTCAAGCAATTCTCCTGCCTCAGCCTCCCAAGTGGCTGGGATTACAGGCGCACACCACCATGCCCAGCTAATTTTTGTATTTTTGTATTTTTAGTAGAGACGGAGTTTCACCATGTGGCTCAGGCTGATCTTGAACTTCTGACCTCAAGTGATCTGCCTGCCTCAGCATCCCAAAGTGCTGGGATTATAGGCGTGAGCCACTGCACACGGCCCTTCTTTCATGTTTTAATTCAATGGAGTTTTGCGTCTACTAAGTTTTCAAAAATACATGTTGAAGGAACATTTTTATCTGTACTCTGACACACACCCAATTGTCAAATTGTCTTCACAGCTCTCAGACTTATAGATTTAGAATCTCCTCAGGGTCTTGATCTTAATTGAAGACGAAGGAGATCCTAAAGCGACTTTTTGTCCTAGTGGTCAGCTGGAATGTGGGAGGAACAATTTCAGCACAAGAGCAAGTTGAAAGTTTTCTCATCTTTTCTGGTGACACTGTGGCTGGCAGTATCTACTTTAAAATGGAAGTGAGAAAACATCCGAGAAGGGGGCACCCAGATTCAAACCGGGGACCTCTTGATCTGCAGTCAAATGCTCTACCCCCTGAGCTATACCCCCTTCACCTGTTAAAAGCTCCTTCCTTGTCCACTTATGGTGACTCAATACAATCAAGTTCCACCCACACTAGAGTTCTGGCAAGCTTTGTGTTCTAAAGCCCCACCTTCTTAATTATCCATCATCTGCTTTGGCTTGTCCCTTGGCCACTAATAAACTGAAAGGGAAAACTTGAAAAATGACATCCTGGGCTGGGCACGATGGCTCATGCTTGTAATCCCAGCGCTTTGGGAGGCCAAGGTGAGGTCAGGAGTTTGAGATCGGCCTGACCAACATGGTGAAACCCCGTCTCCGCTAAAAATACAAAAAAAATTAGCTGGGCGTGGTGGCAGGCACCTGTAATCCCAGCTACTAGGGAGGCTGAGGCAGAAGAATTGCTTGAACCCCGGGAGGCGGATGTTGCAGTGAGCTGAGATCACACCACTGTACTCCAGCCTGGGCTAACAGAATGGGACAATCTCTCTCTCTGTCTCTCCATATACATACATATATATATGTATATATGTATATGTATACATATATATACACACACACATACATACACACACATATATAGTGTGCGTGTGTGTGTGTTTTGTAAAGACAGGGTTTCAGCATGTTGCCCAGGCTGGTTTCAAGTGATCCACCTGCCTGAGCTCAAGCAATCCTCCCATCTCGGCCTCACTTCGGCCTCCCAAAGTGCTGGGATTACAGGCGTAAACCATGGAGCTTGGCCTTTGCTCTGTTCTTGATGGAAACAATAGCCAGCTCTGACCTGGGGCCCTGCTGATGGCTGGGGAAGTGCTTTATTGAGGTTGAGCAGTGTGGCTCCTTCTTATCCCACTGGCAGGGGAGAACTGAAGCATCTCCTTTCAAACCTGGCACTCGTTGGTATGGAGTCCAAGGGCGTGGGCCTGAGAAGCCCTTTCTCCTCTCACCTCCTCTCCAGGGGGAAGAGAAGCTGAGAGTAGAGCTGGCTCCTTCCTCCAATCTCAGGGAAGAAACAACACACTTGGAGACACAATTTTTTTTAATGTAAAATAACATTGAGAGTTCATCTAAACATCTGTCTTAGAAATTCAGGTCAAGGGAAGAGATGCTGTTAGAACAGAGGGAAGTGGGTGACCTCTCCAAAGATGGACGTGCTCCAACAGAGGGCTGGGGTGTTCCCGTGGTAGCCAAACCTTCCATTGAACCCATTGACCGGTTTCAGATCAGTATTGTAGTTGTCATGCCCAGTCACCTGCTGGAGAGGATGCCCTTGGAGGCAAGGAGAGAGAGGCCTGAGTCTGCATTCAGTCCATCTCTTGGCTTTCCCATTCCCCTGGGTGTGGTAAGGGATGCCAATCAGAGGTAGTCACCGAATTCCCCATGCCCGCAGCCAACATGCAATCCTCAAATGTCCCGAACCTCTGGGCTGAAAAGCCAAGGGCTGGTGAAGTTGAGGGACAGAAGGCTTCCTAGAAATAAAACCCCGCACCAGGAATAATTGTATGAAGACCGTGAATGGTTTGTGCTGGGACAGGAGGGGCTGGAAATTCTGGGCTTGGCAGAGCTTGCCTTTCTCCCATGAGAAATGAGAAAAATCTCACCCTGTCTCTGACCCATGTGTATGAGATCAATATCAATTGGGCCAGATGGTACAAAGGATCATGTGACTAGAGGAGTGGCCCAGGATGGTGGAGTTGGGCTGGGAGGAGGGTTTACCCTGTTAGAAAGATATCTCTCAACTCTTTCCCATTGTTGTTAACCTGGGCCTGGAAAATGAGCAGGATGCAGCAGTGAGGGAAACAGGGGCTTCCGAGTTGGGAAGAGCGGAATCTTAATCCCAGCTCAGCGCTTCTTGCCAAACCACTTTAACTCAAGAAACTTGTTTCCCCAACTGTGCCAGAGGGTTAATGTGAGGGTGAAAAGTGCCTAACAAATGGCTCATGTCTGTAATGCCAGCACTTTGGGAGGCTGAGGCCAGAGGATCACTTAAGCCTAGGAGTTCAAGACCGGCCTGGGCAACATAGGGACACTCCATCTCTGCAAAAAATAAAAAATTAACTGAGTGTGGTAGTGCACACCTGTGGACCCAACTGCTCAGGAGGCCGAGGTGGGAGGATTGCTCAAGCCCAAGGAGGTCAAGACTGCAGTGAGTAGTAATTGTGCTACTGCAATTCATGCAATCCAGTTTGGGTGACAGAGTGAGACCATGTCTCAAAAAAAAAAAAAAGCTTTCAGAAGTTTCATATTTGATAGTGTTCAACAGAGCAGTTTATTATCCATCTGTGTGGGACAAAGATCTGTAAACCAATTTCTAGGTTAAGAGAGATGACTTCAATTTTCTTGCTAAGAAAGCTGTCTGGATGTGGGATTTGATCATGAATTCATCTGAGGATTAGATAAATCAGATGGATAGCTGGCATGTCCTCCATTCTGGGCCAGAAGCTGAGTGAGTCAAGCATGAGGCTGGGGCAAGGAAAGATCCAGCCAAGTTGTAGAGCAGGACAGGCTTTGAGTTGCAGGGGCAGTACATGGGGGAGGCTCTGGCCAGAGGGTCAACTTAACAAATGGCCTTTCTGAATGTTCATTTCTTTATCTGCAAAACCATGCTACCTGTGAGTGCCCAATCCTGCCTGCTTAAGCCACATGGTTGTTGGAAAACAATAAATAGCAAATGAGGGAAGATCCAAACAAATAAATAAGTAGATAGAGACATTTGTGAATGATTAAGTGTTATGCAAATTGATGAATTAGTTGATTTGCATTTCTATTCAGCATTTGATGAATAGTTATTCTGGGGCAGATGTAGAGCTAGAAGCTAATGAAGGACCATGAATGTAGGTAGCAAACTTTACAGTATGTATATTCTACAAGGTGTGGGAACCCGCTGAACATTTTTGTTCAGCCAAATGGCCTAATAAACAATGTTCTTTCAGGAAGATAAGCTGGTGGCCATGTGAGGACTGTGACTCTATCAATTTTGTTTTCTGAATTGCTCCTGAATTTGTTCCCTCCTCTCTAGTCCTACAGATACTGCTATAGTTCATACCTTACCATTTCTCATGTGCAATAACCTCCTAAATGGTCTTCTTACTTCTAGCCTTGACTGCTTTAATTCATTCTCCTTGTGCACCTAGAGAATTTTATCCAATTATTTCTTGGCTTATGCATTCATTTATTTGTTCATTCACCCAGCATTTATTGAGCTCTATCATGCATAAGGCCTTGGGACCATGGCAGTGTGATATTTGCTGATGGGTAGGTCTTAGCACATTGCTGCTTCCTATCCCCAATATAGCAAAGTGAAAACCTCTTAGCATGTCCCACAACACCATTGACCAGCCTCTTACCGTTCTCATGGCTCAGCATTCTTTTCTCTGCCTTACACTCTTTTTGCATTCTATATGCTATTTGCTATTAAAGTGGCAAGAAGGACTCTAGGATAAAAGATTGAGTAAAATTAGGCTTTGGAGATTTAATAGCGAGGTGACCTTGGGTAAATCACTTAGGCTCTCAGTTTTCTTACTTGTAAAGGTTGAGAATTATAAAGCATACCTTAAACATCCACTGTAAAAATCAATGAGATAAGGCATGTAAATTGATTAGCATGGCATCCTATATCAGTTAGGTGTGTATTTGGTTATAAGTAACAGAAAATCTGACCATTGATGTTTGAACAAATAAATATGTAACAAGAGACTGAAAGTAGTTTTTGATGTTGATTTGGTGGCTCAAAAATGACAGAGCTGAATTTCTTGACCTTTCCCTCGTGCTGGTTACCTCATGGTTATAAGATGGCTGCCAGAGTTCCAGACTTCACATCTACATCCAAAGTGGAAAGAAAGAGGAAGGGACAGTGACTACCATGTTACTTCCTCTTTTATCATGAAAGAAAAGCAAAGCTCTACTAGACCTTGAATGGGAGGTAGCAGACTTCCTATTAGATTATTTTGTACAGAAACAGATCATATGGCCTTCTCCAACTGCAAGGGAGGTTGGAAATTTAGAGAAAAAGAATTTCCAGATTGGTTGAGACAAATCATGATTTGTCACTTGAGGATGAGCACATTAGCACTCCGAACAAATCTGGAGTCCTGTTAACAAAAAAGAAAAGTGAATAGTATTCAGGAGAATTCTTAGTGTTTTCCCCCAAAATGCCATGCATGTGCATATCCCTAGGCATTTGCACATGGTATTTCATGTTGGCTACAACACTGTCCTCCCACACGGTACCTATACAATTTTGCATCATTTT